>NC_091997.1:87252943-87596889 GCF_044704955.1 Pristiophorus japonicus
GATAGAGGACCAGAGACTGTGGGAGATAGAGGACCAGAGACTGTGGAAGATAGAGGACCAGAGACTGTGGGGATAGAGGACCAGATACTTTGGGGATAGAGGACAAGAGACTGTGGGGATTGAGGACCAGAGACTTTGGGGGATAGAGGACCAGAGACTGTGGGGATAGAGGACCAGAGACTGTGGGGATAGAGGACCAGAAACTGTGGGAGATAGAGGACCAGAGACTGTGGGGATAGAGGGCCAGAGACTATGGGGATTGAGGACCAGAGACTGTGAGAGATAGAGGACCAGAGACTGTGGGGGATAGAGGACCAGAGACTGTGGGGATAGAGCACCAGAGACTGTGAGGGATAGAGGACCAGAGACTGTGGGGGATAGAGGACCAGAGACTGTGGGGGATAGAGGACCAGAGACTGTGAGGGATAGAGGACCAGAGATTGTGGGAATAGAGGACCAGAGACTGTGGGGATAGAGGACCAGAGACTGTGAGGGATAGAGGACCAGAGACTGTGGGGGATAGAGGAGCAGATACTGTGGGGATAGAGGGCCAGAAACTGTGGGGACAGAGGACCAGAGACTGTGGCAGATAGAGGACCAGAGACTGTGGGGATAGAGGACCAGAGACTGTAAGGGATAGAGGTCCGTACAATATGGGGATAGAGGACCAGAGACTGTGGGGATAGAGGGCCAGAGACTGTGGGGATAGAGGGCCAGAGACTGTGGGTTTAGAGGACCAGAGACTATGGGGATAGAGGGCGAGTGACTGTGGGGATAGAGGACCAGAGACTGTGGGGGATAGAGGACCAGAGACTGTGGGGATAGAGGACCAGAGACTGTGGGTATAGAGGACCAGAGACTGAGGGATAGAGGACCAGAGACTGTGGGAGATAGAGGACCAGTGACTGTGGGGATAGAGGACCAGAGACTGTGGGGATAGAGGACCAGAGACTGTGGGGATAGAGGACCAGAGACTGTGGGAGATAGAGAACCAGAGACTGTGGGGATAGAGGACCAGAGACTGTGGGAGATAGAGGACCAGAGACTGTGGGAGATAGAGGACCAGAGACTGTGGGAGATAGAGGACCGGAGACTGTGGAGATAGAGGACCAGAGACTGTGGGGATAGAGGACCAGAGACTGTGGGGATAGAGGACCAGAGACTGTGGGGATAGAGGACCAGAGACTGTGGGAGATAGAGGACCAGAGACTGTGGGGATAGAGGACCAGAGACTGAGGGATAGAGGACCAGAGACTGTGGGAGATAGAGGACCAGTGTCTGTGGGGATAGAGGACCAGAGACTGTGGGGATAGAGGACCAGAGACTGTGGGGATAGAGGACCAGAGACTGTGGGAGATAGAGAACCAGAGACTGTGGGGATAGAGGACCAGAGACTGTGGGGATAGAGGACCAGAGACTGTGGGAGATAGAGGACCAGAGATTTGTGGAAGATAGAGGACCAGAGACTGTGGTGATAGAGGACCAGAGACTGTGGGGATAGAGGGCCAGAGACCGTGGGGATAGTGGACCAGAGACTGTGGGAAATAGAGGACCAGAGACTGTGGGGATAGAGGGCAAGAGACTGTGGGTATAGAGGACCAGAGACTGTGGGGTTAGAGGACCAGAGACTTTGGGGATAGAGGGCCAGAGACTGTGGGGATAGACGACCAGAGACTGTGGGGATAGAGGACCAGAGACTGTGGGGGATAGAGGACCAGAGACTGTGGGGATAGAGGACCAGAGACTGTGGGGATGGAGGACCAGAGACTGTGAGGGATAGAGGTCCGTAGACTGTGGGGATAGAGGGCCAGAGACTATGGGGATTGAGGACCAGAGACTGTGAGAGATAGAGGACCAGAGACTGTGGGGGATAGAGGACCAGAGACTGTGGGGATAGAGCACCAGAGACTGTGAGGGATAGAGGACCAGAGACTGTGGGGGATAGAGGACCAGAGACTGTGGGGGATAGAGGACCAGAGACTGTGAGGGATAGAGGACCAGAGATTGTGGGAATAGAGGACCAGAGACTGTGGGGATAGAGGACCAGAGACTGTGAGGGATAGAGGACCAGAGACTGTGGGGGATAGAGGAGCAGATACTGTGGGGATAGAGGGCCAGAAACTGTGGGGACAGAGGACCAGAGACTGTGGCAGATAGAGGACCAGAGACTGTGGGGATAGAGGACCAGAGACTGTAAGGGATAGAGGTCCGTACAATATGGTGATAGAGGACCAGATACTGTGGGGATAGAGGGCCAGAGACTGTGGGGATAGAGGGCCAGAGACTGTGGGTTTAGAGGACCAGAGACTATGGGGATAGAGGACCAGAGACTGTGGGTATAGAGGACCAGAGACTGAGGGATAGAGGACCAGAGACTGTGGGAGATAGAGGACAAGTGACTGTGGGGATAGAGGACCAGAGACTGTGGGGATAGAGGACCAGAGACTGTGGGGATAGAGGACCAGAGACTGTGGGAGATAGAGAACCAGAGACTGTGGGGACAGAGGACCAGAGACTGTGGCAGATAGAGGACCAGAGACTGTGGGGATAGAGGACCAGAGACTGTAAGGGATAGAGGTCCGTACAATATGGTGATAGAGGACCAGATACTGTGGGGATAGAGGGCCAGAGACTGTGGGGATAGAGGACCAGAGACTGTGGGGGATAGAGGACCAGAGACTGTGGGGATAGAGGACCAGAGACTGTGGGTATAGAGGACCAGAGACTGAGGGATAGAGGACCAGAGACTGTGGGAGATAGAGGACCAGTGACTGTGGGGATAGAGGACCAGAGACTGTGGGGATAGAGGACCAGAGACTGTGGGGATAGAGGACCAGAGACTGTGGGAGATAGAGAACCAGAGACTGTGGGGATAGAGGACCAGAGACTGTGGGAGATAGAGGACCAGAGACTGTGGGAGATAGAGGACCAGAGACTGTGGGAGATAGAGGACCGGAGACTGTGGAGATAGAGGACCAGAGACTGTGGGGATAGAGGACCAGAGACTGTGGGGATAGAGGACCAGAGACTGTGGGGATAGAGGACCAGAGACTGTGGGAGATAGAGGACCAGAGACTGTGGGGATAGAGGACCAGAGACTGAGGGATAGAGGACCAGAGACTGTGGGAGATAGAGGACCAGTGTCTGTGGGGATAGAGGACCAGAGACTGTGGGGATAGAGGACCAGAGACTGTGGGGATAGAGGACCAGAGACTGTGGGAGATAGAGAACCAGCGACTGTGGGGATAGAGGACCAGAGACTGTGGGGATAGAGGACCAGAGACTGTGGGAGATAGAGGACCAGAGATTTGTGGAAGATAGAGGACCAGAGACTGTGGTGATAGAGGACCAGAGACTGTGGGGATAGAGGGCCAGAGACCGTGGGGATAGTGGACCAGAGACTGTGGGAAATAGAGGACCAGAGACTGTGGGGATAGAGGGCAAGAGACTGTGGGTATAGAGGACCAGAGACTGTGGGGTTAGAGGACGAGAGACTGCGGGGATAGAGGGCCAGAGACTGTGGGGATAGACGACCAGAGACTGTGGGGATAGAGGACCAGAGACTGTGGGTGATAGAGGACCAGAGACTGTGGGGATAGAGGACCAGAGACTGTGGGGATGGAGGACCAGAGACTGTGAGGGATAGAGGTCCGTAGACTGTGGGGATAGATGACCTGAGACTGTGGGAGATAGAGGACCAGAGACTGTGGGAGATAGAGGACCAGAGACTGTGGGGATAGAGGGCTAGAGACTGTGGGGTTAGAGGACCAGAGACTGTTGGGATAGAGGACCAGAGACTGTGGGGGATAGTGGCCAAAGATTGTGGGGATAGAGGACCAGAGACTGTGGGAAAAGGGGGCCAGAGACTGAGGGATAGAGGACCAGAGACTGTGGGGATAGAGGACCAGAGACTGTGGGGATAGAGGACCAGAGACTGTGGGAGATAGAGGACCAGAGACTGTGGGAGATAGAGGACCAGAGACTGTGGGAGATAGAGGACCGGAGACTGTGGAGATAGAGGACCAGAGACTGTGGGGATAGAGGACCAGAGACTGTGGGGATAGAGGACCAGAGACTGTGGGGATAGAGGACCAGTGACTGTGGGGATAGAGGACCAGAGACTGTGGGAGATAGAGGACCAGAGACTGTGGGAATAGAGGACCAGAGACTGAGGGATAGAGGACCAGAGACTGTGGGAGATAGAGGACCAGTGACTGTGGGGATAGAGGACCAGAGACTGTGGGGATAGAGGACCAGAGACTGTGGGGATAGAGGACCAGAGACTGTGGGAGATAGAGAACCAGAGACTGTGGGGATAGAGGACCAGAGACTGTGGGGATAGAGGAGCAGAGACTGTGGGGATAGAGGGTCAGAGACTGTGGGGACAGAGGACCAGAGACTGTGGGAGATAGAGGACCAGAGATTTGTGGAAGATAGAGGACCAGAGACTGTGGGAGATAGTGGACCAGAGACTGTGGGGATAGAGGGCCAGAGACTGTGGGGATAGAGGACCAGAGACTGTGGGAGATAGAGAATCAGAGACTGTGGGGATAGAGGACCAGAGACTGAGGGATAGAGGACCAGAGACTGTGGGAGATAGAGAACCAGAGACTGTGGGGATAGAGGACCAGAGACTGTGGGGATAGAGGAGCAGAGACTGTGGGGATAGAGGGCCAGAGACTCTGGGGATGGAGGACCAGAGACTGTGAGGGATAGAGGTCCGTAGACTGTGGGGATAGATGACCAGAGACTGTGGGGATAGAGGGCCAGGGACTGTGGGGTTAGAGGACCAGAGACTGTTGGGATAGAGGGCCAGTGACTGTGGGGATAGAGGACCAGAGACTGTGGGGGATAGTGGCCAAAGATTGTGGGGATAGAGGACCAGAGACTGTGGGGATAGAGGACCAGAGACTGTGAGGGATAGAGGACCATAGACTGTGGGCATAGAGGACCAGAGACTGTGAGGGATAGAGCAGCAGGGACTGTGGGGATAGAGGACCAGAGACTGTGAGGGATAGAGGACCAAAGGCTGTGGGGGATAGATGACCAGAGAATGTGGGGATAGAGCACCAGAGACTGTGAGGGATAGAGGACCAGAGACTGTGGGGATAGAGGACCAGAGACTGTGAGGGATAGAGGACCAGAGACTGTGGGGGATAGAGGACATGAGACTGTGAGGGATAGAGGACCAGATATTGTGGGAATAGAGGACCAGAGACTGTGGGGATAGAGGACCAGAGACTGTGAGGGATAGAGGACCAGAGACTGTGGGGGATAGAGGACCAGATCATGTGGGGATAGAGGACAAGAGACTGTGGGGATAGAGGACCAGAGACTGTGGGGGATAGAGGACCAGAGACTGTGAGAGATAGAGGACCAGAGACTGTGGGGATAGAGGACCAGAGACTGTGGGGATAGAGGGCCAGAGACTGTAGGGATAGAGGACCAGAGACTGTGGGGATAGAGGGCCAGACACTGTGGGGATAGAGGACCAGAGACTGTGGGAGATAGAGGACCAGAGACCGTGGGGATAGAGGGCCAGAGACTGTGGGGATAGAGGACCAGAGACTGTGGGGTTAGAGGACCAGAGACTGTGAGGGATAGAGGTCCGTAGACTTTGGGGATAGAGGACCAGAGACTGTGGGAGATAGAGGACCAGAGACTGTGGGAGATAGAGGACCAGAGACTGAGGGGATGGAGGACCAGAGACTGTGAGTGATAGAGGTCCGTAGACTGTGGGGATAGAGGACCAGAGACTGTGGGAGATAGAGGACCAGAGACTGTGGGAGATAGAGGACCAGAGACTGAGGGGATAGAGGACCAGAGACTGTGAGGGATAGAGGTCCGTAGACTTTGGGGATAGAGGACCAGAGACTGTGGGAGATAGAGGACCAGAGACTGTGGAAGATAGAGGACCAGAGACTGTGGGGATAGAGGACCAGATACTGTGGGGATAGAGGACAAGAGACTTTGGGGATAGAGGACCAGAGACTTTGGGGGATAGAGGACCAGAGACTGTGGGGATAGAGGACCAGAGACTGTGGGGATAGAGGACCAGAAACTGTGGGAGATAGAGGACCAGAGACTGTGGGGATAGAGGGCCAGAGACTATGGGGATTGAGGACCAGAGACTGTGCGAGATAGAGGACCAGAGACTGTGGGGGATAGAGGACCAGAGACTGTGGGGATAGAGCACCAGAGACTGTGAGGGATAGAGGACCAGAGACTGTGGGGGATAGAGGACCAGAGACTGTGGGGGATAGAGGACCAGAGACTGTGAGGGATAGAGGACCAGAGATTGTGGGAATAGAGGACCAGAGACTGTGGGGATAGAGGACCAGAGACTGTGAGGGATAGAGGACCAGAGACTGTGGGGGATAGAGGAGCAGATACTGTGGGGATAGAGGGCCAGAAACTGTGGGGACAGAGGACCAGAGACTGTGGCAGATAGAGGACCAGAGACTGTGGGGATAGAGGACCAGAGACTGTAAGGGATAGAGGTCCGTACAATATGGGGATAGAGGACCAGAGACTGTGGGGATAGAGGGCCAGAGACTGTGGGGATAGAGGGCCAGAGACTGTGGGTTTAGAGGACCAGAGACTATGGGGATAGAGGGCGAGTGACTGTGGGGATAGAGGACCAGAGACTGTGGGGATAGAGGGCCAGAGACTGTGGGGATAGAGGACCAGAGACTGTGGGGTTAGAGGACCAGAGACTGTGAGGGATAGAGGTCCGTTGACTTTGGGGATAGAGGACCAGAGACTGTGGGAGATAGAGGACCAGAGACTGTGGGAGATAGAGGACCAGAGACTGAGGGGATAGAGGACCAGAGACTGTGAGTGATAGAGGTCCGTAGACTGTGGGGATAGAGGACCAGAGACTGTGGGAGATAGAGGACCAGAGACTGTGGGAGATAGAGGACCAGAGACTGAGGGGATAGAGGACCAGAGACTGTGAGGGATAGAGGTCCGTAGACTTTGGGGATAGAGGACCAGAGACTGTGGGAGATAGAGGACCAGAGACTGTGGAAGATAGAGGACAAGAGACTGTGGGGATAGAGGACCAGAGACTTTGGGGGATAGAGGACCAGAGACTGTGGGGATAGAGGACCAGAGACTGTGGGGATAGAGGACCAGAAACTGTGGGAGATAGAGGACCAGAGACTGTGGGGATAGAGGGCCAGAGACTATGGGGATTGAGGACCAGAGACTGTGCGAGATAGAGGACCAGAGACTGTGGGGGATAGAGGACCAGAGACTGTGGGGATGGAGCACCAGAGACTGTGAGGGATAGAGGACCAGAGACTGTGGGGGATAGAGGACCAGAGACTGTGGGGGATAGAGGACCAGAGACTGTGAGGGATAGAGGACCAGAGATTGTGGGAATAGAGGACCAGAGACTGTGGGGATAGAGGACCAGAGACTGTGAGGGATAGAGGACCAGAGACTGTGGGGGATAGAGGAGCAGATACTGTGGGGATAGAGGGCCAGAAACTGTGGGGACAGAGGACCAGAGACTGTGGCAGATAGAGGACCAGAGACTGTGGGGATAGAGGACCAGAGACTGTAAGGGATAGAGGTCCGTACAATATGGGGATAGAGGACCAGAGACTGTGGGGATAGAGGGCCAGAGACTGTGGGGATAGAGGGCCAGAGACTGTGGGTTTAGAGGACCAGAGACTATGGGGATAGAGGGCGAGTGACTGTGGGGATAGAGGACCAGAGACTGTGGGGGATAGAGGACCAGAGACTGTGGGGATAGAGGACCAGAGACTGTGGGTATAGAGGACCAGAGACTGAGGGATAGAGGACCAGAGACTGTGGGAGATAGAGGACCAGTGACTGTGGGGATAGAGGACCAGAGACTGTGGGGATAGAGGACCAGAGACTGTGGGGATAGAGGACCAGAGACTGTGGGAGATAGAGAACCAGAGACTGTGGGGATAGAGGACCAGAGACTGTGGGAGATAGAGGACCAGAGACTGTGGGAGATAGAGGACCAGAGACTGTGGGAGATAGAGGACCGGAGACTGTGGAGATAGAGGACCAGAGACTGTGGGGATAGAGGACCAGAGACTGTGGGGATAGAGGACCAGAGACTGTGGGGATAGAGGACCAGAGACTGTGGGGATAGAGGACCAGAGACTGTGGGAGATAGAGGACCAGAGACTGTGGGGATAGAGGACCAGAGACTGAGGGATAGAGGACCAGAGACTGTGGGAGATAGAGGACCAGTGTCTGTGGGGATAGAGGACCAGAGACTGTGGGGATAGAGGACCAGAGACTGTGGGGATAGAGGACCAGAGACTGTGGGAGATAGAGAACCAGAGACTGTGGGGATAGAGGACCAGAGACTGTGGGGATAGAGGACCAGAGACTGTGGGAGATAGAGGACCAGAGATTTGTGGAAGATAGAGGACCAGAGACTGTGGTGATAGAGGACCAGAGACTGTGGGGATAGAGGGCCAGAGACTGTGGGGATAGTGGACCAGAGACTGTGGGAAATAGAGGACCAGAGACTGTGGGGATAGAGGGCAAGAGACTGTGGGTATAGAGGACCAGAGACTGTGGGGTTAGAGGACCAGAGACTGTGGGGATAGAGGGCCAGAGACTGTGGGGATAGACGACCAGAGACTGTGGGGATAGAGGACCAGAGACTGTGGGGGATAGAGGACCAGAGACTGTGGGGATAGAGGACCAGAGACTGTGGGGATGGAGGACCAGAGACTGTGAGGGATAGAGGTCCGTAGACTGTGGGGATAGATGACCTGAGACTGTGGGAGATAGAGGACCAGAGACTGTGGGAGATAGAGGACCAGAGACTGTGGGGATAGAGGGCCAGAGACTGTGGGGTTAGAGGACCAGAGACTGTTGGGATAGAGGACCAGAGACTGTGGGGGATAGTGGCCAAAGATTGTGGGGATAGAGGACCAGAGACTGTGGGAATAGGGGGCCAGAGACTGTGGGGATAGAGGACCAGAGACTGTGGGAGATTGAGGACCAGAGACTGTTGGGATAGAGGACCAGAGACTGTGAGGGATAGAGGTCCGTAGACTGTGGGGATAGAGGACCAGAGACTGTGGGAGATAGAGGACCAGAGATTGTGGGGATAGAGGGCCAGTGACTGTGGGGCTAGAGGACCAGAGACTGTGGGGGATAGAGGACCAGAGACTGTGGGGATAGAGGACCAGAGACTGTGGGAGATAGAGGACCGGAGACTGTGGAGATAGAGGACCAGAGACTGTGGGGATAGAGGGCCAGAGACTGTGGGGTTAGAGGACCAGAGACTGTTGGGATAGAGGGCCAGTGACTGTGGGGATAGAGGACCAGAGACTGTGGGGGTTAGTGGCCAGAGATTGTGGGGATAGAGGACCAGAGACTGTGGGGATAGAGGGCCAGAGACTGTGGGGATAGACGACCAGAGACTTTGGGAGATTGAGGACCAGAGACTGTGGGGATAGAGGACCAGAGACTGTGAGGGATAGAGGTCCGTAGACTATGGGGATAGAGGACCAGAGACTGTGGGAGATAAAGGCCAGAGATTGTGGAGATAGAGGGTCAGAGACGGTGGGGTTAGAGGACCAGAGACTATGGGGATAGAGGGCCAGTGACTGTGGGGCTAGAGGACCAGAGACTGTGGGGGATAGAGGATCAGAGACTGTGGGGATGGAGGACCAGAGACTGTGGGAGATAGAGGACCGGAGACTGTGGGGGATAGAGGACCAGAGACTGTGGGGATAGAGGGCCAGAGACTGTGGGGTTAGAGGACCAGAGACTGTTGGGATAGAGGGCCAGTGACTGTGGGGATAGAGGACCAGAGACTGTGGGGGTTAGTGGCCAGAGATTGTGGGAGATAGAGGACCGGAGACTGTGGGGGATAGAGGACCAGAGACTGTGGGGATAGAGGGCCAGAGACTGTGGGGATAGAGGACCAGAGACTGTGGGGATAGAGGACCAGAGACTGTGAGGGATAGAGGACCAGAGACTGTGGGGGATAGAGGACCAGAGACTGTGGGGATAGAGGGCCAGAGACTGTGGGGATAGAGGACCAGAGACTGTGGGGAATAGAGGACCAGCGACTGTGGAGATAGAGGACCAGAGACTGTGGGGGATAGAGGACCAGAGACTGTGGAGATAGAGGACCAGAGACTGTGGGGGGTAGAGGACCAGAGACTTTGAGGGATAGACGACCAGAGACTGTGGGGATAGAGGACCAGAGACTTTGGGTTATAGAGGACCAGAGACTGTGGGGATAGAGGACCAGAGACTGTGGGGGATAGAGGACCAGAGACTGTGGGGATAGAGGATCAGAGACTGTGAGGGATAGAGGACCAGAGACTGTGGAGATAGAGGACCAGAGACTGTGGCGTGTACGGTATCATTGGATAGACTGTGGGGGATAAAGGGCCAGAGACTCTGAGGGATAGGATACCATTAGATAGACTGTGGGGGATAGGGTGCTGTCAGTTTCTGATCACTATTGGAGATTTAGGGCTCCTCAATTACTGTTCTCTGTGGGAGGATCAGAGTCCGGAAAGATGCATTACCCTATTAGAGAGAGTACCGTGTTGCTCTACACTGTGGGAGAGTTGATTTAAGCCATGCACAGCACGCAGTGGGAGGGTTACATCCTTCAGTTACAGAATGGACAGAGTCCTTTGAATTATTGTGCACTGTAGGAGTGGCAGATTGCCGTCAGTTACTTTATTTTAAAAAATTTGTTCCTGGGATGTGGCATCGCTGGTAAGCCCGGCATTTCTTGCCCATCCCTGATTGTCCTTGAGAAGGTGGTGGTGAGCCGCCTTTTTCAACCGCTGCAGTCTTTGCAGCAGTTTGTTTCAACTGAGTTGGCCATTTCAGAGGGAAGTTAAGAGTCAATCTCATTGCTGTGGGTCTGGAGTCACATATAGGCCAGACCGGGTTAGAATGGCAGTTATCCTTAATGAACCAGATGGGTTTTTACAACAATTTCATGGTCATAATTACTGATACTAGCTTTTTAATTCCAGATTTATTTAATTAACCAAATTTAAATTCCCCAGCTGCCATGGTGGGATTTGAATTCATGTCTCTGTATCATTAGTCCAGGACTCGGGATTACTGGTCCAGTAACAGTACCTCATCATCATCATAGGCAGACCCTTGGAATCGAGGAAGACTTGCTTCCACTTCTTAGCATGAGTTCTTAGGTGGCTGAACAGTCCAATACGAGAACCACAGTCCCTGTTACAGGTGGGACAGACAGTCGTTGAGGGAAAGGGTGGGTGGGACTGGTTTGCCGCACACTCTTTCCGCTGCCTGTGCTTGGTTTCTGCATGCTCTCGGCGACGATACTCAAGGAGCTCAGCGCCCTCCTGGATGCACTTCCTCCATTTAGGGCAGTCTTTGGCCAGGGACTCCCAGGTGTCAGTGGGAATGTTGCACTTTATCAGGGAGGCTTTGAGGGTGTCCTTGTAACGTTTCCTCTGCCCACCTTTGGCTCACTTGCCGTGGACGAGTTCCGAGTAGAGCGCTTGCTCTGGGAGTCTCGAGTCTGGCATGCGAACGATGTGACCTGCCCAGCGGAGCTGATCAAGTGTGGTCAGTGCTTCAATGCTGGGGATGTTGGCCTGGACGAGGACGCTAATGTTGGTGCGTCTGTCCTCCCAGGGGATTTGTAGGATCTCGCGGAGACATCGTTTTTCTCCAGCGACTTGAGGGGTCTATTATACATGGTCCACGTCTCTGAACCATACAGGAGGGCGGGTATAACTACAACCCTGTAGACCATGAGTTTGGTGACAGTTTTGAGGGCCTGGTCTTCGAACACTCTTTTCCTCAGGCCACTATGCTGCTGTACCCCGTAAATGCTGTAGGAAAGGCAGAGTTCCATCAGTTACTGTACACTGTGGGAGGGATGGAGACACGCCAGTTATTATGGGAGGGATTATGTGCTGTCAGTCACTGTAGATTGTGGGAGGGCTATAGTGCCATTAGGGACTGAAAGTTGTGGGAGACTCAGATCCACGTCAGTTAATGTAAGCTGTGAGAGGGGCAGAGTTACATTACATTACATCTCCAATGAACACTGGATGCAGTGGGATTGTCAAGGACCTGCCAGGAGGGACAGAGTGCTGTCGGTTACTGTAGACTGTGGGAGGGTCAGTTTTAATTTAATAAGTTAAACTATCTTATTCGAGACAGGCTCATCATCATAGGCAGTGCCTCAAATCGAGGATGACTTGCTTCCATGCCAAAAACTTCACAGGTGTTTCAATGAAGGACCTAATATTTCAGGTCCCGAACTATATCCTGAAGGGTGGAAGATGCCTATAGGGGGATTTTTTTAACGTGTGGTGACCGTTGCACACCAGCCACCACATGGGTTTGACAGAGCTAGGTCTTGGTCCAGTGGCAAGGGTTAACCAGGACAACTGGAGACCAGCTCTGCTGCACGGACCTAGTGCACACACATATCGCAGTGTGGGCTGGCCCGTGCTGCCCCTGGGCCCTCGCCTCTTCTGAGCCCCGAACTCACGTCGCTCCACGATCACTTGCCGCTCCTGCTGTACCTGCACTACGCTCCAATCAGTGACCTGGATCTTGGTGACGGCCAATCCGTCGCCCACAAACATCAATGTGATAATGACCATATAATCTGTTTTAGTTCTGTAGGTTGAGGCATAAATATTGGCCAGGACAGTGAAGGGAACACCCCCTGCTCTTTCTTCAGATAGTACTGTCGGATCTTTTACATACACCGGAGTCGGAAAAGAGGGCCTCGGTTTATCATCTCATCTGAAAAGCGGCATCTCTGACAGTGCAGCACTCACTCAGTACTTTACTGAAATTTAGACTAAATTGTGTGCTCAAGTCTCGAGTGGGACACGAACCTACAAATCTTGTAACAGAGGCGAGAGTGCTACCACTGAACGAAGGCTGACACAAACAGAATTCAGTCACTGAACGGTTTGCCCATTTGACAACCTCGTGGTAACTTGACGAATATCAAACTCTGATGTATAGTCAGGGCCAGGAATTCCCCTGTCACTTTATAGCGGGGTGTCCAAACATTTTCTCAAGGGCCAATGTGTGGCTTGCTATGGAGTGCCACAGGGCACATACACAATTACAATACGAAAGACCAAATTACTTTACTGAAGAGCGCACTCGTTTTACCAGTCACTGCTCCCTCTTTGGTCGATAAATCCCAAAGCCACAAGTGAAAGACAATCATTTCCAAACTAGCAGAAATTCAAACAAACCAAATCTGCAACAATATTAGCATTTAAAATGGTGTAGAGAGAGACTAGCGTCAATTATTGTGCACTGTAGCAAGGGATGGATCCCATCAGTTGAGGTACAGGAGGGACATAATACTGTACACCGTGGAGAGAAATAGCTCGACTGTGGCTGTACAGGAGGGAAGAGGGTAAGTTACTGTACCCTGTGGGGTGGATAGACTGCCATCAGTTATTGAACACTGTGGGAGAGAGAACGTTCATTGGTTGTTGTGGGAGGTATAGTCAGTTACTCTACACTGTGTGGTGGAGGTGTGGCGAATGAGAGTACGGGGCCCAGAAGAGCCGAGGGCCCAGGGGCAGCACGGGCCAGCCCACACTGCGATATGTGTGTGCACTCGGTCCATGCAGCAGAGCAGGTCTCCAGTCGTCCTGGTTAACCCTTGCCACTGGATAAAGACCTAGCTCTGTCAAGCCCATGTGGTGGCTGGTGTGCAACGGTCACCACACGTTAAAAAAATCCACACACAGGCATCTTTCACCCCCTCAACTGGAGTTCAGGACTGGAACATCGGGTCCTTCATTGAAACATCTGTGAACTCTTGTGTAAGCAAGTCACCCTCGTTCGAGGGACCACCTATGATGATAGGATGACTGTGCGGGAGAAAGGGTCCCTTCAGTTAATGTACGCAGTGTGAGACTGAGTTCCATCAGTTGCTGTACACATGGAGATTGACAGAGTGCTGTCAGTTATAGGACCCAGTGGGATGGATAGAGGGCTGTCTGTTGCTAAACACATTGAGAGGGACACATTCATAGAATCAAAGAAACTTACAGCACCGAAGGAGACCATTGGTCCATCGTGCCCATGCTGGCTCTTTGGAAGAGCATTGAGGCTTAGTCCCACTTCCCCACTTATTGGGCCAGACTTTTGGCTTCATTGGCGGCGATTTTCTCGGCATTACAGCTTGGTTTTCCACCCGCCGAAAGTTTCCACTTAAGCTTTTTAACGTTACCGCCCACATCTGAAGTTGCCCGCCGGGACCAGACCGCCGAGAGACCCACCCTGTAAACGCTGCTTAAACAGGGCGGTAAGGGGGGGCCCTGCAAAGAAAGGTCAGTGAGAGGTTCTTTAATTATTTATTTAAAATGTTACCACGGCGATTAGGTTTAAAACTGTCTTGGGAATGCTTTGTACAGTGTTTTTTTAATGACATTTTTTTTAAGTTTCCCCCCCACCCCTCCCTAGGCCCAGCCGCAGCCTGGGACTAAGTTTTACTCCTTACCGTCCATTCCGGTAACGACCGCCCATGTTGCTAACTTTCCACTTACCGCCGAGAAAACCACCAACAATGAGTGTGCCAAGCCCATTTTCTTGCCAGGCGATTAGTTTTACTGACTTTAAACATAAAAATGGAAATTCTCGCCTGCTTTTCTCGCCGAACGTTAGTGGTTCTTCTCAGCGGGCAATCGGGCGTTGAGGGGCTTCAGGGAAAGTCTAGCCCATTGTCTGTAATCCTGTAGATTTCTCATGTATCCATCTAAATCCTTTTTAAAATTACTGATGAAATCAGCTTCCATCTCCTTTTCAGGTCGAGCATTCTAGATCCGGACAACTCTCTGAGAGAAAGCATCCCCGCCCTGATCTTTTCCCAATGGTTTTAAATCTGGTTATTGACCCACTCGCCACAGGGAATCGTTTTTCTCCATCTACTCTCAAAACCTCTCCTCATCTTGGAAACCTCCATTAGGCCATCTCTTAATCTTCTCTGTTCCAAGGAGATCAGGCCTAACTTTTCGGATGTTTCCTCATAACTGAAGTCCCTCATAGTACCATAGAAATTTACAACGCAAATGGAGGCCATTCATTCCTGGTAAACCTCTGTACCCTTTCTAAGGCCTTTACATCATTCCTGAAGTTGCGGTGCCCAGAATTGTCCACAATACTCCAGCTGAGGCCTAACCCAGTTATTTATAACATTCTCGCATGTTCTCTTTGCGTTTATATTCTATTCCTCTACTTATAAACCCAAGTAACCCACAGGGTTTGTTACCCAGTTTACCAACAATGCCCGACCACCTTTAAGAATGTGTGTGATGGACAGCAGGGTCTCGCTGCTCGTCTACTTTCCAAAATTGTCTTCCCAAAGTGCATCACCTCACATTTCTCCACATTGAACTCCATCTGCCCTGCCTCTGTCCATTTCACCATCCTGTCTTCCACTCTGAAACCTATAACTTTATCAACACTATCTATTACTTTGTATCATCTGCAATCTTAATATCAGTGCTGCCTACACCCAAATTTAGGTTGTTAATAAAAATTGAAAAGAATAATGTACACTGTGGGAGAGGCAGGGTCCCGTCAGTTACTCTACACTATGGGAGATGCAGTACGCCATCAGTTACTGTAAACCGTGAGAGGAAAAAAGTGGCATTAGTTACCCTACACTGTGCAGGAGAGAGAGTCTCCTCAGTTCCTGTACATTATACGAGAGAGAGAAGCCCACCAGTTTCTGTAGATCGTGGGAGAGCTAACGTCTCATCAGTTACTGAACACTGTTGTAGGACTGATTCCAGTCATTTGCTGTGCCAGAAGTGCAGCATTCCTTCCGCAGGGCTCAGTGCTGGGACCCCAGCTCCTTACAATATACATTAACGATTTAAATGAAGGAATTGATTGTAATATCTCCAAGTTTGCGGATGACACTAAACTGGGTGGCGGTGTGAGCTGTGAGGAGGACGCTAAGAGGCTGCAGGGTGACTTGGACAGGTTAGGTGAGTGGACAAATGCATGGCAGATGCAGTATAATGTGGATAAATGTGAGGTTATCCAGTTTGGGGGCAAAAACATGAAGACAGAATATTATCTGAATGGCGGCAGATTAGGAAAAGGGGAGGTGCAACGAGACCTGGGTGTCTTGGTTCATCAGTCACTGAAAGTGGGCATGCAGGTACAGCAGGCGGTGAAGAAGGCAAATGGTATGTTGGCCTTCATAGCTAGGGGATTTGAGTATAGGAGCAGGGAGGTCTTACTGCAGTTGTACAGGGCCTTAGTGAGACCTCACGTGGAATATTGTGTACAGTTTAAGTCACCTAATCTGAGGAAGGACGTTCTTGTTATTGAGGGAGTGCAGCGAAGGTTCACAAAACTGATTCCAGGGATGGCTGGACTGTCATATGAGGAGAGATTGGATCAACTGGGCCTTTATTCACTGGAGTTTAGAAGGATGAGTGGGTATCTCAGAGAAACATTTAAGATTCTGATAGGACTGGACAGGTTAAATGCAGGAAGAATGTTCCCGATGCTGGGGAAGTCCAGGACCAGGGGACATAGTCTTAGGATAAGGGTTAGGCCATTTAGGACTGATATGAGGAGAAACTTCTTCACTCAGAGAGTTGTTAACCTATGGAATTCCCCGCTGCAGCGAGTTGTTGATGCCAGTTCATTGGATATATTCAAGAGGGGGTTAGATATGGCTCTTACGGCGAAAGGCATCAAGGGGTATGGAGAGAAAGCAGGAAAGGGTACCGAGGGATTGATCAGCCATGATCTTATTGAATGGTGGTGCAGGCTCAAAGGGCCAAATGGCCTATTCCTGTACCTATTTTCTATGTTTCCATGTTTCTATGTTTCAATTGTTGTAGATTGTGGTAGGATTAGAAACCCGTCAGTTATTGTACAGGAGGGAGGGAGTTCCCTCAGTCACTGTACAGGAGAGAGTTCCCTCGGTCACTGTACAAAAGGGAGGGAGTCCGCGCATTCACTGTACAGGAGGGAGTCCCCTCAGTCACTGTATAGGAGGGAGGCCCCTCAGTCACTGAACAGGAGGGAGTTCCCTCAGTCACTGAAGAGGAGGGAATCCCCTCAGTCACTGTGCAGGAGGGAGGCCCGTCAGTCACTGTACAGGAGGGAGTCCCCTCAGTTACTGTACAGGAGGGAGTGTGTCCCCTCAGTCACTGTACAGGAGGGAGTTCCCTCAGTCACTGTACAGGAGGGAGTTCCCTCAGTCACTGTACAGGAGGGAGACCTCTCAGTTACTGTACAGGAGGGAAGGAGTCCCCTCAGTCACTGTACAGGAGGCAGTTCCCGCAGTCACTGTACAGGAGGGAGACCCCTCAGTCAGAGTACAGCAGTGAGGCCCCTCAGTCAATGTACAGGAGGGAGGCCCCTCAGTCACTGAACAGGATGGAGACCCTCAGTCAATGAACAGGAGGGAGGGAGTTCCCTCAGTCACTGTATAGGAGTGAGGGAGTCCCCTCAGTCACTGTACAGGAGGGAGGGAGTCCCCTCAGTCACTGTACAGGAGGGAGTCCTCTCACTCACTGTACAGAAGGGAGGCCCCTCAGTCACTGTACAGGAGGGAGACCCCTCAGTCACTGTACAGGAGGGAGTTCCCTCAGTCACTGTACAGGAGGGAGGGAGTCCCCTCAGTCACTGTACAGGAGGGAGTTCCCTCAGTCACTGTACAGGAGGGAGTTCCCTCAGTTACTGTACAGGAGGGAGGGCGTCCCCTCAGTCACTGTACAGGAGGCAGTTCCCGCAGTCACTGTACAGGAGGGAGACCCCTCAGTCAGAGTACAGCAGTGAGGCCCCTCAGTCAATGTACAGGAGGGAGGCCCCTCAGTCACTGAACAGGATGGAGCCCCCTCAGTCACTGAACAGGAGGGAGGGAGTTCCCTCAGTCACTGTATAGGAGTGAGGGAGACCCCTCAGTCACTGTACAGGAGGGAGGGAGTTCCCTCAGTCACTGTATAGGAGTGAGGGAGACCCCTCAGTCACTGAACAGGAGGGACGGTGTCCCCTCAGTCACTGTACAGGAGGGAATCCCCTCAGTCACTGTACAGGAGTGAGTTCCCTCGGTCACTGAACAGGAGGGACGGTGTCCCCTCAGTCACTGTACAGGAGGGACGGAGTCCCCTCAGTCATTGTACAGGAGGGAGTCCCCTCAGTCACTGTACAGAAGGGAGGCCCCTCAGTTACTGTACAGGAGGCAGTTCCCTCAGTCACTGTACAGGAGTTAGTTCGTCAGTTACTGTACGGGAGGGAGGGAGTCCCCTCAGTCACTGTCCAGGAGGGAGTCCCCTCAGTCACTGTACAGGAGGGAATCCCCTCAGTCACTGTACAGGAGCGATGTCTCTCAGTTACTGTACCGGAAGGAGGGAGTCCCCTCAGTCACTGTACAGGAGGAAGTCCCATCAGTCACTGTGCAGGAGGGAGGCCCCTCAGTCACTATACAGAAGGGAGGCCCCACAGTCACTGTACAGGAGGGAGGGAGACCCCTCAGTCACTGTACAGGAGGGAGTCCCCTCAGTCACTGTACAGGAGGGAGTCCCCTCTGTCACTGTACAGGCGGGAGTTCCCTCAGTCGCTGTACAGGAGGGAGGGAGTCCCCTCAGTCACTGTACAGGAGGCAGTCCCCTTAGTCACTGAACACGATGGAGTTCCCTCAATCATTGTACAGGAGGGATGCCCCTCAGTCACTGTATAGGAGGGAGGCCCCTCAGTTACTGTACAAGAGGGAGTCCCCTCAGTCAGTGTACAGAAGGGAGTCCCCTCGGTCACTGTACAAGAGGGAGGCCTCTCAGTCACTGTACAGGAGGGAGGGAGTTCCCTCAGTCACTGTACAGGAGGGAGGGAGTCCCCTCAGTCACTGTACAGGAGGGAGGGAGACCCCTCAGTCACTGTACAGGAGGGAGTCCCCTCAGTCACTGTACAGGAGGGAGTCCCCTCTGTCACTGTACAGGAGAGAGTCCCCTCAGTCACTGTTCAGGAGGGAGGCCCCTCAGACACTGTACAGGAGGGAGTTCCCTCAGTCACTGTACAGGAGGGAGTTCCCTCAGTCACTGTACAGGAGGGAATCCCCTAAGTCACTACAGGAGGGCGTCCCCTCAGACACTGTACAGGAGGGAGTCCCCTCAGTCACTGTACAGGAGGGAGTCCCCTCAGTTATTGTACAGGAGGGAGTCCCCTCAGTCACTGCACAGGAGGGAGGCCCCTCAGTCACTGTACAGGAAGGAGTCCCCTCAGTTACTGTATAGGAGGGAGGGAGTCCCCTCAGTCACTGTACAGGAGAGAGTTCCCTCAGTCACTGTACAGAGGGAGTTCCCTCAGTCACTTTAGAGGAGGGAATCCTCTCAGTCACTGTGCAGGAGGGCGTCCCCTCAGTCACTGTACAGGAGGGAGTCCCCTCACTTATTGTACAGGAGGGAGTCCCCTCAGTTACTGTGCAGGAGGGAGGGAGGCCGCTCAGTCACTGTACAGAATGGAGTTCCCTCAGTCACTGTAGAGGAGGGAATCCCCTCAGTCACTGTACAGGAGAGGGTTCCCTAAGTCACTGTACAGGAGGGAGTCCCCTCAGTCACTGTACAGGAGGGAGTTCCCTCAGTCACTGTAGAGGAGGGAATCCCCTCAGTCACTGTACAGGAGGGATGTCCCTCAGTCACTGTAGAGTAGGGAGTTCCCTCAGTCACTGTACAGGAGGGAGCCCCCTCAGTCACTGTACAGGAGGGAGGGAGTTCCCTCAGTCACTATACAGGAGTGATGGAGTCCCCTCAGTCACTGTACAGGAGGGAGGGAGTCCCCTCAGTCACTGTACAGGAGGGAGTCCTCTCACTCACTGTACAGAAGGGAGGCCCCTCAGTCACTGTACAGGAGGGAGACCCCTCAGTCACTGTACAGGAGGGATTCCCTCAGTCACTGTACAGGAGGGAGGGAGTCCCCTCAGTCACTGTACAGGAGGGAGTTCCCTCAGTCACTGTACAGGAGGGAGTTCCCTCAGTTACTGTACAGGAGGGAGGGCGTCCCCTCAGTCACTGTACAGGAGGCAGTTCCCTCAGTCACTGTACAGGAGGGAGACCCCTCAGTCAGAGTACAGCAGTGAGGCCCCTCAGTCACTGTACAGGAGGGAGGCCCCTCAGTCACTGAACAGGATGGAGTCCCCTCAGTCACTGAACAGGAGGGAGGGAGATCCCTCAGTCACTGTATAGGAGTGAGGGAGTCCCCTCAGTCACTGTACAGGAGGGAGTGAGTTCCCTCAGTCACTGAACAGGAGGGACGGTGTCCCCTCAGTCACTGTACAGGAGGGACGGAGTCCCCTCAGTCATTGTACAGGAGGGAGTCCCCTCAGTCACTGTACAGAAGGGAGGCCCCTCAGTTACTGTACAGGAGGCAGTTCCCTCAGTCACTGACAGGAGTTAGTTCGTCAGTTACTGTACGGGAGGGAGGGAGTCCCCTCAGTCGCTGTACAGGAGGGAGTCCCCTCAGTCACTGTACAGGAGGGAATCCCCTCAGTCACTGTACAGGAGCGATGTCTCTCAGTTACTGTACCGGAGGGAGGGAGTCCCCTCAGTCACTGTACAGGAGGGAGTCCCCTCAGTCACTGTACAGGAGGGAGTCCCCTCTGTCACTGTACAGGCGGGAGTTCCCTCAGTCGCTGTACAGGAGGGAGGGAGACCCCTCAGTCACTGTACAGGAGGGAGTCCCCTCTGTCACTGTACAGGCGGGAGTTCCCTCAGTCGCTGTACAGGAGGGAGGGAGTCTCCTCAGTCACTGTACAGGAGGCAGTCCCCTTAGTCACTGAACAGGATGGAGTTCCCTCAATCATTGTACAGGAGGGATGCTCCTCAGTCACTGTACAGGAGGGAGGCCCCTCAGTTACTGTACAAGAGGGAGTCCCCTCAGTCACTGTACAGAAGGGAGTCCCCTCAGTCACTGTACAGGAGGGAGGGAATTCCCTCAGTCGATGTACAGAAGGGAGTCTCCTCAGTCACAGTACAGAAGGGAGGACCCTCAGTCACTGTACAGGAGGGAGTCCCCTCAGTCACTGTACAGGAGAGAGTCCCCTCAGTCACTGTTCAGGAGGGAGGCCCCTCAGACACTGTACAGGAGGGAGTTCCCTCAGTCACTGTACAGGAGGGAGTTCCCTCAGTCACTGTACAGGAGGGAATCCCCTCAGTCACTGTACAGGAGGGCGTCCCCTCAGTCACTGTACAGGAGGGAGTCCCCTCAGTCACTGTACAGGAGGGAGTCCCCTCAGTTATTGTACAGGAGGGAGTCCCCTCAGTCACTGCACAGGAGGGAGGCCCCTCAGTCACTGTACAGGAAGGAGACCCCTCAGTTACTGTATAGGAGGGAGGGAGTCCCGTCAGTCACTGTACAGGAGGGAGTTCCCTCAGTCACTGTACAGGAGGGAGTTCCCTCAGTCACTGTAGAGGAGGGAATCCTCTCAGTCACTGTGCAGGAGGGCGTCCCCTCAGTCACTGTACAGGAGGGAGTCCCCTCACTTATTGTACAGGAGGGAGTCCCCTCAGTTACTGTGCAGGAGGGAGGGAGGCCGCTCAGTCACTGTACAGGAGGGAGTTCCCTCAGTCACTGTAGAGGAGGGAATCCCCTCAGTCACTGTACAGGAGGGGGTTCCCTCAGTCACTGTACAGGAGGGAGTCCCCTCAGTCACTGTACAGGAGGGAGTTCCCTCAGTCACTGTAGAGGAGGGAATCCCCTCAGTCACTGTACAGGAGGGGGTTCCCTCAGTCACTGAACAGGAGGGAGTCCCCTCAGTCACTGTACAGGAGGGAATCCCCTCAGTCACTGTACAGGAGGGATGCCTCTCAGTTACTGTACAGGAGGGAGTTCCCTCAGTCACTGTACAGGAGGGAGTTCCCTCAGTTACTGTACAGGAGGGAGGGCGTCCCCTCAGTCACTGTACAGGAGGGAGTTCCCTCAGTCACTGTACATGAGGGAGGCCCCTCAGTCACTATACAGGAGGGAGTCCCCTCAGTCACTGTACAGGAGGGAGACCCCTTAGTCTGAGTACAGCAGTGAGGCCCCTCAGTCACTGTACAGGAGGGAGGCCCCTCAGTCACTGAACAGGAGGGAGCCCCCTCAGTCACTGAACAGGAGGGAGGGAGTACCCTCAGTCACTGTATAGGAGTGAGGGAGTCCCCTCAGTCACTGTACAGGAGGGAGGGAGTTCCCTCAGTCACTGTATAGGAGTGAGGGAGTCCCCTCAGTCACTGTACAGGAGGGAGGGAGTTCCCTCAGTCACTGTACAGGAGGGAGTCCACTCAGTCACTGTACAGGAGGGAGTTCCCTCAGTCACTGAACAGGAGGGACGGTGTCCCCTCAGTCACAGTACAGGAGGGACGGAGTCCCCTCAGTCATTGTACAGGAGGGAGTCCCCTCAGTCACTGTACAGAAGGGAGGCCCCTCAGTTACTGTACAGGAGGCAGTTCCCTCAGTCACTGTACAGGAGTTAGTTCGTCAGTTACTGTACAGGAGGGAGGGAGTTCCCTCAGTCACTGTATCGGAGTGAGGGAGCTCCCTCAGTCACTGTACAGGAGGGAGTCCACTCAGTCACTGTACAGGAGGGAGTTCCCTCAGTCACTGTACATGAGTGAGTTCCCTCAGTCACTGAACAGGAGGGACGGTGTCCCCTCAGTCACTGTACAGGAGGGACAGAGTCCCCTCAGTCACTGTACAGAAGGGATGCCCCTCAGTCACTGTACAGGAGGGTGTTCCCTCAGTCACTGTACAGGAGGGAGTCCCCTCAGTCACTGTACAGGAGGGAATCCCCTCAGTCACTGTACAGGAGGGATGCCTCTCAGTTACTGTACAGGAGGGAGGGAGTCCCCTCAGTCACTGTACAGGAGGGAGTCCCATCAGTCACTGTGCAGGAGGGAGTCCCATCAGTCACTGTACAGGAGGGAGTCCCCTCTGTCACTGTAGAGGCGGGCGTTCCCTCAGTCACTGTACAGGAGGGAGGGAGTCCCCTCAGTCACTGTACAGGAGGCAGTCCCCTTAGTCACTGAATAGGATGGATTTCCCTCAATCATTGTACAGGAGGGATGCCCCTCAGTCACTGTACAGGAGGGAGGCCCCTCAGTTACTGTACAAGAGGGAGTCCCCTCAGTCACTGTTCAGAAGGGAGTCCCCTCGGTCACTGCACAAGAGGGAGGCCTCTGAGTCACTGTACCGCAGGCAGGGAGTTCCCTCAGTCACTGTACAGGAGGGAGGGAATCCCCTCAGTCACTGTACAGGAGGGAGGGAATTCCCTTAGTCGCTGTACAGGAGGGAGTCTCCTCAGTCACTGTACAGAAGGGAGGCCCCTCAGTCACTGTTCAGGAGGGAGGCCCCTCAGACACTGTACAGGAGGGAGTCCCCTCAGTCACTGTACAGGAGGGCGTCCCCTCAGTCACTGTACAGGAGGGAGACCCCTCAGTCACTGTACAGGAGGGAGTCCCCTCAGTTATTGTACAGGAGGGAGTCCCCTCAGTCACTGCACAGGAGGGAGGCCCCTCAGTCACTGTACAGGAGGGAGTCCCCTAAGTTATTGTACAGGAGGGAGTCCCCTCAGTTACTGTACAGGAGGGAGGGAGGCCCCTCAGTCACTGTACAGGAGAGAGTTCCCTCTGTCACTGTACAGGAGGGAGTTCCCTCAGTCAATGTAGAGGAGGGAATCCCCTCATCACTGTACGGAGGGCGTCCCCTCAGTCACTGTACAGGAGGGAGTCCCCTCAGTTATTGTACAGGAGGGAGGGAGTCCCCTCATTCACTGTACAGGAGGGATTCCCCTCAGTCACTGGACAGGAGAAAGGCCCCTCAGTCACTGCACAGGAGGGGGTCCCCTCAGTCACTGTACAGGAGGGAGTCCCCTCAGTCACTGTACAGGAGGGAGTCCCCTCAGTTATTGTACAGGAGGGAGTTCCCTCAATCACTGTACAGGAGAGAGTTCCCTCAGTTACTGTACAGGAGGGAGGGAGTCCCCTCAGTCACTGTACAGGAGGGAGTTCCCTCCGTCACTGTACAGGGTGAGGCCCCTCAGTCACTGTACAGGAGGGAGGGAGTTCCCTCAGTCACTGTACAGGAGTGAGGGAGTCCCCTCAGTCACTGTACAGGAGTGAGGGAGTCCCCTCAGTCACTGTACAGGAGGGAGTCCCCTCACTCACTGTACAGAAGGGAGGCCCCTCAGTCACTGTACAGGAGGGAGACCCCTCAGTCACTGTACAGGAGGGAGTTCCCTCAATCACTGTACAGAAGGGAGGGAGTCCCCTCAGTCACTGAACAGGAGGGAGTTCCCTCAGTCACTGCACAGGCGGGTGTTCGCTCAGTTACAGCACAGGAGGGAGGGCGTCCCCTCAGTCACTGTACAGGAGGGAGTTCCCTCAGTCACTGTACAGGAGGGAGTTCCCTCAGTCACTGTATAGGAGGGAGTCCCCTAAGTTATTGTACAGGAGGGAGTCCCCTCAGTTACTGTACAGGAGGGAGGGAGGCCCCTCAGTCACTGTACAGGAGAGAGTTCCCTCAGTCACTGTACAGGAGGGAGTTCCCTCAGTCACTGTGGAGGAGGGAATCCCCTCATCACTGTACGGAGGGCGTCCTCTCAGTCACTGTACAGGAGGGAGTCCCCTCAGTTATTGTACAGGAGGGAGGGAGTCCCCTCAGTCACTGTACAGGAGGGATTCCCCTCAGTCACTGGACAGGAGAAAGGCCCCTCAGTCACTGCACAGGAGGGGGTCCCCTCAGTCACTGTACAGGAGGGAGTCCCCTCAGTCACTGTACAGGAGGGAGTCCCCTCAGTTATTGTACAGGAGGGAGTCCCCTCAATCACTGTACAGGAGGGAGTTCCCTCAGTTACTGTACAGGAGGGAGGGAGTCCCCTCAGTCACTGTACAGGAGGGAGTTCCCTCCGTCACTGTACAGGGTGAGGCCCCTCAGTCACTGTACAGGAGGGACGGAGTTCCCTCAGTCACTGTACAGGAGTGAGGGAGTCCCCTCAGTCACTGTACAGGAGTGAGGGAGTCCCCTCAGTCACTGTACAGGAGGGAGTCCCCTCACTCACTGTACAGAAGGGAGGCCCCTCAGTCACTGTACAGGAGGGAGACCCCTCAGTCACTGTACAGGAGGGAGTTCCCTCAATCACTGTACAGAAGGGAGGGAGTCCCCTCAGTCACTGAACAGGAGGGAGTTCCCTCAGTCACTGCACAGGCGGGTGTTCGCTCAGTTACAGCACAGGAGGGAGGGCGTCCCCTCAGTCACTGTACAGGAGGGAGTTCCCTCAGTCACTGTATAGGAGGGAGTTCCCTCAGTCACTTTACAGGAGGGAGGCCCCTCAGTCACAGTACAGGAGGGAATCTCCTCAGTCACTGTACAGGAGGGATGCTCCTCAGTTACCGTACAGGAGGGAGGGAGTCCCCTCAGTCAATGTACAGGAGGGAGGCCCCTCAGTCACAGTACAGGAGGGAGACCCCTCAGTCACTGTCCAGGAGGGAGTCCCCTAAGTCACTGTACAGGAGGGAGTCCCCTCTGTCACTGTACAGGAGGGAGTTCCCTCAGTCACTGTACAGGAGGGAGGGAGTCCGCTCAGTCACTGTACAGAAGGGAGGCCCCTCAGTCACTGTACAGGAGGGAGTCCCATCAGTCACTGTGCAGGAGGGAGTCCCATCAGTCATTGTACAGGAGGGAGTCCCCTCTATCACTGTACAGGCGGGAGTTCCCTCAGTCACTTTACAGGAGGGAGGGAGTCCCCTCAGTCACTGTGCAGGAGGCAGTCCCCTTAGTCACTGAACAGGATGGAGTTCCCTCAATCATTGTACAGGAGGGATGCCCCTCAGTCACTGTACAGGAGGGAGGCCCCTCAGTTACTGTACAAGAGGGAGTCCCCTCAGTCACTGTTCAGAAGGGAGTCCCCTCGGTCACTGCACAAGAGGGAGGCCTCTGAGTCACTGTACCGCAGGCAGGGAGTTCCCTCAGTCACTGTACAGGAGGGAGGGAGTCCCCTCAGTCACTGTACAGGAGGGAGGGAATTCCCTTAGTCGCTGTACAGGAGGGAGTCTCCTCAGTCACTGTACAGAAGGGAGGCCCCTCAGTCACTGTACAGGAGGGAGTCCCCTCAGTCACTGTACAGGAGAGAGTCCCCTCAGTCACTGTTCAGGAGGGAGGCCCCTCAGACACTGTACAGGAGGGAGTCCCCTCAGTCACTGTGCAGGAGGGAGTTCCCTCAGTCACTGTACAGGAGGGAATCCCCTCAGTCACTGTACAGGAGGGCGTCCCCTCAGTCACTGTACAGGAGGGAGTTCCCTCAGTCACTGTACAGGAGAGAGTCCCCTCAGTTATTGTACAGGAGGGAGTCCCCTCAGTCACTGCACAGGCGGGTGTTCGCTCAGTTACAGCACAGGAGGGAGGGCGTCCCCTCAGTCACTGTACAGGAGAGAGTCCCCTCAGTTATTGTACAGGAGGGAGTCCCCTCAGTCACTGCACAGGAGGGAGGCCCCTCAGTCACTGTACAGCAGGGAGTCTCCTCAGTTACTGTACAGGAGGGAGGGAGTCCCCTCAGTCACTGTACAGGAGGGAGTTCCCTCAGTCAGAGTACAGGAGGGAGTCCCCTCAGTCACTGTACAGGAGGGAGTCCCCTAAGTTATTGTACAGGACGGAGTCCCCTCAGTTACTGTACAGGAGGGAGGGAGGCCCCTCAGTCACTGTACAGGAGGGAGTTCCCTCAGTCACTGTACAGGAGGGAGTTCCCTCAGTCACTGTAGAGGAGGGAATCCCCTCATCACTGTACGGAGGGCGTCCCCTCAGTCACTGTACAAGAGGGAGTCCCCTCAGTTATTGTACAGGAGGGAGGGAGTCCCCTCAGTTACTGTACAGGAGGGATTCCCCTCAGTCACTGGACAGGAGAAAGGCCCCTCAGTCACTGTACAGGAGGGAGTCCCCTCAGTCACTGTACAGGAGGGAGTCCCCTCAGTCACTGTACAGGAGGGAGTCCCCTCAGTTATTGTACAGGAGGGAGTCCCCTCAATCACTGTACAGGAGGGAGTCCCCTCAGTTAATGTCCAGGAGGGAGGGTGTCCCCTCAGTCACTGTACAGGAGGGAGTTCCCTCCGTCACTGTACAGGGTGAGGCCCCTCAGTCACTGTACAGGAGGGAGGGAGTTCCCTCTGTCACTGTACAGGAGTGAGGGAGCCCCCTCAGTCACTGTACAGGAGTGAGGGAGTCCCCTCACTCACTGTACAGAAGGGAGCCCCCTCAGTCACTGTACAGGAGGGAGACCCCTCAGTCACTGTACAGGAGGGAGTTCCCTCAATCACTGTACAGAAGGGAGGGAGTCCCCTCAGTCACTGAACAGGAGGGAGTTCCCTCAGTCACTGCACAGGCGGGTGTTCGCTCAGTTACAGCACAGGAGGGAGGGCGTCCCCTCAGTCACTGTACAGGAGGGAGTTCCCTCAGTCACTGTACAGGAGGGAGTTCCCTCAGTCACTTTACAGGAGGGAGGCCCCTCAGTCACAGTACAGGAGGGAATCCCCTCAGTCACTGTACAGGAGGGATGCTCCTCAGTTACCGTACAGGAGGGAGGGAGTCCCCTCAGTCAATGTACAGGAGGGAGGCCCCTCAGTCACTGTACAGGAGGGAGGGAGACCCCTCAGTCACTGTACGGAGGGAGTCCCCTCAGTCACTGTACAGAAGGGAGGCCCCTCAGTCACTGTACAGGAGGGAGTCGCATCAGTCACTGTACAGGAGGGAGGCCCCTCAGTCACTGTACAGGAGGGAGGCCCCTCAGTCACTGTACAGGAGGGAGGGAGACCCCTCAGTCACTGTACAGGAGGGAGTCCCCTCAGTCACTGTACAGGAGGGAGTCCCCTCAGTCACTGTACAGGAGGGAGGCCCCTCAGTCACTGTACAGGAGGGAGGACCCTCAGTCACTGTACAGGAGGGAGGGGGACCCCTCAGTCATTGTAGAAGAGGGAGTCCCCTCAGTCACTGTACAGGAGGGAGTCCCCTCTGTCACTGTACAGGAGGGACTTCCCTCAGTCACTGTAGAGGAGGGAGGGAGTCCCCTCAGTCACTGTACAGGAGGCAGTCCCCTTAGTCACTGAACAGGAGAGAGTTCCCTCAGTCATTGTACAGGAGGGAGGGAACCCCCTCAGTCACTGTACAGGAGGGAGTCCTCTCAGTCACTGTACAGGAGGGAGGTCCCTCAGTCACTGTACAGGAGGGAGGCCCCTCAGTCACTGTCCAGGAGGGATGGAGATCCCTCAGTCACTGTACAGGAGGGAGTCCCCTCAGTCACTGTACAGGAGGGAGTCCCCTCTGTCACTGTACAGGAGGCAGTCCCCTCAGTCACTGTACAGGAGGGAGTTCCCTCAGTCACCGTACAGGAGGGAATCGCCTCAGTCACTGTACAGGAGGGATGCCCCCCAGTTACTGTACAGGAGGGAGGGAGTCCCCTCAGTCACTGTACAGGAGGGCGTCCCCTCAGTCACTGTACAGGAGGGTGTTCCCTCAGTCACTTTACAGGAGGGAGTCCCCTCAGTTTGTGTATAGCAGGGAATCCCCTCAGTCACTGTACAGGAGGGAGTCCCCTCAGTTACTGTACAGGAGGGAGGGAGTCCCCTCAGTCACTGTACAGTAGGGAGTTCCCTCAGTCACTGTACAGGAGGGACGGAGTCCCCTCAGTCATTGTACAGGAGGGAGTTCCCTCAGTCACTGTACAGAAGGGAGGCCCCTCAGTTACTGTACAGGAGGCAGTTCCCTCAGTCACTGTACAGGAGCTAGTTCGTCAGTTACTGTACAGGAGGGAGGGAGTCCCCTCAGTCACTGTACAGGAGGGAGTCCCCTCAGTCACTGTACAGGAGGGAATCCCCTCAGTCACTGTACAGGAGCGATGCCTCTCAGTTACTGTACCGGAGGGAGGGAGTCCCCTCAGTCACTGTACAGGAGGGAGTCCCATCAGTCACTGTGCAGGAGGGAGGCCCCTCAGTCACTGTACAGAAGGGAGGCCCCACAGTCTCTGTACAGGAGGGAGGGAGACCCCTCAGTCACTGTACAGGAGGGAGTCCCCTCAGTCACTGTACAGGAGGGAGTCCCCTCTGTCACTGTACAGGCGGGAGTTCCCTCAGTCGCTGTACAGGAGGGAGGGAGTCCCCTCAGTCACTGTACAGGAGGCAGTCCCCTTAGTCACTGAACAGGATGGAGTTCCCTCAATCATTGTACAGGAGGGATGCCCCTCAGTCACTGTACAGGAGGGAGGCCCCTCAGTTACTGTACAAGAGGGAGTCCCCTCAGTCACTGTACAGAAGGGAATCCCCTCGGTCACTGTACAAGAGGGAGGCCTCTCAGTCACTGTACAGGAGGGAGGGAGTTCCCTCAGTCACTGTACAGGAGGGAGGGAGTCCCCTCTGTCACTGTACAGGAGGGAGGGAATTCCCTCAGTCGATGTACAGGAGGGAGTCTCCTCAGTCACTGTACATAAGGGAGGCCCCTCAGTCACTGTACAGGAGAGAGTCCCCTCAGACACTGTACAGGAGGGTGTTCCCTCAGTCACTGTACAGGAGGGAGTTCCCTCAGTCACTGTACAGGAGGGCGTCCCCTCAGTCACTGTACAGGAGGGAATCCCCTCAGTTATTGTACAGGAGGGAGGCCCCTCAGCCACTGTACAGGAAGGAGTCCCCTCAGTTACTGTATAGGAGGGAGGGAGTCCCCTCAGTCACTGTACAGGAGGGAGTTCCCTCAGTCACTGTACAGGAGGGAATCCTCTCAGTCACTGTGCAGGAGGGCGTCCCCTCAGTCACTGTACAGGAGGGAGTCCCCTCACTTATTGTACAGAAGGGAGGCCCCTCAGTTACTGTACAGGAGGCAGTTCCCTCAATCACTGTACAGGAGTTAGTTCGCTCAGTTACTGTACAGGAGGGAGGGACTCCCCTCAGTCACTGTACAGGAGGGGGTACCCTCAGTCACTGTACAGGAGGGAGTCCCCTCAGTCACTGTACAGGAGGGAATCCCCTCAGTCACTGTACAGCAGCGATGCCTCTCAGTTACTGTACAGGAGGGAGGGAGTCCCCTCAGTCACTGTACAGGAGGGAGTCCCATCAGTCACTGTACAGGAGGGAGGCCCCTCAGTCACTGTACAGAAGGGAGGCCCCACAGTCACTGTACAGGAGGGAGGGAGACCCCTCAGTCACTGTACAGGAGGGAGTCCCCTCAGTCACTGTACAGGAGGGAGTCCCCTCTGTCACTGTACAGGCGGGAGTTCCCTCAGTCGCTGTACAGGAGGGAGGGAGTCCCCTCAGTCACTGTACAGGAGGCAGTCCCCTTAGTCACTGAACAGGATGGAGTTCCCTCAATCATTGTACAGGAGGGATGCCCCTCAGTTACTGTACAAGAGGGAGTCCCCTCAGTCACTGTACAGAAGGGAGTCCCCTCGGTCACTGTACAAGAGGGAGGCCTCTCAGTCACTGTACAGGAGGGAGGGAGTTCCCTCAGTCACTGTACAGGAGGGAGGGAATTCCCTCAGTCGATGTACAGGAGGGAGTCTCCTCAGTCACTGTACAGGAGGGAGTCCCCTCAGTCACTGTACAGGAGAGAGTCCCCCTCAGTCACTGTTCAGGAGGGAGGCCCCTCAGACACTGTACAGGAGGGAGGCCCCTCAGTCACTGTACAGGAGGGAGTTCCCTCAGTCACTGTACAGGAGGGAATCCCCTCAGTCACTGTACAGGAGGGGGTTCTCTCAGTCACTGTACAGGAGGGAGTCCCCTCAGTCACTGTACAGGAGGGAGTTCCCTCAGTCACTGTAGAGGAGGGAATCCCCTCAGTCACTGTACAGGAGGGGGTTCCCTCAGTCACTGAACAGGAGGGAGTCCCCTCAGTCACTGTACAGGAGGGAATCCCCTCAGTCACTGTACAGGAGGGATGCCTCTCAGTTACTGTACAGGAGGGAGTTCCCTCAGTCACTGTACAGGAGGGAGTTCCCTCAGTTACTGTACAGGAGGGAGGGCGTCCCCTCAGTCACTGTACAGGAGGGAGTTCCCTCAGTCACTGTACATGAGGGAGGCCCCTCAGTCACTATACAGGAGGGAGTCCCCTCAGTCACTGTACAGGAGGTAGACCCCTCAGTCAGAGTACAGCAGTGAGGCCCCTCAGTCACTGTACAGGAGGTAGGCCCCTCAGTCACTGAACAGGAGGGAGCCGCCTCAGTCACTGAACAGGAGGGAGGGAGTTCCCTCAGTCACTGTATAGGAGTGAGGGAGTCCCCTCAGTCACTGTACAGGAGGGAGGGAGTTCCCTCAGTCACTGTATAGGAGTGAGGGAGTTCCCTCAGTCACTGTACAGGAGGGAGTCCACTCAGTCACTGTACAGAAGGGTGTTCCCTCAGTCACTGTACATGAGTGAGTTCCCTCAGTCACTGAACAGGAGGGACGGTGTCCCCTCAGTCACTGTACAGGAGGGACGGAGTCCCCTCAGTCATTGTACAGGAGGGAGTCCCCTCAGTCACTGTACAGAAGGGAGGCCCCTCAGTTACTGTACAGGAGGCAGTTCCCTCAGTCACTGTACAGGAGTTAGTTCGTCAGTTACTGTACAGGAGGGAGGGAGTTCCCTCAGTCACGGTATAGGAGTGAGGGAGTTCCCTCAGTCACTGTACTGGAGGGAGTCCACTCAGTCACTGTACAGGAGGGAGTTCCCTCAGTCACTGTACATGAGTGAGTTCCCTCAGTCACTGAACAGGAGGGACGGTGTCCCCTCAGTCACTGTACAGGAGGGACGGAGTCCCCTCAGTCACTGTACAGAAGGGAGGCCCCTCAGTCACTGTACAGGAGGGGGTTCCCTCAGTCACTGTACAGGAGGGAGTTCCCTCAGTCACTGTACAGGAGGGCGTCCCCTCAGTCACTGTACAGGAGGGAATCCCCTCAGTTATTGTACAGGAGGGAGGCCCCTCAGCCACTGTACAGGAAGGAGTCCCCTCAGTTACTGTATAGGAGGGAGGGAGTCCCCTCAGTCACTGTACAGGAGGGAGTTCCCTCAGTCACTGTACAGGAGGGAATCCTCTCAGTCACTGTGCAGGAGGGCGTCCCCTCAGTCACTGTACAGGAGGGAGTCCCCTCACTTATTGTACAGAAGGGAGGCCCCTCAGTTACTGTACAGGAGGCAGTTCCCTCAATCACTGTACAGGAGTTAGTTCGCTCAGTTACTGTACAGGAGGGAGGGAGTCCCCTCAGTCACTGTACAGGAGGGGGTACCCTCAGTCACTGTACAGGAGGGAGTCCCCTCAGTCACTGTACAGGAGGGAATCCCCTCAGTCACTGTACAGCAGCGATGCCTCTCAGTTACTGTACAGGAGGGAGGGAGTCCCCTCAGTCACTGTACAGGAGGGAGTCCCATCAGTCACTGTACAGGAGGGAGGCCCCTCAGTCACTGTACAGAAGGGAGGCCCCACAGTCACTGTACAGGAGGGAGGGAGACCCCTCAGTCACTGTACAGGAGGGAGTCCCCTCAGTCACTGTACAGGAGGGAGTCCCCTCTGTCACTGTACAGGCGGGAGTTCCCTCAGTCGCTGTACAGGAGGGAGGGAGTCCCCTCAGTCACTGTACAGGAGGCAGTCCCCTTAGTCACTGAACAGGATGGAGTTCCCTCAATCATTGTACAGGAGGGAGGCCCCTCAGTTACTGTACAAGAGGGAGTCCCCTCAGTCACTGTACAGAAGGGAGTCCCCTCGGTCACTGTACAAGAGGGAGGCCTCTCAGTCACTGTACAGGAGGGAGGGAGTTCCCTCAGTCACTGTACAGGAGGGAGGGAATACCCTCAGTCGATGTACAGGAGGGAGTCTCCTCAGTCACTGTACAGGAGGGAGTCCCCTCAGTCACTGTACAGGAGAGAGTCCCCCTCAGTCACTGTTCAGGAGGGAGGCCCCTCAGACACTGTACAGGAGGGAGGCCCCTCAGTCACTGTACAGGAGGGAGTTCCCTCAGTCACTGTACAGGAGGGAATCCCCTCAGTCACTGTACAGGAGGGGGTTCTCTCAGTCACTGTACAGGAGGGAGTCCCCTCAGTCACTGTACAGGAGGGAGTTCCCTCAGTCACTGTAGAGGAGGGAATCCCCTCAGTCACTGTACAGGAGGGGGTTCCCTCAGTCACTGAACAGGAGGGAGTCCCCTCAGTCACTGTACAGGAGGGAATCCCCTCAGTCACTGTACAGGAGGGATGCCTCTCAGTTACTGTACAGGAGGGAGTTCCCTCAGTCACTGTGCAGGAGGGAGTTCCCTCAGTTACTGTACAGGAGGGAGGGCGTCCCCTCAGTCACTGTACAGGAGGGAGTTCCCTCAGTCACTGTACATGAGGGAGGCCCCTCAGTCACTATACAGGAGGGAGTCCCCTCAGTCACTGTACAGGAGGTAGGCCCCTCAGTCACTGAACAGGAGGGAGCCGCCTCAGTCACTGAACAGGAGGGAGGGAGTTCCCTCAGTCACTGTATAGGAGTGAGGGAGTCCCCTCAGTCACTGTACAGGAGGGAGTCCCATCAGTCACTGTACAGGAGGGAGGCCCCTCAGTCACTGTACAGAAGGGAGGCCCCACAGTCACTGTACAGGAGGGAGGGAGACCCCTCAGTCACTGTACAGGAGGGAGTCCCCTCAGTCACTGTACAGGAGGGAGTCCCCTCTGTCACTGTACAGGCGGGAGTTCCCTCAGTCGCTGTACAGGAGGGAGGGAGTCCCCTCAGTCACTGTACAGGAGGCAGTCCCCTTAGTCACTGAACAGGATGGAGTTCCCTCAATCATTGTACAGGAGGGAGGCCCCTCAGTTACTGTACAAGAGGGAGTCCCCTCAGTCACTGTGCAGAAGGGAGTCCCCTCGGTCACTGTACAAGAGGGAGGCCTCTCAGTCACTGTACAGGAGGGAGGGAGTTCCCTCAGTCACTGTACAGGAGGGAGGGAATTCCCTCAGTCGATGTACAGGAGGGAGTCTCCTCAGTCACTGTACAGGAGGGAGTCCCCTCAGTCACTGTACAGGAGAGAGTCCCCCTCAGTCACTGTTCAGGAGGGAGGCCCCTCAGACACTGTACAGGAGGGAGGCCCCTCAGTCACTGTACAGGAGGGAGTTCCCTCAGTCACTGTACAGGAGGGAATCCCCTCAGTCACTGTACAGGAGGGGGTTCTCTCAGTCACTGTACAGGAGGGAGTCCCCTCAGTCACTGTACAGGAGGGAGTTCCCTCAGTCACTGTAGAGGAGGGAATCCCCTCAGTCACTGTACAGGAGGGGGTTCCCTCAGTCACTGAACAGGAGGGTGTCCCCTCAGTCACTGTACAGGAGGGAATCCCCTCAGTCACTGTACAGGAGGGATGCCTCTCAGTTACTGTACAGGAGGGAGTTCCCTCAGTCACTGTACAGGAGGGAGTTCCCTCAGTTACTGTACAGGAGGGAGGGCGTCCCCTCAGTCACTGTACAGGAGGGAGTTCCCTCAGTCACTGTACATGAGGGAGGCCCCTCAGTCACTATACAGGAGGGAGTCCCCTCAGTCACTGTACAGGAGGTAGACCCCTCAGTCAGAGTACAGCAGTGAGGCCCCTCAGTCACTGTACAGGAGGTAGGCCCCTCAGTCACTGAACAGGAGGGAGCCGCCTCAGTCACTGAACAGGAGGGAGGGAGTTCCCTCAGTCACTGTATAGGAGTGAGGGAGTCCCCTCAGTCACTGTACAGGAGGGAGGGAGTTCCCTCAGTCACTGTATAGGAGTGAGGGAGTTCCCTCAGTCACTGTACAGGAGGGAGTCCACTCAGTCACTGTACAGAAGGGTGTTCCCTCAGTCACTGTACATGAGTGAGTTCCCTCAGTCACTGAACAGGAGGGACGGTGTCCCCTCAGTCACTGTACAGGAGGGACGGAGTCCCCTCAGTCATTGTACAGGAGGGAGTCCCCTTAGTCACTGTACAGAAGGGAGGCCCCTCAGTTACTGTACAGGAGGCAGTTCCCTCAGTCACTGTACAGGAGTTAGTTCGTCAGTTACTGTACAGGAGGGAGGGAGTTCCCTCAGTCACGGTATAGGAGTGAGGGAGTTCCGTCAGTCACTGTACAGGAGGGAGTCCACTCAGTCACTGTACAGGAGGGAGTTCCCTCAGTCACTGTACATGAGTGAGTTCCCTCAGTCACTGAACAGGAGGGACGGTGTCCCCTCAGTCACTGTACAGGAGGGACGGAGTCCCCTCAGTCACTGTACAGAAGGGAGGCTCCTCAGTCACTGTACAGGAGGGGGTTCCCTCAGTCACTGTACAGGAGGGAGTCCCCTCAGTCACTGTACAGGAGGGAGTCCCATCAGTCACTGTGCAGGAGGGAGTCCCATCAGTCACTGTACAGGAGGGAGTCCCCTCTGTCACTGTACAGGCGGGAGTTCCCTCAGTCACTGTACAGGAGGGAGGGAGTCCCCTCAGTCACTGTACAGGAGGCAGTCCCCTTAGTCACTGAACAGGATGGAGTTCCCTCAATCATTGTACAGGAGGGATGCCCCTCAGTCACTGTACAGGATGGAGGCCCATCAGTTACTGTACAAGAGGGAGTCCCCTCAGTCACTGTTCAGAAGGGAGTCCCCTCAGTCACTGTCCAGGAGGGAGTCCCCTCAGTCACTGTACAGGAAAGAGTCCCCTCAGTCACTGTTCAGGAGGGAGGCCCCTCAGACACTGTACAGGAGGGAGTCCCCTTAGTCACTTTCCAGGAGGGAGTTCCCTCAGTCACTGTTCAGGAGGGAATCCCCTCAGTCACTGTAGAGGAGGGAGTCCCCTCAGTCACTGTACAGGAGGGCATCCCCTCAGTCACTGTACAGGAGTGTGTCCCCTCAATCACTTTACAGGAGGGAGTCCGCTCAGTTTTTGTATAGGAGGGAGTCCCCTCAGTCACTGTACAGGAGGGAGTCCCCTCAGTTACTGTACAGGAGGGAGGGAGGCCCCTCAGTCACTGTACAGTAGGGAGTTCCCTCAGTCACTGTACAGGAGGGACGGAGTCCCCTCAGTCATTGTACAGGAGGGAGTCCCCTCAGTCACTGTACAGAAGGGAGGCCCCTCAGTTACTGTACAGGAGGCAGTTCCCTCAGTCACTGTACAGGAGTTAGTTCGTCAGTTACTGTACAGGAGGGAGGGAGTCCCCTCAGTCACTGTACAGGAGGGAGTCCCCTCAGTCACTGTACAGGAGGGAATCCCCTCAGTCACTGTACAGAAGGGAGGCCCCACAGTCACTGTACAGGAGGGAGGGAGACCCCTCAGTCACTGTACAGGAGGGAGTCCCATCAGTCACTGTACAGGAGGGAGTCCCCTCTGTCACTGCGCAGGCGGGAGTTCCCTCAGTCGCTGTACAGGAGGGAGGGAGTCCCCTCAGTCACTGTACAGGAGGCAGTCCCCTTAGTCACTGAACAGGATGGAGTTCCCTCAATCATTGTACAGGAGGGAGGCCCCTCAGTTACTGTACAAGAGGGAGTCCCCTCAGTCACTGTACAGAAGGGAGTCCCCTCGGTCACTGTACAAGAGGAAGGCCTCTCAGTCACTGTACAGGAGGGAGGGAGTTTCCACAGTCACTGTACAGGAGGGAGGGAGTCCCCTCACTCACTGTCCAGGAGGGAGGGAATTCCCTCAGTCGATGTACAGGAGGGAGTCTCCTCAGTCACTGTACATAAGGGAGGCCCCTCAGTCATTGTACAGGAGAGAGTCCCCTCAGACACTGTACAGGAGGGAGTTCCCTCAGTCACTGTACAGGAGGGAGTTCCCTCAGTCACTGTACAGGAGGGCGTCCCCTCAGTCACTGTACAGGAGGGAATCCCCTCAGTTATTGTACAGGAGGGAGTCCCCTCAGTCACTGCACAGGAGGGCGTCCCCTCAGTCACTGTACAGGAAGGAGTCCCCTCAGTTACTGTACAGGAGGGAGGGAGTCCCCTCAGTCACTGTACAGGAGGGAGTTCCCTCAGTCACTGTACAGGAGGGAATCCTCTCAGTCACTGTGCAGGAGTGAGTCCCCTCAGTCACTGTACAGGAGGGAGTCCCCTCACTTATTGTACAGAAGGGAGGCCCCTCAGTTACTGTACAGGAGGCAGTTCCCTCAATCACTGTACAGGAGTTAGTTCGCTCAGTTACTGTACAGGAGGGAGGGAGTCCCCTCAGTCACTGTACGGGAGGGAGTACCCTCGGTCACTGTACAGGAGGGAGTCCCCTCAGTCACTGTACAGGAGGGAATCCCCTCAGTCACTGTACAGGAGCGATGCCTCTCAGTTACTGTACAGGAGGGAGGGAGTCCCCTCAGTCACTGTACAGGAGGGAGTCCCCTCAGTCACTGTACAGGAGGGAGGCTCCTCAGTCACTGTACAGAAGGGAGGCCCCACAGTCACTGTACAGGAGGGAGGGAGACCCCTCAGTCACTGTACAGGAGGGAGTCCCCTCAGTCACTGTACAGGAGGGAGTCTCCTCTGTCACTGTACAGGCGGGAGTTCCCTCAGTCGCTGTACAGGAGGGAGGGAGTCCCCTCAGTCACTGTACAGGAGGCAGTCCCCTTAGTCACTGAACAGGATGGAGTTCCCTCAATCATTGTACAGGAGGGATGCCCCTCAGTCACTGTACAGGAGGGAGGCCCCTCAGTTACTGTACAAGAGTGAGTCCCCTCAGTCACTGTACAGAAGGGAGTCCCCTCGGTCACTGTACAAGAGGGAGGCCTCTCAGTCACTGTACAGGAGGGAGGGAGTTCGCTCAGTCACTGTACAGGAGGGAGGGAGTCCCCTCAGTCACTGTACAGGAGGGAGGGAATTCCCTCAGTCGATGTACAGGAGGGAGTCTCCTCAGTCACTGTACAGAAGGGAGGACCCTCGGTCACTGTACAGGAGGGAGTCCCCTCAGTCACTGTACAGGAGAGAGTCCCCTCAGTCACTGTTCAGGAGGGAGGCCCCTCAGACACTGTACAGGAGGGATGCCCCTCAGTCACTGTACAGGAAGGAGTTCCCTCAGTCACTGTACAGGAGGGAATACCCTCAGTCACTGTACAGGAGGGGGTTCCCTCAGTCAATGTACAGGAGGGAGTCCCCTCAGTCACTGTACAGGAGGGAGTTCCCTCAGTCACTGTAGAGGAGGGAATCCCCTCAGTCACTGTACAGGAGGGGGTTCCCTCAGTCACTGAACAGGTGGGAGTCCCCTCAGTCACTGTACAGGAGGGAATCCCCTCAGTCACTGTACAGGAGGGATGCCTCTCAGTTACTGTACAGGAGGGAGTTCCCTCAGTCACTGTACAGGAGGGAGTTCCCTCAGTTACTGTACAGGAGGGAGGGCGTCCCCTCAGTCACTGTACAGGAGGGAGTTCCCTCAGTCACTGTACATGAGGGAGACCCCTCAGTCAGAGTACAGCAGTGAGGCCCCTCAGTCACTGTAAAGGAGGGAGCCCCCTCAGTCACTGAACAGGAGGGAGGGAGTTCCCTCAGTCACTGTATAGGAGTGAGGGAGCCCCCTCAGTCACTGTACAGGAGGGAGGGAGTTCCCTCAGTCACTGTATAGGAGTGAGGGAGTCCCCTCAGTCACTGTACAGGAGGGAGGGAGTTCCCTCAGTCACTGTATAGGAGGGAGGGAGTTCCCTCAGTCACTGTACAGGAGGGAGTCCACGCAGTCACTGTACAGGAGGGAGTTCCCTCAGTCACTGTACATGAGTGAGTTCCCTCAGTCACTGAACAGGAGGGACGGTGTCCCCTCAGTCACTGTACAGGAGGGACGGAGTCCCCTCAGTCATTGTACAGGAGGGAGTCCCCTCAGTCACTGTACAGAAGGGAGGCCCCTCAGTTACTGTACAGGAGGCAGTTCCCTCAGTCACTGTGCAGGAGTTAGTCCGTCAGTTACTGTACAGGAGGGAGGGAGTTCCCTCAGTCACTGTATAGGAGTGAGGGAGTTCCCTCAGTCACTGTACAGGAGGGAGTCCACTCAGTCACTGTACAGGAGGGAGTTCCCTCAGTCACTGTACATGAGTGAGTTCCCTCAGTCACTGAACAGGAGGGACGGTGTCCCCTCAGTCACTGTACAGGAGGGACGGAGTCCCCTCAGTCACTGTACAGAAGGGAGGCCCCTCAGTCACTGTACAGGAGGGGGTTCCCTCAGTCACTGTACAGGAGGGAGTCCCCTCAGTCACTGTACAGGAAGGAATCCCCTCAGTCACAGTACAGGAGGGATGCCTCTCAGTTACTGTACAGGAGGGAGGGAGTCCCCTCAGTCACTGTACAGGAGGGAGTCCCAACAGTCACTGTGCAGGAGGGAGTCCCATCAGTCACTGTACAGGAGGGAGTCCCCTCTGTCACTGTACAGGCGGGAGTTCCCTCAGTCACTGTACAGGAGGGAGGGAGTCCCCTCAGTCACTGTACAGGAGGGAGGGAGTTCCCTCAGTCACTGTATAGGAGTGAGGGAGTTCCCTCAGTCACTGTACAGGAGGGAGTCCACTCAGTCACTGTACAGGAGGGAGTTCCCTCAGTCACTGTACATGAGTGAGTTCCCTCAGTCACTGAACAGGAGGGAGTCCCATCAGTCACTGTGCAGGAGGGAGTCCCATCAGTCACTGTACAGGAGGGAGTCCCCTCTGTCACTGTACAGGCGGGAGTTCCCTCAGTCACTGTACAGGAGGGAGGGAGACCCCTCAGTCACTGTACAGGAGGCAGTCCCCTTAGTCACTGAACAGGATGGAGTTCCCTCAATCATTGTACAGGAGGGATGCCCCTCAGTCACTGTACAGGAGGGAGGCCCATCAGTTACTGTACAAGAGGGAGTCCCCTCAGTCACTGTTCAGAAGGGAGTCCCCTCAGTCACTGTCCAGGAGGGAGTCCCCTCAGTCACTGTACAGGAAAGAGTCCCCTCAGTCACTGTTCAGGAGGGAGGCCCCTCAGACACTGTACAGGAGGGAGTCCCCTCAGTCACTGTACAGGAGGGAGTTCCCACAGTCACTGTTCAGGAGGGAATCCCCTCAGTCACTGTAGAGGAGGGAGTCCCCTCAGTCACTGTACAGGAGGGCGTCCCCTCAGTCACTGTACAGGAGTGTGTCCCCTCAGTCACTTTACAGGAGGGAGTCCCCTCAGTTTTTGTATAGGAGGGAGTCCCCTCAGTCACTGTACAGGAGGGAGTCCCCTCAGTTACTGTACAGGGGGGAGGGAGTCCCCTCAGTCACTGTACAGGAGGGAGTCCCCTCAGTCACTGTACAGAAGGGAGGCCCCTCAGTTACTGTACAGGAGGCAGTTCCCTCAGTCACTGTACAGGAGTTAGTTCGTCAGTTACTGTACAGGAGGGAGGGAGTCCCCTCAGTCACTGTACAGGAGGGAGTCCCCTCAGTCACTGTACAGGAGGGAATCCCCTCAGTCACTGTACAGGAGCGATGCCTCTCAGTTACTGTACCGGAGGGAGGGAGTCCCCTCAGTCACTGTACAGGAGGGAGTCCCATCAGTCACTGTGCAGGAGGGAGGCCCCTCAGTCACTGTACAGAAGGGAGGCCCCACAGTCACTGTACAGGAGGGAGGGAGACCCCTCAGTCACTGTACAGGAGGGAGTCCCCTCAGTCACTGTACAGGAGGGAGTCCCCTCTGTCACTGCGCAGGCGGGAGTTCCCTCAGTCGCTGTACAGGAGGGAGGGAGTCCCCTCAGTCACTGTACAGGAGGCAGTCCCCTTAGTCTCTGAACAGGATGGAGTTCCCTCAATCATTGTACAGGAGGGAGGCCCCTCAGTTACTGTACAAGAGGGAGTCCCCTCAGTCACTGTACAGAAGGGAGTCCCCTCGGTCACTGTACAAGAGGGAGGCCTCTCAGTCACTGTACAGGAGGGAGGGAGTTTCCACAGTCACTGTACAGGAGGGAGGGAGTCCCCTCAGTCACTGTCCAGGAGGGAGGGAATTCCCTCAGTCGATGTACAGGAGGGAGTCTCCTCAGTCACTGTACATAATGGAGGCCCCTCAGTCATTGTACAGGAGAGAGTCCCCTCAGACACTGTACAGGAGGGAGTTCCCTCAGTCACTGTACAGGAGGGAGTTCCCTCAGTCACTGTACAGGAGGGCGTCCCCTCAGTCACTGTACAGGAGGGAATCCCCTCAGTTATTGTACAGGAGGGAGTCCCCTCAGTCACTGCACAGGAGGGAGGCCCCTCAGTCACTGTACAGGAAGGAGTCCCCTCAGTTACTGTACAGGAGGGAGGGAGTCCCCTCAGTCACTGTACAGGAGGGAGTTCCCTCAGTCACTGTACAGGAGGGAATCCTCTCAGTCACTGTGCAGGAGGGCGTCCCCTCAGTCACTGTACAGGAGGGAGTCCCCTCACTTATTGTACAGAAGGGAGGCCCCTCAGTTACTGTACAGGAGGCAGTTCCCTCAATCACTGTACAGGAGTTAGTTCGCTCAGTTACTGTACAGGAGGGAGGGAGTCCCCTCAGTCACTGTACAGGAGGGAGTACCCTCGGTCACTGTACAGGAGGGAGTCCCCTCAGTCACTGTACAGGAGGGAATCCCCTCAGTCACTGTACAGGAGCGATGCCTCTCAGTTACTGTACAGGAGGGAGGGAGTCCCCTCAGTCACTGTACAGGAGGGAGTCCCCTCAGTCACTGTAAAGGAGGGAGGCTCCTCAGTCACTGTACAGAAGGGAGGCCCCACAGTCACTGTACAGGAGGGAGGGAGACCCCTCAGTCACTGTACAGGAGGGAGTCCCCTCAGTCACTGTACAGGAGGGAGTCTCCTCTGTCACTGTACAGGCGGGAGTTCCCTCAGTCGCTGTACAGGAGGGAGGGAGTCCCCTCAGTCACTGTACAGGAGGCAGTCCCCTTAGTCACTGAACAGGATGGAGTTCCCTCAATCATTGTACAGGAGGGATGCCCCTCAGTCACTGTTCAGGAGGGAGGCCCCTCAGACACTGTACAGGAGGGAGGCCCCTCAGTCACTGTACAGGAGGGAGTCCCCTCGGTCACTGTACAAGAGGGAGGCCTCTCAGTCACTGTACAGGAGGGAGGGAGTTCGCTCAGTCACTGTACAGGAGGGAGGGAGGCCCCACAGTCACTGTACAGGAGGGAGGGAGACCCCTCAGTCACTGTACAGGAGGGAGTCCCCTCAGTCACTGTACAGGAGGGAGTCTCCTCTGTCACTGTACAGGCGGGAGTTCCCTCAGTCGCTGTACAGGAGGGAGGGAGTCCCCTCAGTCACTGTTCAGGAGGGAGGCCCCTCAGACACTGTACAGGAGGGAGGCCCCTCAGTCACTGTACAGGAGGGAGTTCCCTCAGTCACTGTACAGGAGGGAATCCCCTCAGTCACTGTACAGGAGGGGGTTCCCTCAGTCACTGTACAGGAGGGAGTCCCCTCAGTCACTGTACAGGAGGGAGTTCCCTCAGTCACTGTAGAGGAGGGAATCCCCTCAGTCACTGTACAGGAGGGGGTTCCCTCAGTCACTGAACAGGAGGGAGTCCCCTCAGTCACTGTACAGGAGGGAATCCCCTCAGTCACTGTTCAGGAGGGATGCCTCTCAGTTACTGTACAGGAGGGAGTTCCCTCAGTCACTGTACAGGAGGGAGTTCCCTCAGTTACTGTACAGGAGGGAGGGCGTCCCCTCAGTCACTGTACAGGAGGGAGTTCCCTCAGTCACTGTACATGAGGGAGACCCCTCAGTCAGAGTACAGCAGTGAGGCCCCTCAGTCACTGTACAGGAGGGAGCCCCCTCAGTCACTGAACAGGAGGGAGGGAGTTCCCTCAGTCAATGTATAGGAGTGAGGGAGCCCCCTCAGTCACTGTACAGGAGGGAGGGAGTTCCCTCAGTCACTGTATAGGAGTGAGGGAGTCCCCTCAGTCACTGTACAGGAGGGAGGGAGTTCCCTCAGTCACTGTATAGGAGTGAGGGAGTTCCCTCAGTCACTGTACAGGAGGGAGTCCACTCAGTCACTGTACAGGAGGGAGTTCCCTCAGTCACTGTACATGAGTGAGTTCCCTCAGTCACTGAACAGGAGGGACGGTGTCCCCTCAGTCACTGTACAGGAGGGACGGAGTCCCCTCAGTCATTGTACAGGAGGGAGTCCCCTCAGTCACTGTACAGAAGGGAGGCCCCTCAGTTACTGTACAGGAGGCAGTTCCCTCAGTCACTGTGCAGGAGTTAGTTCGTCAGTTACTGTACAGGAGGGAGGGAGTTCCCTCAGTCACTGTATAGGAGTGAGGGAGTTCCCTCAGTCACTGTACAGGAGGGAGTCCACTCAGTCACTGTACAGGAGGGAGTTCCCTCAGTCACTGTACAGGAGGGAGTCCCCTCAGTCACTGTACAGGAAGGAATCCCCTCAGTCACTGTACAGGAGGGATGCCTCTCAGTTACTGTACAGGAGGGAGGGAGTCCCCTCAGTCACTGTACAGGAGGGAGTCCCATCAGTCACTGTGCAGGAGGGAATCCCATCAGTCACTGTACAGGAGGGAGTCCCCTCTGTCACTGTACAGGCGGGAGTTCCCTCAGTCACTGTACAGGAGGGAGGGAGTCCCCTCAGTCACTGTACAGGAGGGAGGGAGTTCCCTCAGTCACTGTATAGGAGTGAGGGAGTTCCCTCAGTCACTGTACAGGAGGGAGTCCACTCAGTCACTGTACAGGAGGGAGTTCCCTCAGTCACTGTACATGAGTGAGTTCCCTCAGTCACTGAACAGGAGGGACGGTGTCCCCTCAGTCATTGTGCAGGAGGGAGTCCCCTCAGTCACTGTACAGAAGGGAGGCCGCTCAGTTACTGTACAGGAGGCAGTACCCTCAGTCACTGTGCAGGAGTTAGTTCGTCAGTTACTGTACAGGAGGGAGGGAGATCCCTCAGTCACTGTATAGGAGTGAGGGAGTTCCCTCAGTCACTGTACAGGAGGGAGTCCACTCAGTCACTGTACAGGAGGGAGTTCCCTCAGTCACTGTACATGAGTGAGTTCCCTCAGTCACTGAACAGGAGGGACGGTGTCCCCTCAGTCACTGTACAGGAGGGACGGAGTCCCCTCAGTCACTGTACAGAAGGGAGGCCCCTCAGTCACTGTACAGGAGGGGGTTCCCTAAGTCACTGTACAGGAGGGAGTCCCCTCAGTCACTGTACAGGAAGGAATCCCCTCAGTCACTGTACAGGAGGGATGCCTCTCAGTTACTGTACAGGAGGGAGGGAGTCCCCTCAGTCACTGTACAGGAGGGAGTCCCATCAGTCACTGTGCAGGAGGGAGTCCCATCAGTCACTGTACAGGAGGGAGTCCCCTCTGTCACTGTACAGGCGGGAGTTCCCTCAGTCACTGTACAGGAGGGAGGGAGTCCCCTCAGTCACTGTACAGGAGGCAGTCCCCTTAGTCACTGAACAGGATGGAGTTCCCTCAATCATTGTACAGGAGGGATGCCCCTCAGTCACTGTACAGGAGGGAGGCCCCTCAGTTACTGTACAAGAGGGAGTCCCCTCAGTCACTGTTCAGAAGGGAGTCCCCTCGGTCACTGCTCAAGAGGGAGGCCTCTGAGTCACTGTACCGCAGGCAGGGAGTTCCCTCAGTCACTGTACAGGAGGGAGGGAGTCCCCTCAGTCACTGTACAGGAGGGAGGGAATTCCCTTAGTCGCTGTACAGGAGGGAGTCTCCTCAGTCACTGTACAGAAGGGAGGCCCCTCAGTCACTGTACAGGAGGGAGTCTCCTCAGTCACTGTACAGGAGAGAGTCCTCTCAGTCACTGTTCAGGAGGGAGGCCCCTCAGACACTGTACAGGAGGGAGTCCCCTCAGTCACTGTACAGGAGGGAGTTCCCTCAGTCACTGTACAGGAGGGAATCCCCTCAGTCACTGTACAGGAGGGCGTCCCCTCAGTCACTGTACAGGAGGGAGACCCCTCAGTCACTGTACAGGAGGGAGTCCCCTCAGTTATTGTACAGGAGGGAGTGCCCTCAGTCACTGCACAGGAGGGAGGCCCCTCAGTCACTGTACAGGAGGGAGTCCCCTCAGTTACTGTACAGGAGGGAGGGAGTCCCCTCAGTCACTGTACAGGAAGGAGTTCCCTCAGTCACTGTACAGGTGGGAGTCCCCTCAGTCACTGTCCAGGAGGGAGTCCCCTAAGTTATTGTACAGGAGAGAGTTCCCTCAGTCACTGTACAGGAGGGAGTTCCCTCAGTCACTGTAGAGGAGGAATCCCCTCATCACTGTACGGAGGGCGTCCCCTCAGTCACTGTACAGGAGGGAGGCCCCTCAGTTATTGTACAGGAGGGAGGGAGTCCCCTCAGTCACTGTACAGGAGGGATTCCCCTCAGTCACTGGACAGGAGAAAGGCCCCTCGGTCACTGTACAGGACGGGGTCCCCTCAGTCACTGTACAGGAGGGAGTCCCCTCAGTCACTGTACAGGAGGGAGTCCCCTCAGTTATTGTACAGGAGGGAGTCCCCTCAATCACTGTACAGGAGGGAGTCCCCTCAGTTACTGTACAGGAGGGAGGGAGTCCCCTCAGTCACTGTACAGGAGGGAGTTCCCTCCGTCACTGTACAGGGTGAGGCCCCTCAGTCACTGTACAGGAGGGAGGGAGTTCCCTCAGTCACTGTACAGGAGTGAGGGAGTCCCCTCAGTCACTGCACAGGAGTGAGGGAGTCCCCTCAGTCACTGTACAGGAGGGAGTCCCCTCACTCACTGTACAGAAGGGAGGCCCCTCAGTCACTGTACAGGAGGGAGACCCCTCAGTCACTGTACAGGAGGGAGTTCCCTCAATCACTGTACAGAAGGGAGGGAGTCCCCTCAGTCACTGAACAGGAGGGAGTTCCCTCAGTCACTGCACAGGCGGGTGTTCGCTCAGTTACAGCACAGGAGGGAGGGCGTCCCCTCAGTCACTGTACAGGAGGGAGTTCGCTCAGTCACTGTACAGGAGGGAGTTCCCTCAGTCACTTTACAGGAGGGAGGCCCTTCAGTCACAGTACAGTAGGGAATCCACTCAGTCACTTAACAGGAGGGATGCTCATCAGTTACCGTACAGGAGGGAGGGAGTCCCCTCAGTCAATGTACAGGAGGGAGGCCCCTCAGTCACTGTACAGGAGGGAGGCCCCTCAGTCACTGTACAGGAGGGAGGGAGATCCCTCAGTCACTGTACAGGAGGGAGTCGCATCAGTCACTGTACAGGAGGGAGGCCCCTCAGTCACTGTACAGGAGGGAGGCCCCTCAGTCACTGTACAGGAGGGAGGGAGACCCCTCAGTCACTGTACAGGAGGGAGTCCCCTCAGTCACTGTACAAGAGGGAGTCCCCTCAGTCACTGTACAGGAGGGAGTCCCCTCAGTCACTGTACAGGAGGGAGGCCCCTCAGTCACTGTACAGGAGGGAGGCCCCTCAGTCACTGTACAGGAGGGAGGGAGACCCCTCAGTCACTGTACAGGAGGCAGTCCCCTTAGTCACTGAACAGGAGGGAGTTCCCTCAGTCATTGTACAGGAGGGAGGGAACCCCCTCAGTCACTGTACAGGAGGGAGTCCCCTCAGTCACTGTACAGGAGGGAGGGATTCCCCTCAGTCACTGTACAGGAGGGAGTCCCCTCAGTTTTTGTATAGGAGGGAGTCCCCTCAGTCACTGTACAGGAGGGAGTCCCCTCATTTACTGTACAGGAGGGAGGGAGTCCCCTCAGTCACTGTACAGTAGGGAGTTCACTCAGTCACTGTACAGGAGGGATGGAGTCCCCTCAGTCATTGTACAGGAGGGAGTCCCCTCAGTCACTTTACAGGAGGGAGGCCCCTCAGTCACAGTACAGTAGGGAATCCACTCAGTCACTTAACAGGAGGGATGCTCATCAGTTACTGTACAGGAGTGAGGGAGTCCCCTCAGTCACTGTACAGGAGGGAGTCCCCTCAGTCACTGTACAGGAGGGAATCCCCTCAGTCACTGTACAGGAGCGATGCCTCTCAGTTACTGTACCGGAGGGAGGGAGTCCCCTCAGTCACTGTATAGGAGGGAGTCCCATCAGTCACTGTGCAGGAGGGAGGCCCCTTAGTCACTGTACAGAAGGGAGGCCCCACAGTCACTGTACAGGAGGGAGGGAGACCCCTCAGTCACTGTACAGGAGGGAGTCTCCTCAGTCACTGTACAGGAGGGAGTCCCCTCTGTCACTGTACAGGCGGGAGTTCCCTCAGTCGCTGTACAGGAGGGAGGGAGTCCCCTCAGTCACTGTACAGGAGGCAGTCCCCTTAGTCACTGAACAGGATGGAGCTCCCTCAATCATTGTACAGGAGGGATGCCCCTCAGTCACTGTACAGGAGGGAGGCCCCTCAGTTACTGTACAAGAGGGAGTCCCCTCAGTCACTGTACAGAAGGGAGTCCCCTCGGTCACTGTACAAGAGGGAGGCCTCTCAGTCACTGTACAGGAGGGAGGGAGTTCCCTCAGTCACTGTACACGAGGGAGGGAGTCCCCTCAGTCACTGTACAGGAGGGAGGGAATTCCCTCAGTCGATTTCCAGGAGGGAGTCTCCTCAGTCACTGTACAGGAGAGAGTTCCCTCAGACACTGTACAGGAGGGAGTTCCCTCAGTCACTGTACAGGAGGGAGTTCCCTCAGTCACTGTACAGGAGGGCGTCCCCTCAGTCACTGTACAGGAGGGAATCCCCTCAGTTATTGTACAGGAGGGAGTCCCCTCAGTCACTGTACAGGAGGGAGTTCCCTCAGTCACTGTACAGGAGGGAATCCTCTCAGTCACTGTGCAGGAGGGCGTCCCCTCAGTCACTGTACAGGAGGGAGTCCCCTCACTTATTGTACAGAAGGGAGGCCCCTCAGTTACTGTACAGGAGGCAGTTCCCTCAATCACTGTACAGGAGTTAGTTCGCTCAGTTGCTGTACAGGAGGGAGGGAGTCCCCTCAGTCACTGTACAGGAGGGGGTACCCTCAGTCACTGTACAGGAGGGAGTCCCCTCAGTCACTGTACAGGAGGGAATCCCCTCAGTCACTGTACAGGAGCGATGCCTCTCAGTTACTGTACAGGAGGGAGGGAGTCCCCTCAGTCACTGTACAGGAGGGAGTCCCCTCAGTCACTGTACAGGAGGTAGGCCCCTCAGTCGCTGTACAGAAGGGAGGCCCCACAGTCACTGTACAGGAGGGAGGGAGACCCCTCAGTCACTGTACAGGAGGGAGTTCCCTCAGTCACTGTAGAGGAGGGAATCCCCTCATCACTGTACGGAGGGCGTCCCCTCAGTCACTGTACAGGAGGGAGTCCCCTCAGTTATTGTACAGGAGGGAGGGAGTCCCCTCAGTCACTGTACAGGAGGGATTCCCCTCAGTCACTGGACAGGAGAAAGGCCCCTCAGTCACTGTGCAGGAGGGGGTCCCCTCAGTCACTGTACAGGAGGGAGTCCCCTCAGTCACTACAGGAGGGAGTCCCCTCAGTTATTGTACAGGAGGGAGTCCCCTCAATCACTGTACAGGAGGGCGTCCCCTCAGTCACTGTACAGGAGGGAGTCCCCTCACTCACTGTACAGAAGGGAGGCCCCTCAGTCACTGTACAGGAGGGAGACCCCTCAGTCACTGTACAGGAGGGAGTTCCCTCAATCACTGTACAGAAGGGAGGGAGTCCCCTCAGTCACTGAACAGGAGGGAGTTCCCTCAGTCACTGCACAGGCGCGTGTTCGCTCAGTTACAGCACAGGAGGGAGGGCGTCCCCTCAGTCACTGTACAGGAGGGAGTTCGCTCAGTCACTGTACAGGAGGGAGTTCCCTCAGTCACTTTACAGGAGGGAGGCCCCTCAGTCACAGTACAGTAGGGAATCCACTCAGTCACTTAACAGGAGGGATGCTCATCAGTTACCGTACAGGAGGGAGGGAGTCCCCTCAGTCAATGTACAGGAGGGAGGCCCCTCAGTCACTGTACAGGAGGGAGGCCCCTCAGTCACTGTACAGGAGGGAGGGAGATCCCTCAGTCACTGTACAGGAGGGAGTCGCATCAGTCACTGTACAGGAGGGAGGCCCCTCAGTCACTGTACAGGAGGGAGGGAGACCCCTCAGTCACTGTACAGGAGGGAGTCCCCTCAGTCACTGTACAGGAGGGAGTCCCCTCAGTCACTGTACAGGAGGGAGTCCCCTCAGTCACTGTACAGGAGGGAGGCCCCTCAGTCACTGTACAGGAGGGAGGCCCCTCAGTCACTGTACAGGAGGGAGGGAGACCCCTCAGTCACTGTACAGGAGGCAGTCCCCTTAGTCACTGAACAGGAGGGAGTTCCCTCAGTCATTGTACAGGAGGGAGGGAACCCCCTCAGTCACTGTACAGGAGGGAGTCCCCTCAGTCACTGTACAGGAGGGAGGGAGTCCCCTCAGTCACTGTACAGGAGGGCGTCCCCTCAGTCACTGTACAGGAGGGTGTCCCCTCAGTCACTTTACAGGAGGGAGTCCCCTCAGTTTTTGTATAGGAGGGAGTCCCCTCAGTCACTGTACAGGAGGGAGTCCCCTCATTTACTGTACAGGAGGGAGGGAGTCCCCTCAGTCACTGTACAGTAGAGAGTTCACTCAGTCACTGTACAGGAGGGATGTAGTCCCCTCAGTCATTGTACAGGAGGGAGTCCCCTCAGTCACTTTACAGGAGGGAGGCCCCTCAGTCACAGTACAGTAGGGAATCCACTCAGTCACTTGACAGGAGGGATGCTCATCAGTTACTGTACAGGAGTGAGGGAGTCCCCTCAGTCACTGTACAGGAGGGAGTCCCCTCAGTCACTGTACAGGAGGGAATCCCCTCAGTCACTGTACAGGAGCGATGCCTCTCAGTTACTGTACCGGAGGGAGGGAGTCCCCTCAGTCACTGTATAGGAGGGAGTCCCATCAGTCACTGTGCAGGAGGGAGGCCCCTTAGTCACTGTACAGAAGGGAGGCCCCACAGTCACTGTACAGGAGGGAGGGAGACCCCTCAGTCACTGTACAGGAGGGAGTCTCCTCAGTCACTGTACAGGAGGGAGTCCCCTCTGTCACTGTACAGGCGGGAGTTCCCTCAGTCGCTGTACAGGAGGGAGGGAGTCCCCTCAGTCACTGTATAGGAGGCAGTCCCCTTAGTCACTGAACAGGATGGAGTTCCCTCAATCATTGCACAGGAGGGATGCCCCTCAGTCACTGTACAGGAGGGAGGCCCCTCAGTTACTGTACAAGAGGGAGTCCCCTCAGTCACTGTACAGAAGGGAGTCCCCTCGGTCACTGTACAAGAGGGAGGCCTCTCAGTCACTGTACAGGAGGGAGGGAGTTCCCTGAGTCACTGTACACGAGGGAGGGAGTCCCCTCAGTCACTGTACAGGAGGGAGTTCCCTCAGTCACTGTACAGGAGGGCGTCCCCTCAGTCACTGTACAGGAGGGAATCCCCTCAGTTATTGTACAGGAGGGAGTCCCCTCAGTCACTGTACAGGAGGGAGTTCCCTCAGTCACTGTACAGGAGGGAATCCTCTCAGTCACTGTGCAGGAGGGCGTCCCCTCAGTCACTGTACAGGAGGGAGTCCCCTCACTTATTGTACAGAAGGGAGGCCCCTCAGTTACTGTACAGGAGGCAGTTCCCTCAATCACTGTACAGGAGTTAGTTCGCTCAGTTGCTGTACAGGAGGGAGGGAGTCCCCTCAGTCACTGTACAGGAGGGGGTACCCTCAGTCACTGTACAGGAGGGAGTCCCCTCAGTCACTGTACAGGAGGGAATCCCCTCAGTCACTGTACAGGAGCGATGCCTCTCAGTTACTGTACAGGAGGGAGGGAGTCCCCTCAGTCACTGTACAGGAGGGAGTCCCCTCAGTCACTGTACAGGAGGTAGGCCCCTCAGTCGCTGTACAGAAGGGAGGCCCCACAGTCACTGTACAGGAGGGAGGGAGACCCCTCAGTCACTGTACAGGAGGGAGTTCCCTCAGTCACTGTAGAGGAGGGAATCCCCTCATCACTGTACGGAGGGCGTCCCCTCAGTCACTGTACAGGAGGGAGTCCCCTCAGTTATTGTACAGGAGGGAGGGAGTCCCCTCAGTCACTGTACAGGAGGGATTCCCCTCAGTCACTGGACAGGAGAAAGGCCCCTCAGTCACTGTGCAGGAGGGGGTCCCCTCAGTCACTGTACAGGAGGGAGTCCCCTCAGTCACTACAGGAGGGAGTCCCCTCAGTTATTGTACAGGAGGGAGTCCCCTCAATCACTGTACAGGAAGGCGTCCCCTCAGTCACTGTACAGGAGGGAGTTCCCTCCGTCACTGTACAGGGTGAGGTCCCTCAATCACTGTACAGGAGGGAGGGAGTTCCCTCAGTCACTGTACAGGAGTGAGGGAGTCCCCTCAGTCACTGTGCAGGAGGGAGTCCCATCAGTCACTGTACAGGAGGGAGTCCCTCTGTCACTCTACAGGCGGCAGTTCCCTCAGTCACTGTACAGGAGGGAGGGAGTCCCCTCAGTCACTGTACAGGAGGCAGTCCCCTTAGTCACTGAACAGGATGGAGTTCCCTCAATCATTGTACAGGAGGGATGCCCCTCAGTCACTGTACAGGAGGGAGGCCCCTCAGTTACTGTACAAGAGGGAGTCCCCTCAGTCACTGTTCAGAAGGGAGTCCCCTCGGTCACTGAACAAGAGGGAGACCTCTGAGTCACTGTACCGCAGGCAGGGAGTCCCCTCAGTCACTGTACAGGAGGGAGGGAATTCCCTTAGTCGCTGTACAGGAGGGAGTCTCCTCAGTCACTGTACAGAAGGGAGGCCCCTCAGTCACTGTACAGGAGGGAGTCCCCTCAGTCACTGTACAGGAGAGAGTCCCCTCAGTCACTGTTCAGGAGGGAGGCCCCTCAGACACTGTACAGGAGGGAGTCCCCTCAGTCACTGTACAGTAGGGAGTTCCCTCAGTCACTGTACAGGAGGGAATCCCCTCAGTCACTGTACAGGAGGGCGTCCCCTCAGTCACTGTACAGGAGGGAGTCCCCTCAGTTATTGTACAGGAGGGAGTCCCCTCAATCACTGTACAGGAAGGCGTCCCCTCAGTCACTGTACAGGAGGGAGTTCCCTCAGTCACTGTACAGGAGGGAGTCCCCTCAGTTACTGTACAGGAGGGAGGGAGTCCCCTCAGTCACTGTACAGGAGGGAGTTCCCTCAGTCACTGTACAGGAGGGAGTCCCCTCAGTCACTGTACAGGAGGGAGTTCCCTCAGTCACTGTACAGGAGGGAGTCCCCTCAGTCACTGTACAGGAGGGAGTTCCCTCAGTTATTGTACAGGAGAGAGTTCCCTCAGTCACTGTACAGGAGGGAGTTCCCTCAGTCACTGTAGAGGAGGGAATCCCCTCATCACTGTACGGAGGGCGTCCCCTCAGTCACTGTACAGGAGGGAGTCCCCTCAGTTATTGTACAGGAGGGAGGGAGTTCCCTCAGTCACTGTACAGGAGGGATTCCCCTCAGTCACTGGACAGGAGAAAGGCCCCTCAGTCACTGTACAGGAGGGGGTCCCCTCAGTCACTGTACAGGAGGGAGTCCCCTCAGTCACTGTACAGGAGGGAGTCCCCTCAGTTATTGTACAGGAGGGAGTCCCCTCAATCACTGTACAGGAGGGAGTCCCCTCAGTTACTGTACAGGAGGGAGGGAGTCCCCTCAGTCACTGTACAGGAGGGAGTTCCCTCCGTCACTGTACAGGGTGAGGCCCCTCAGTCACTGTACAGGAGGGAGGGAGTTCCCTCAGTCACTGTACAGGAGTGAGGGAGTCCCCTCAGTCACTGTACAGGAGTGAGGGAGTCCCCTCAGTCACTGTACAGGAGGGAGTCCCCTCACTCACTGTACAGAAGGGAGGCCCCTCAGTCACTGTACAGGAGGGAGACCCCTCAGTCACTGTACAGGAGGGAGTTCACTCAATCACTGTACAGAAGGGAGGGAGTCCCCTCAGTCACTGAACAGGAGGGAGTTCCCTCAGTCACTGCACAGGCGGGTGTTCGCTCAGTTACAGCACAGGAGGGAGGGCATCCCCTCAGTCACTGTACAGGAGGGAGTTCGCTCAGTCACTGTACAGGAGGGAGTTCCCTCAGTCACTTTACAGGAGGGAGGCCCCTCAGTCACAGTACAGTAGGGAATCCCCTCAGTCACTTAACAGGAGGGATGCTCCTCAGTTACCGTACAGGAGGGAGGGAGTCCCCTCAGTCAATGTACAGGAGGGAGGCCCCTCAGTCACTGTACAGGAGGGAGGCCCCTCAGTCACTGTACAGGAGGGAGGGAGATCCCTCGGTCACTGTACAGGAGGGAGTCGCATCAGTCACTGTACAGGAGGGAGGCCCCTCAGTCACTGTACAGGAGGGAGGCCCCTCAGTCACTGTACAGGAGGGAGGGAGACCCCTCAGTCACTGTAGAGGAGGGAGTCTCCTCAGTCACTGTACAGGAGGGAATCCCCTCTGTCACTTACAGGAGGGACTTCCCTCAGTCACTGTAGAGGAGGGAGGGAGTCCCCTCAGTCACTGTACAGGAGGCAGTCCCCTTAGTCACTGAACAGGAGGGAGTTCCCTCAGTCATTGGACAGGAGGGAGGGAACCCCCTCAGTCACTGTACAGGAGGGAGTCCCCTCAGTCACTGTACAGGAGGGAGGGAGTCCCCTCAGTCACTGTACAGGAGGGCGTCCCCTCATTCACTGTACAGGAGGGTGTCCCCTCAGTCACTTTACAGGAGGGAGTCCCCTCAGTTTTTGTATAGGAGGAAGTCCCCTCAGTCACTGTACAGAAGGGAGTCCCCTCAGTTACTGTACAGGAGGGAGGGAGTCCCCTCAGTCACTGTACAGTAGGGAGTTCACTCAGTCACTGTACAGGAGGGACGGAGTCCCCTCAGTCATTGTACAGGAGGGAGTCCCCTCAGTCACTGTACAGAAGGGAGGCCCCCTCAGTTACTGTACAGGAGGCAGTTCCCTCAGTCACTGTACAGGAGTTAGTTCATCAGTTACTGTACAGGAGTGAGGGAGTCCCCTCAGTCACTGTACAGGAGGGAGTCCCCTCAGTCACTGTACAGGAGGGAATCCCCTCAGTCACTGTACAGGAGCGATGCCTCTCAGTTACTGTACCGGAGGGAGGGAGTCCCCTCAGTCACTGTATAGGAGGAAGTCCCATCAGTCACTGTGCAGGAGGGAGGCCCCTTAGTCACTGTACAGAAGGGAGGCCCCACAGTCACTGTACAGGAGGGAGGGAGACCCCCTCAGTCACTGTACAGGAGGGAGTCTCCTCAGTCACTGTACAGGAGGGAGTCCCCTCTGTCACTGTACAGGCGGGAGTTCCCTCAGTCGCTGTACAGGAGGGAGGGAGTCCCCTCAGTCACTGTACAGGAGGCAGTCCCCTTAGTCACTGAACAGGATGGAGTTCCCTCAATCATTGTACAGGAGGGATGCCCCTCAGTCACTGTACAGGAGGGAGGCCCCTCAGTTACTGTACAAGAGGGAGTCCCCTCAGTCACTGTACAGAAGGGAGTCCCCTCGGTCACTGTACAAGAGGGAGGCCTCTCAGTCACTGTACAGGAGGGAGGGAGTTCCCTCAGTCACTGTACACGAGGGAGGGAGTCCCCTCAGTCACTTTACAGGAGGGAGGGAATTCCCTCAGTCGATTTCCAGGAGGGAGTCTCCTCAGTCACTGTACAGGAGAGAGTTCCCTCAGACACTGTACAGGAGGGAGTTCCCTCAGTCACTGTACAGGAGGGAGTTCCCTCAGTCACTGTACAGGAGGGCGTCCCCTCAGTCACTGTACAGGAGGGAATCCCCTCAGTTATTGTACAGGAGGGAGTCCCCTCAGTCACTGTACAGGAGGGAGTTCCCTCAGTCACTGTACAGGAGGGAATCCTCTCAGTCACTGTGCAGGAGGGCGTCCCCTCAGTCACTGTACAGGAGGGAGTCCCCTCACTTATTGTACAGAAGGGAGGCCCCTCAGTTACTGTACAGGAGGCAGTTCCCTCAATCACTGTACAGGAGTTAGTTCGCTCAGTTGCTGTACAGGAGGGAGGGAGTCCCCTCAGTCACTGTACAGGAGGGAAACCCCTCAGTCACTGTACAGTAGCGATGCCTCTCAGTTACTGTACAGGAGGGAGGGAGTCCCCTCAGTCACTGTACAGGAGGGAGTCCCATCAGTCACTGTACAGGAGGTAGGCCCCTCAGTCACTGTACAGAAGGGAGGCCCCACAGTCACTGTACAGGGGGGAGGGAGACCCCTCAGTCACTGTACAGGAGGGAGTTCCCTCAGTCACTGTAGAGGAGGGAATCCCCTCATCACTGTACGGAGGGCGTCCCCTCAGTCACTGTACAGGAGGGATTCCCCTCAGTCACTGGACAGGAGAAAGGCCCCTCAGTCACTGTGCAGGAGGGGATCCCCTCAGTCACTGTACAGGAGGGAGTCCCCTCAGTCACTGTACAGGAGGGAGTCCCCTCAGTTATTGTACAGGAGGGAGTCCCCTCAATCACTGTACAGGATGGCGTCCCCTCAGTCACTGTACAGGAGGGAGTTCCCTCTGTCACTGTACAGGGTGAGGTCCCTCAGTCACTGTACAGGAGGGAGGGAGTTCCCTCAGTCACTGTACAGGAGTGAGGGAGTCCCCTCACTCACTGTACAGAAGGGAGGCCCCTCAGTCACTGTACAGGAGGGAGACCCCTCAGTCACTGTACAGGAGGGAGTTCCGTCAATCACTGTACAGAAGGGAGGGAGTCCCCTCAGTCACTGAACAGGAGGGAGTTCCCTCAGTCACTGCACAGGCGGGTGTTCGCTCAGTTACAGCACAGGAGGGAGGGCGTCCCCTCAGTCACTGTACAGGAGGGAGTTCCCTCAGTCACTGTACAGGAGGGAGTTCCCTCAGTCACTTTACAGGAGGGAGGCCCCTCAGTCACAGTACAGTAGGGAATCCCCTCAGTCACTGTACAGGAGGGATGCTCCTCAGTTACCGTACAGGAGGGAGGGAGTCCCCTCAGTCAATGTACAGGAGGGAGGCCCCTCAGTCACTGTACAGGAGGGAGGGAGACCCCTCAGTCACTGTACAGGAGGGAGTCCCCTCAGTCACTGTACAGGAGGGAGTCCCCTCTGTCACTGTACAGGAGGGAGTTCCCTCAGTCACTGTACAGGAGGGAGGGAGTCCGCTCAGTCACTGTACAGAAGGGAGTCCCATCAGTCACTGTACAGGAGGGAGGCCCCTCAGTCACTGTACAGGAGGGAGGCCCCTCAGTCACTGTACAGTGGGGAGTTCCCTCAGTCACTGTACAGGAGGGAGTTCCCTCAGTCACTGTACAGGAGGGAGTCCCCTCAGTCACTGTACAGGAGGGCGTCCCCTCAGTTATTGTTCAGGAGGGAGTCCCCTCAGTCACTTTACAGGAGGGAGTCTCCTCAGTTATTGTATAGGAGGGTGTCCCCTCAGTCACTGTACAGGAGGGAGTCCCTTCAGTTACTGTACAGGAGGGAGGGCGTCCCCTCAGTCACTGTACAGGAGGGAATCCCCTCAGTCACTGTACAGGAGGGCGTCCCCTCAGTCACTGTACAGGAGGGAGTCCCATCAGTCACTGTACAGGAGGGAGGCCCCTCAGTCACTGTACAGGAGGGAGGCCCCTCAGTCACTGTACAGGAGGGAGGGAGACCCCTCAGTCACTGTACAGGAGGGAGTCCCCTCAGTCACTGTACAGGAGGGATTCACCTCAGTCACTGTACAGGAGGGAGTCCCCTCAGTTACCTTACAGGAGGTAGGGTGTCCCCTCAGTCACTGTACAGGAGCGAGTTCCCTCATTCACTGTACAGGAGGGAGTCCCCTCAGTCACTGTACAGGAGGGAAACCCCTCAGTCACTGTACAGGAGGAAGGCCTCTCAGTCACTGTACAGGAGGGAGTCCCATCAGTCACTGTACAGGAGGGAGGCCCCTCAGTCACTGTACAGGAGGGAGGCCCCTCAGTCATTGTACAGGAGGGAGGGAGACCCCTCAATCACTGTAGAGGAGGGTGTCCCCTCAGTCACTGTACAGGAGGGAGTCCCCTCTGTCACTGTACAGGAGGGACTTCCCTCAGTCACTGTAGAGGAGGGAGGGAGTCCCCTCAGTCACTGTACAGGAGGCAGTCCCCTTAGTCACTGAACAGGAGGGAGTTCCCTCAGTCATTCTACAGGAGGGAGGGAACCCCCTCAGTCACTGTACAGGAGGGAGTCCCCTCAGTCACTGTATAGGAGGGAGGCCCCTCAGTAACTGTACAGGAGGGAGGCCCCTCAGTCACTGTACAGGAGGGAGGGAGATCCCTCAGTCACTGTACAGGAGGGAGTCCCCTCAGTCACTGTACAGGAGGGAGTCCCCTCTGTCACTGTACAGGAGGCAGTCCCCTCAGTCACTGTACAGGAGGGAGTTCCCTCAGTCACCGTACAGGAGGGAATCGCCTCAGTTTTTGTATAGGAGGGAGTCCCCTTAGTCACTGAACAGGAGGGAGTTCCCTCAGTCATTGTACAGGAGGGAGGGAACCCCCTTAGTCACTGTACAGGAGGGAGGCCCCTCAGTCACTGTACAGGAGGGAGGGAGATCCCCCAGTCACTGTACAGGAGGGAGTCCCCTCAGTCACTGTACAGGAGGGAGTCCCCTCTGTCACTGTACAGGAGGGCGTCCCCTCAGTCACTGTACAGGAGGGTGTCCCCTCAGTCACTTTACAGGAGGGACTCCCCTCAGTTTTTGTATAGGAGGGAGTCCCCTCAGTCACTGTACAGGAGGGAGTCCCCTCAGTTACTGTACAGGAGGGAGGGAGTCCCCTCAGTCACTGTACAGTAGGGAGTTCCCTCAGTCACTGTACAGGAGGGAGTTCCCTCAGTCACTGTACAGGAGGGAGTCCCCTCAGTCACTGTACAGGAGGGCGTCCCCTCAGTTATTGTTCAGGAGGGAGTCCCCTCAGTCACTTTACAGGAGGGAGTCTCCTCAGTTATTGTATAGGAGGGTGTCCCCTCAGTCACTGTACAGGAGGGAGTCCCCTCAGTTACTGTACAGGAGGGAGGGCGTCCCCTCAGTCACTGTACAGGAGGGAATCCCCTCAGTCACTGTACAGGAGGGAGGGAGCCCCCTCAGTCACTGTACAGGAGGGAGTCCCCTCAGTCACTGTACAGGAGGGAGTCCCCTCAGTCACTGTACAGGAGGGAGTCCCCTCAGTCACTGTACAGGAGGGAGGCCCCTCAGTCACTGTACAGGAGGGAGGGGGACCCCTCAGTCATTGTAGAAGAGGGACTCCCCTCAGTCACTGTACAGGAGGGAGTCCCCTCTGTCACTGTACAGGAGGGACTTCCCTCAGTCACTGTAGAGGAGGGAGGGAGTCCCCTCAGTCACTGTACAGGAGGCAGTCCCCTTAGTCACTGAACAGGAGGGAGTTCCCTCAGTCATTGTACAGGAGGGAGGGAACCCCCTCAGTCACTGTACAGGAGGGAGTCCTCTCAGTCACTGTACAGGAGGGAGGTCCCTCAGTCACTGTACAGGAGGGAGGCCCTTCAGTCACTGTCCAGGAGGGATGGAGATCCCTCAGTCACTGTACAGGAGGGAGTCCCTCAGTCACTGTACAGGAGGGAGTCCCCTCTGTCACTGTACAGGAGGCAGTCCCCTCAGTCACTGTACAGGAGGGAGTTCCCTCAGTCACCGTACAGGAGGGAATCGCCTCAGTCACTGTACAGGAGGGATGCCCCCCAGTTACTGTACAGGAGGGAGGGAGTCCCCTCAGTCACTGTACAGGAGGGCGTCCCCTCAGTCACTGTACAGGAGGGTGTCCCCTCAGTCACTTTACAGGAGGGAGTCCCCTCAGTTTTTGTATAGCAGGGAATCCCCTCAGTCACTGCACAGGAGGGAGTCCCCTCAGTTACTGTACAGGAGGGAGGGAGTCCCCTCAGTCACTGTACAGTAGGGAGTTCCCTCAGTCACTGTACAGGAGGGACGGAGTCCCCTCAGTCATTGTACAGGAGGGAGTCCCCTCAGTCACTGTACAGAAGGGAGGCCCCTCAGTTACTGTACAGGAGGCAGTTCCCTCAGTCACTGTACAGGAGTTAGTTCGTCAGTTACTGTACAGGAGGGAGGGAGTCCCCTCAGTCACTGTACAGGAGGGAGTCCCCTCAGTCACTGTACAGGAGCGAATCCCCTCAGTCACTGTACAGGAGCGATGCCTCTCAGTTACTGTACCGGAGGGAGGGAGTCCCCTCAGTCACTGTACAGGAGGGAGTCCCATCAGTCACTGTGCAGGAAGGAGGCCCCTCAGTCACTGTACAGAAGGGAGGCCCCACAGTCACTGTACAGGAGGGAGGGAGCCCCCTCAGTCACTGTACAAGAGGGAGTCCCCTCTGTCACTGTACAGGCGGGAGTTCCCTCAGTCGCTGTACAGGAGGGAGGGAGTCCCCTCAGTCACTGTACAGGAGGCAGTCCCCTTAGTCACTGAACAGGATGGAGTTCCCTCAATCATTGTACAGGAGGGATGCCCCTCAGTCACTGTACAGGAGGGAGGCCCCTCAGTTACTGTACAAGAGGGAGTCCCCTCAGTCACTGTACAGAAGGGAATCCCCTCGGTCACTGTACAAGAGGGAGGCCTCTCAGTCACTGTACAGGAGGGAGGGAGTTCCCTCAGTCACTGTACAGGAGGGAGGGAGTCCCCTCAGTCACTGTACAGGAGGGAGGGAATTCCCTCAGTCGATGTACAGGAGGGAGTCTCCTCAGTCACTGTACATAAGGGAGGCCCCTCAGTCACTGTACAGGAGAGAGTCCCCTCAGACACTGTACAGGAGGGTGTTCCCTCAGTCACTGAACAGGAGGGAGTTCCCTCAGTCACTGTACAGGAGGGCGTCCCCTCAGTCACTGTACAGGAGGGAATCCCCTCAGTTATTGTACAGGAGGGAGGCCCCTCAGCCACTGTACAGGAAGGAGTCCCCTCAGTTACTGTATACGAGGGAGGGAGTCCCCTCAGTCACTGTACAGGAGAGAGTTCCCTCAGTCACTGTGCAGGAGGGCGTCCCCTCAGTCACTGTACAGGAGGGAGTCCCCTCACTTATTTTACAGAAGGGAGGCCCCTCAGTTACTGTACAGGAGGCAGTTCCCTCAATCACTGTACAGGAGTTAGTTCGCTCAGTTACTGTACAGGAGGGAGGGAGTCCCCTCAGTCACTGTACAGGAGGGGGTACCCTCAGTCACTGTACAGGAGGGAGTCCCCTCAGTCACTGTACAGGAGGGAATCCCCTCAGTCACTGTACAGGAGCGATGCCTCTCAGTTACTGTACAGGAGGGAGGGAGTCCCCTCAGTCACTGTACAGTAGGGAGTCCCATCAGTCACTGTACAGGAGGGAGGCCCCTCAGTCACTGTACAGAAGGGAGGCCCCACAGTCACTGTACAGGAGGGAGGGAGACCCCTCAGTCACTGTACAGGAGGGAGTCCCCTCAGTCACTGTACAGGAGGGAATCCCCTCTGTCACTGTACAGGCGGGAGTTCCCTCAGTCGCTGTACAGGAGGGAGGGAGTCCCCTCAGTCACTGGACAGGAGGCAGTCCCCTTAGTCACTGAACAGGATGGAGTTCCCTCAATCATTGTACAGGAGGGAGGCCCCTCAGTTACTGTACAAGAGGGAGTCCCCTCAGTCACTGTACAGAAGGGAGTCCCCTCGGTCACTGTACAAGAGGGAGGCCTCTCAGTCACTGTACAGGAGGGAGGGAGTTCCCTCAGTCACTGTACAGGAGGGAGGGAATTCCCTCAGTCGATGTACAGGAGGGAGTCTCCTCAGTCACTGTACAGGAGGGAGTCCCCTCAGTCACTGTACAGGAGAGAGTCCCCTCAGTCACTGTTCAGAAGGGAGGCCCCTCAGACACTGTACAGGAGGGAGGCCCCTCAGTCACTGTACAGGAGGGAGTTCCCTCAGTCTCTGTACAGGAGGGAATCCCCTCAGTCACTGTACAGGAGGGGGTTCCCTCAGTCACTGTACAGGAGGGAGTCCCCTCAGTCACTGTACAGGAGGGAGTTCCCTCAGTCACTGCAGAGGAGGGAATCCCCTCAGTCACTGTACAGAAGGGGGTTTCCTCAGTCACTGAACAGGAGGGAGTCCCCTCAGTCACTGTACAGGAGGGAATCCCCTCAGTCACTGTACAGGAGGGATGCCTCTCAGTTACTGTACAGGAGGGAGTTCCCTCAGTCACTGTACAGGAGGGAGTTCCCTCAGTTACTGTACAGGAGGGAGGGCGTCCCCTCAGTCACTATACAGGAGGGAGTTCCCTCAGTCACTGTACATGAGGGAGGCCCCTCAGTCACTATACAGGAGGGAGTCCCCTCAGTCACTGTACAGGAGGGAGACCCCTCAGTCAGAGTACAGCAGTGAGGCCCCTCAGTCACTGTACAGGAGGTAGGCCCCTCAGTCACTGAACAGGAGGGAGCCGCCTCAGTCACTGAACAGGAGGGAGGGAGTTCCCTCAGTCACTGTATAGGAGTGAGGGAGTCCCCTCAGTCACTGTACAGGAGGGAGGGAGTTCCCTCAGTCACTGTATAGGAGTGAGGGAGTTCCCTCAGTCACTGTACAGGAGGGAGTCCACTCAGTCACTGTACAGAAGGGAGTTCCCTCAGTCACTGTACATGAGTGAGTTCCCTCAGTCACTGAACAGGAGGGACGGTGTCCCCTCAGTCACTGTACAGGAGGGACGGAGTGCCCTCAGTCATTGTACAGGACGGAGTCCCCTCAGTCACTGTACAGAAGGGAGGCCCCTCAGTTACTGTACAGGAGGCAGTTCCCTCAGTCACTGTACAGGAGTTAGTTCGTCAGTTACTGTACAGGAGGGAGGGAGTCCCCTCAGTCACAGTATAGGAGTGAGGGAGTTCCCTCAGTCACTGTACAGGAGGGAGTCCACTCAGTCACTGTACAGGAGGGAGTTCCCTCAGTCACTGTACATGAGTGAGTTCCCTCAGTCACTGAACAGGAGGGTCGGTGTCCCCTCAGTCACTGTACAGGAGGGACGGAGTCCCCTCAGTCACTGTACAGAAGGGAGGCCCCTCAGTCACTGTACAGGAGGGGGTTCCCTCAGTCACTGTACAGGAGGGAGTCCCCTCAGTCACTATACAGGAGGGAATCCCCTCAGTCACTGTACAGGAGGGATGCCTCTCAGTTACTGTACAGGAGGGAGGGAGTCCCCTCAGTCACTGTACAGGAGGGAGTCCCATCAGTCACTGTGCAGGAGGGAGTCCCATCAGTCACTGTACAGGAGGGAGTCCCCTCTGTCACTGTACAGGCGGGAGTTCCCTCAGTCACTGTACAGGAGGGAGGGAGTCCCCTCAGTCACTGTACAGGAGGCAGTCCCCTTAGTCACTGAACAGGATGGAGTTCCCTCAATCATTGTACAGGAGGGATGCCCCTCAGTCACTGTACAGGAGGGAGGCCCCTCAGTTACTGTACAAGAGGGAGTCCCCTCAGTCACTGTTCAGAAGGGAGTCCCCTCAGTCACTGTCCAGGAGGGAGTCCCCTCAGTCACTGTACAGGAAAGAGTCCCCTCAGTCACTGTTCAGGAGGGAGGCCCCTCAGACACTGTACAGGAGGGAGTCCCCTCAGTCACTGTACAGGAGGGAGTTCCCTCAGTCACTGTTCAGGAGGGAATCCCCTCAGTCACTGTAGAGGAGGGAGTCCCCTCAGTCACTGTACAGGAGGGCGTCCCCTCAGTCACTGTACAGGAGTGTGTCCCCTCAATCACTTTACAGGAGGGAGTCCCCTCAGTTTTTGTATAGGAGGGAGTCCCCTCAGTCACTGTACAGGAGGGAGTCCCCTCAGTTACTGTACAGGAGGGAGGGAGTCCCCTCAGTCACTGTACAGTAGGGAGTTCCCTCAGTCACTGTACAGGAGGGACGGAGTCCCCTCAGTCATTGTACAGGAGGGAGTCCCCTCAGTCACTGTACAGAAGGGAGGCCCCTCAGTTACTGTACAGGAGGCAGTTCCCTCAGTCACTGTACAGGAGTTAGTTCGTCAGTTACTGTACAGGAGGGAGGGAGTCCCCTCAGTCACTGTACAGGAGGGAGTTCCCTCAGTCACTGTACAGGAGGGAGGGAGTCCCCTCAGTCACTGTACAGGAGCGATGCCTCTCAGTTACTGAACCGGATGGAGTTCCCTCAATCATTGTACAGGAGAGATGCCCCTCAGTCACTGTACAGGAGGGAGGCCCCTCAGTTACTGTACAAGAGGGAGTCCCCTCAGTCACTGTTCAGAAGGGAGTCCCCTCAGTCACTGTCCAGGAGGGAGTCCCCTCAGTCACTGTACAGAAGGGGGTTCCCTCAGTCACTGAACAGGAGGGAGTCCCCTCAGTCACTGTACAGGAGGGAATCCCCTCAGTCACTGTACAGGAGGGATGCCTCTCAGTTACTGTACAGGAGGGAGTTCCCTCAGTCACTGTACAGGAGGGAGTTCCCTCAGTTACTGTACAGGAGGGAGGGCGTCCCCTCAGTCACTGTACAGGAGGGAGTTCCCTCAGTCACTGTACATGAGGGAGGCCCCTCAGTCACTATACAGGAGGGAGTCCCCTCAGTCACTGTACAGGAGGGAGACCCCTCAGTCAGAGTACAGCAGTGAGGCCCCTCAGTCACTGTACAGGAGGTAGGCCCCTCAGTCACTGAACAGGAGGGAGCCGCCTCAGTCACTGAACAGGAGGGAGGGAGTTCCCTCAGTCACTGTATAGGAGTGAGGGAGTCCCCTCAGTCACTGTACAGGAGGGAGGGAGTTCCCTCAGTCACTGTACAGGAGGGAGTCCACTCAGTCACTGTACAGAAGGGAGTTCCCTCAGTCACTGTACATGAGTGAGTTCCCTCAGTCACTGAACAGGAGGGACGGTGTCCCCTCAGTCACTGTACAGGAGGGACGGAGTCCCCTCAGTCATTGTACAGGAGGGAGTCCCCTCAGTCACTGTACAGAAGGGAGGCCCCTCAGTTACTGTACAGGAGGCAGTTCCCTCAGTCACTGTACAGGAGTTAGTTCGTCAGATACTGTACAGGAGGGAGGGAGTTCCCTCAGTCACGGTATAGGAGTGAGGGAGTTCCCTCAGTCACTGTACAGGAGGGATGCCCCTCAGTCACTGTACAGGAGGGAGGCCCCTCAGTTACTGTACAAGAGGGAGTCCCCTCAGTCACTGTTCAGAAGGGAGTCCCCTCAGTCACTGTCCAGGAGGGAGTCCCCTCAGTCACTGTACAGGAAAGAGTCCCCTCAGTCACTGTACAGAAGGGAGGCCCCTCAGTCACTGTACAGGAGGGGGTTCCCTCAGTCACTGTACAGGAGGGAGTCCCCTCAGTCACTATACAGGAGGGAATCCCCTCAGTCACTGTACAGGAGGGATGCCTCTCAGTTACTGTACAGGAGGGAGGGAGTCCCCTCAGTCACTGTACAGGAGGGAGTCCCATCAGTCACTGTGCAGGAGGGAGTCCCATCAGTCACTGTACAGGAGGGAGTCCCCTCTGTCACTGTACAGGCGGGAGTTCCCTCAGTCACTGTACAGGAGGGAGGGAGTCCCCTCAGTCACTGTACAGGAGGCAGTCCCCTTAGTCACTGAACAGGATGGAGTTCCCTCAATCATTGTACAGGAGGGATGCCCCTCAGTCACTGTACAGGAGGGAGGCCCCTCAGTTACTGTACAAGAGGGAGTCCCCTCAGTCACTGTTCAGAAGGGAGTCCCCTCAGTCACTGTCCAGGAGGGAGTCCCCTCAGTCACTGTACAGGAAAGAGTCCCCTCAGTCACTGTTCAGGAGGGAGGCCCCTCAGACACTGTACAGGAGGGAGTCCCCTCAGTCACTGTACAGGAGGGAGTTCCCTCAGTCACTGTTCAGGAGGGAATCCCCTCAGTCACTGTAGAGGAGGGAGTCCCCTCAGTCACTGTACAGGAGGGCGTCCCCTCAGTCACTGTACAGGAGTGTGTCCCCTCAATCACTTTACAGGAGGGAGTCCCCTCAGTTTTTGTATAGGAGGGAGTCCCCTCAGTCACTGTACAGGAGGGAGTCCCCTCAGTTACTGTACAGGAGGGAGGGAGTCCCCTCAGTCACTGTACAGTAGGGAGTTCCCTCAGTCACTGTACAGGAGGGACGGAGTCCCCTCAGTCATTGTACAGGAGGGAGTCCCCTCAGTCACTGTACAGAAGGGAGGCCCCTCAGTTACTGTACAGGAGGCAGTTCCCTCAGTCACTGTACAGGAGTTAGTTCGTCAGTTACTGTACAGGAGGGAGGGAGTCCCCTCAGTCACTGTACAGGAGGGAGTTCCCTCAGTCACTGTACAGGAGGGAGGGAGTCCCCTCAGTCACTGTACAGGAGCGATGCCTCTCAGTTACTGAACCGGATGGAGTTCCCTCAATCATTGTACAGGAGAGATGCCCCTCAGTCACTGTACAGGAGGGAGGCCCCTCAGTTACTGTACAAGAGGGAGTCCCCTCAGTCACTGTTCAGAAGGGAGTCCCCTCAGTCACTGTCCAGGAGGGAGTCCCCTCAGTCACTGTACAGAAGGGGGTTCCCTCAGTCACTGAACAGGAGGGAGTCCCCTCAGTCACTGTACAGGAGGGAATCCCCTCAGTCACTGTACAGGAGGGATGCCTCTCAGTTACTGTACAGGAGGGAGTTCCCTCAGTCACTGTACAGGAGGGAGTTCCCTCAGTTACTGTACAGGAGGGAGGGCGTCCCCTCAGTCACTGTACAGGAGGGAGTTCCCTCAGTCACTGTACATGAGGGAGGCCCCTCAGTCACTATACAGGAGGGAGTCCCCTCAGTCACTGTACAGGAGGGAGACCCCTCAGTCAGAGTACAGCAGTGAGGCCCCTCAGTCACTGTACAGGAGGTAGGCCCCTCAGTCACTGAACAGGAGGGAGCCGCCTCAGTCACTGAACAGGAGGGAGGGAGTTCCCTCAGTCACTGTATAGGAGTGAGGGAGTCCCCTCAGTCACTGTACAGGAGGGAGGGAGTTCCCTCAGTCACTGTATAGGAGTGAGTCCACTCAGTCACTGTACAGAAGGGAGTTCCCTCAGTCACTGTACATGTGTGAGTTCCCTCAGTCACTGAACAGGAGGGACGGTGTCCCCTCAGTCACTGTACAGGAGGGACGGAGTCCCCTCAGTCATTGTACAGGAGGGAGTCCCCTCAGTCACTGTACAGAAGGGAGGCCCCTCAGTTACTGTACAGGAGGCAGTTCCCTCAGTCACTGTACAGGAGTTAGTTCGTCAGATACTGTACAGGAGGGAGGGAGTTCCCTCAGTCACGGTATAGGAGTGAGGGAGTTCCCTCAGTCACTGTACAGGAGGGAGACCACTCAGTCACTGTACAGGAGGGAGTTCCCTCAGTCACTGTACATGAGTGAGTTCCCTCAGTCACTGAACAGGAGGGACGGTGTCCCCTCAGTCACTGTACAGGAGGGACGGAGTCCCCTCAGTCACTGTACAGAAGGGAGGCCCCTCAGTCACTGTACAGGAGGGGTTCCCTCAGTCACTGTACAGGAGGGAGTCCCCTCAGTCACTGTACAGGAGGGAATCCCCTCAGTCACTGTACAGGAGGGATGCCTCTCAGTTACTGTACAGGAGGGAGGGAGTCCCCTCAGTCACTGTACAGGAGGGAGTCCCATCAGTCACTGTGCAGGAGGGAGTCCCATCAGTCACTGTACAGAAGGGAGTCCCCTCTGTCACTGTACAGGCGGGATTTCCCTCAGTCACTGTACAGGAGGGAGGGAGTCCCCTCAGTCACTGTACAGGAGGCAGTCCCCTTAGTCACTGAACAGGATGGAGTTCCCTCAATCATTGTACAGGAGGGATGCCCCTCAGTCACTGTACAGGAGGGAGGCCCATCAGTTACTGTACAAGAGGGAGTCCCCTCAGTCACTGTTCAGAAGGGTGTCCCCTCAGTCACTGTCCAGGAGGGAGTCCCCTCAGTCACTGTACAGGAAAGAGTCCCCTCAGTCACTGTTCAGGAGGGAGGCCCCTCAGACACTGTACAGGAGGGAGTCCCCTCAGTCACTGTACAGGAGGGAGTTTCCTCAGTCACTGTTCAGGAGGGAATCCCCTCAGTCACTGTAGAGGAGGGAGTCCCCTCAGTCACTGTACAGGAGGGCGTCCCCTCAGTCACTGTACAGGAGGGAGTCCCCTCAGTCACTGTACAGGAGGGAGTCCCCTCAGTCACTGTACAGGAGGGAATCCCCTCAGTCACTGTACAGGAGCGATGCCTCTCAGTTACTGTACCGGAGGGAGGGAGTCCCCTCAGTCACTGTACAGAAGGGAGTCCCATCAGTCACTGTGCAGAAGGGAGGCCCCTCAGTCACTGTACAGAAGGGAGGCCCCACAGTCACTGTACAGGAGGGAGGGAGACCCCTCAGTCACTGTACAGGAGGGAGTCCCCTCAGTCACTGAACAGGAGGGAGCCGCCTCAGTCAGTGAACAGGAGGGAGGGAGTTCCCTCAGTCACTGTATAGGAGTGAGGGAGTCCCCTCAGTCACTGTACAGGAGGGAGGGAGTTCCCTCAGTCACTGTATAGGAGGGAGTCCACTCAGTCACTGTACAGAAGGGAGTTCCCTCAGTCACTGTACATGAGTGAGTTCCCTCAGTCACTGAACAGGAGGGACGGTGTCCCCTCAGTCACTGTACAGGAGGGCGTCCCCTCAGTCACTGTACAGGAGTGTGTCCCCTCAATCACTTTACAGGAGGGAGTCCCCTCAGTTTTTGTATAGGAGGGAGTCCCCTCTGTCACTGTACAGGCGGGAGTTCCCTCAGTCACTGTACAGGAGGGAGGGAGTCCCCTCAGTCACTGTACAGGAGGCAGTCCCCTTAGTCACTGAACAGGATGGAGTTCCCTCAATCATTGTACAGGAGGGATGCCCCTCAGTCACTGTACAGGAGGGAGGCCCCTCAGTAACTGTACAAGAGGGAGTCCCCTCAGTCACTGTTCAGAAGGGAGTCCCCTCAGTCACTGTCCAGGAGGGAGTCCCCTCAGTCACTGTACAGGAAAGAGTCCCCTCAGTCACTGTTCAGGAGGGAGGCCCCTCAGACACTGTACAGGAGGGAGTCCCCTCAGTCACTGTACAGGAGGGAGTTCCCTCAGTCACTGTTCAGGAGGGAATCCCCTCAGTCACTGTAGAGGAGGGAGTCCCCTCAGTCACTGTACAGGAGGGCGTCCCCTCAGTCACTGTACAGGAGTGTGTCCCCTCAATCACTTTACAGGAGGGAGTCCCCTCAGTTTTTGTATAGGAGGGAGTCCCCTCAGTCACTGTACAGGAGGGAGTCCCCTCAGTTACTGTACAGGAGGGAGGGAGTCCCCTCAGTCACTGTACAGTAGGGAGTTCCCTCAGTCACTGTACAGGAGGGACGGAGTCCCCTCAGTCATTGTACAGGAGGGAGTCCCCTCAGTCACTGTACAGAAGGGAGGCCCCTCAGTTACTGTACAGGAGGCAGTTCCCTCAGTCACTGTACAGGAGTTAGTTCGTCAGTTACTGTACAGGAGGGAGGGAGTCCCCTCAGTCACTGTACAGGAGGGAGTTCCCTCAGTCACTGTACAGGAGGGAGGGAGTCCCCTCAGTCACTGTACAGGAGCGATGCCTCTCAGTTACTGAACCGGATGGAGTTCCCTCAATCATTGTACAGGAGGGATGCCCCTCAGTCACTGTACAGGAGGGAGGCCCCTCAGTTACTGTACAAGAGGGAGTCCCCTCAGTCACTGTTCAGAAGGGAGTCCCCTCAGTCACTGTCCAGGAGGGAGTCCCCTCAGTCACTGTACAGAAGGGGGTTCCCTCAGTCACTGAACAGGAGGGATGCCTCTCAGTTACTGTACAGGAGGGAGTTCCCTCAGTCACTGTACAGGAGGGAGTTCCCTCAGTTACTGTACAGGAGGGAGGGCGTCCCCTCAGTCACTGTACAGGAGGGAGTTCCCTCAGTCACTGTACATGAGGGAGGCCCCTCAGTCACTATACAGAAGGGAGTCCCCTCAGTCACTGTACAGGAGGGAGACCCCTCAGTCAGAGTACAGCAGTGAGGCCCCTCAGTCACTGTACAGGAGGTAGGCCCCTCAGTCACTGAACAGGAGGGAGCCGCCTCAGTCACTGAACAGGAGGGAGGGAGTTCCCTCAGTCACTGTATAGGAGTGAGGGAGTCCCCTCAGTCACTGTACAGGAGGGAGGGAGTTCCCTCAGTCACTGTATAGGAGTGAGGGAGTTCCCTCAGTCACTGTACAGGAGGGAGTCCACTCAGTCACTGTACAGAAGGGAGTTTCCTCAGTCACTGTACATGAGTGAGTTCCCTCAGTCACTGAACAGGAGGGACGGTGTCCCCTCAGTCACTGTACAGGAGGGACGGAGTCCCCTCAGTCATTGTACAGGAGGGAGTCCCCTCAGTCACTGTACAGAAGGGAGGCCCCTCAGTTACTGTACAGGAGGGAGTTCCCTCAGTCACTGAACAGGAGGGACGGTGTCCCCTCAGTCACTGTACAGGAGGGAGGGAGTCCCCTCAGTCACTGTACAGGAGGGAGTCCCCTCAGTCACTGTACAGGAGGGAATCCCCTCAGTCACTGTACAGGAGCGATGCCTCTCAGTTACTGTACCGGAGGGAGGGAGTCCCCTCAGTCACTGTACAGGAGGGAGTCCCATCAGTCACTGTGCAGAAGGGAGGCCCCTCAGTCACTGTACAGAAGGGAGGCCCCACAGTCACTGTACAGGAGGGAGGGAGACCCCTCAGTCACTGTACAGGAGGGAGTCCCCTCAGTCACTGAACAGGAGGGAGCCGCCTCAGTCAGTGAACAGGAGGGAGGGAGTTCCCTCAGTCACTGTATAGGAGTGAGGGAGTCCCCTCAGTCACTGTACAGGAGGGAGGGAGTTCCCTCAGTCACTGTATAGGAGTGAGGGAGTTCCCTCAGTCACTGTACAGGAGGGAGTCCACTCAGTCACTGTACAGAAGGGAGTTCCCTCAGTCACTGTACATGAGTGAGTTCCCTCAGTCACTGAACAGGAGGGACGGTGTCCCCTCAGTCACTGTACAGGAGGGCGTCCCCTCAGTCACTGTACAGGAGTGTGTCCCCTCAATCACTTTACAGGAGGGAGTCCCCTCAGTTTTTGTATAGGAGGGAGTCCCCTCTGTCACTGTATAGGCGGGAGTTCCCTCAGTCACTGTACAGGAGGGAGGGAGTCCCCTCAGTCACTGTACAGGAGGCAGTCCCCTTAGTCACTGAACAGGATGGAGTTCCCTCAATCATTGTACAGGAGGGATGTCCCTCAGTCACTGTACAGGAGGGAGGCCCCTCAGTTACTGTACAAGAGGGAGTCCCCTCAGTCACTGTTCAGAAGGGAGTCCCCTCAGTCACTGTCCAGGAGGGAGTCCCCTCAGTCACTGTACAGGAAAGAGTCCCCTCAGTCACTGTTCAGGAGGGAGGCCCCTCAGACACTGTACAGGAGGGAGTCCCCTCAGTCACTGTACAGGAGGGAGTTCCCTCAGTCACTGTTCAGGAGGGAATCCCCTCAGTCATTGTAGAGGAGGGAGTCCCCTCAGTCACTGTACAGGAGGGCGTCCCCTCAGTCACTGTACAGGAGTGTGTCCCCTCAATCACTTTACAGGAGGGAGTCCCCTCAGTTTTTGTATAGGAGGGAGTCCCCTCAGTCACTGTACAGGAGGGAGTCCCCTCAGTTACTGTACAGGAGGGAGGGAGTCCCCTCAGTCACTGTACAGTAGGGAGTTCCCTCAGTCACTGTACAGGAGGTACGGAGTCCCCTCAGTCATTGTACAGGAGGGAGTCCCCTCAGTCACTGTACAGAAGGGAGGCCCCTCAGTTACTGTACAGGAGGCAGTTCCCTCAGTCACTGTACAGGAGTTAGTTCGTCAGTTACTGTACAGGAGGGAGGGAGTCCCCTCAGTCACTGTACAGGAGGGAGTTCCCTCAGTCACTGTACAGGAGGGAGGGAGTCCCCTCAGTCACTGTACAGGAGCGATGCCTCTCAGTTACTGAACCGGATGGAGTTCCCTCAATCATTGTACAGGAGGGATGCCCCTCAGTCACTGTACAGGAGGGAGGCCCCTCAGTTACTGTACAAGAGGGAGTCCCCTCAGTCACTGTTCAGAAGGGAGTCCCCTCAGTCACTGTCCAGGAGGGAGTCCCCTCAGTCACTGTACAGAAGGGGGTTCGCTCAGTCACTGAACAGGAAGGAGTCCCCTCAGTCACTGTACAGGAGGGAATCCCCTCAGTCACTGTACAGGAGGGATGCCTCTCAGTTACTGTACAGGAGGGAGTTCCCTCAGTCACTGTACAGGAGGGAGTTCCCTCAGTTACTGTACAGGAGGGAGGGCGTCCCCTCAGTCACTGTACAGGAGGGAGTTCCCTCAGTCACTGTACATGAGGGAGGCCCCTCAGTCACTATACAGGAGGGAGTCCCCTCAGTCACTGTACAGGAGGGAGACTCCTCAGTCAGAGTACAGCAGTGAGGCCCCTCAGTCACTGTACAGGATGTAGGCCCCTCAGTCACTGAACAGGAGGGAGCCGCCTCAGTCACTGAACAGGAGGGAGGGAGTTCCCTCAGTCACTGTATAGGAGTGAGGGAGTCCCCTCAGTCACTGTACAGGAGGGAGGGAGTTCCCTCAGTCACTGTATAGGAGTGAGGGAGTTCCCTCAGTCACTGTACAGGAGGGAGTCCACTCAGTCACTGTACAGAAGGGAGTTCCCTCAGTCACTGTACATGAGTGAGTTCCCTCAGTCACTGAACAGGAGGGACGGTGTCCCCTCAGTCACTGTACAGGAGGGACGGAGTCCCCTCAGTCATTGTACAGGAGGGAGTCCCCTCAGTCACTGTACAGAAGGGAGGCCCCTCAGTTACTGTACAGGAGGCAGTTCCCTCAGTCACTGTACAGGAGTTAGTTCGTCAGATACTGTACAGGAGGGAGGGAGTTCCCTCAGTCACGGTATAGGAGTGAGGGAGTTCCCTCAGTCACTGTACAGGAGGGAGTCCACTCAGTCACTGTACAGGAGGGAGTTCCCTCAGTCACTGTACATGAGTGAGTTCCCTCAGTCACTGAACAGGAGGGACGGTGTCCCCTCAGTCACTGTACAGGAGGGACGGAGTCCCCTCCGTCACTGTACAGAAGGGAGGCCCCTCAGTCACTGTACAGGAGGGGGTTCCCTCAGTCACTGTACAGGAGGGAGTCCCCTCAGTCACTGTACAGGAGGGAATCCCCTCAGTCACTGTACAGGAGGGATGCCTCTCAGTTACTGTACAGGAGGGAGGGAGTCCCCTCAGTCACTGTACAGGAGGGAGTCCCATCAGTCACTGTGCAGGAGGGAGTCCCATCAGTCACTGTACAGGAGGGAGTCCCCTCTGTCACTGTACAGGCGGGAGTTCCCTCAGTCACTGTACAGGAGGGAGGGAGTCCCCTCAGTCACTGTACAGGAGGCAGTCCCCTTAGTCACTGAACAGGATGGAGTTCCCTCAATCATTGTACAGGAGGGATGCCCCTCAGTCACTGTACAGGAGGGAGGCCCATCAGTTACTGTACAAGAGGGAGTCCCCTCAGTCACTGTTCAGAAGGGAGTCCCCTCAGTCACTGTCCAGGAGGGAGTCCCCTCAGTCACTGTACAGGAAAGAGTCCCCTCAGTCACTGTTCAGGAGGGAGGCCCCTCAGACACTGTACAAGAGGGAGTCCCCTCAGTCACTGTACAGGAGGGAGTTTCCTCAGTCACTGTTCAGGAGGGAATCCCCTCAGTCACTGTAGAGGAGGGAGTCCCCTCAGTCACTGTACAGGAGGGCGTCCCCTCAGTCACTGTACAGGAGTGTGTCCCCTCAGTCACTTTACAGGAGGGAGTCCCCTCAGTTTTTGTATAGGAGGGAGTCCCCTCAGTCACTGTACAGGAGGGAGTCCCCTCAGTTACTGTACAGGAGGGAGGGAGTCCCCTCAGTCACTGTACAGTAGGGAGTTCCCTCAGTCACTGTACAGGAGGGACGGAGTCCCCTCAGTCATTGTACAGGAGGGAGTCCCCTCAGTCACTGTACAGAAGGGAGGCCCCTCAGTTACTGTACAGGAGGCAGTTCCCTCAGCCACTGTACAGAAGGGAGGCCCCACAGTCACTGTACAGGAGGGAGGGAGACCCCTCAGTCACTGTACAGGAGGGAGTCCCCTCAGTCACTGTACAGGAGGGAGTCCCCTCTGTCACTGCGCAGGCGGGAGATCCCTCAGTCGCTGTACAGGAGGGAGTTCCCTCAATCATTGTACAGGAGGAAGCCCCTCAGTTACTGTACAAGAGGGAGTCCCCTCAGTCACTGTACAGAAGGGAGTCCCCTCGGTCACTGTACAAGAGGGAGGCCTCTCAGTCACTGTACAGGAGGGAGGGAGTTCCCACAGTCACTGTACAGGAGGGAGGGAGTCCCCTCAGTCACTGTCCAGGAGGGAGGGAATTCCCTCAGTCGATGTACAGGAGGGAGTCTCCTCAGTCACTGTACATAAGGGAGGCCCCTCAGTCATTGTACAGGAGAGAGTCCCCTCAGACACTGTACAGGAGGGAGTTCCCTCAGTCACTGTACAGGAGGGAGTTCCCTCAGTCACTGTACAGGAGGGCGTCCCCTCAGTCACTGTACAGGAGGGAATCCCCTCAGTTATTGTACAGGAGGGAGTCCCCTCAGTCACTGCACAGGAGGGAGGCCCCTCAGTCACTGTACAGGAAGGAGTCCCCTCAGTTACTGTATAGGAGGGAGGGAGTCCCCTCAGTCACTGTACAGGAGGGAGTTCCCTCAGTCACTGTACAGGAGGGAATCCTCTCAGTCACTGTGCAGGAGGGCGTCCCCTCAGTCACTGTACAGGAGGGAGTCCCCTCACTTATTGTACAGAAGGGAGGCCCCTCAGTTACTGTACAGGAGGCAGTTCCCTCAATCACTGTACAGGAGTTAGTTCACTCAGTTACTGTACAGGAGGGAGGGAGTCCCCTCAGTCACTGTACAGGAGGGAGTACCCTCAGTCACTGTACAGGAGGGAGTCCCCTCAGTCACTGTACAGGAGGGAATCCCCTCAGTCACTGTACAGGAGCGATGCCTCTCAGTTACTGTACAGGAGGGAGGGAGTCCCCTCAGTCACTGTACAGGAGGGAGTCCCCTCAGTCACTGTACAGGAGGGAGCCCCTCAGTCACTGTACAGGAGGGAGTCTCCTCTGTCACTGTACAGGCGGGAGTTCCCTCAGTCGCTGTACAGGAGGGAGGGAGTCCCCTCAGTCACTGTACAGGAGGCAGCCCCCTTAGTCACTGAACAGGATGGAGTTCCCTCAATCATTGTACAGGAGGGATGCCCCTCAGTTACTGTACAAGAGGGAGTCCCCTCAGTCACTGTTCAGAAGGGAGTCCCCTCAGTCACTGTCCAGGAGGGAGTCCCCTCAGTCACTGTACAGAAGGGGGTTCCCTCAGTCACTGAACAGGAGGGAGTCCCCTCAGTCACTGTACAGGAGGGAATCCCCTCAGTCACTGTACAGGAGGGATGCCTCTCAGTTACTGTACAGGAGGGAGTTCCCTCAGTCACTGTACAGGAGGGAGTTCCCTCAGTTACTGTACAGGAGGGAGGGCGTCCCCTCAGTCACTGTACAGGAGGGAGTTCTCTCAGTCACTGTACATGAGGGAGGCCCCTCAGTCACTATACAGAAGGGAGTCCCCTCAGTCACTGTACAGGAGGGAGACTCCTCAGTCAGAGTACAGCAGTGAGGCCCCTCAGTCGCTGTCCAGGAGGTAGGCCCCTCAGTCACTGAACAGGAGGGAGCCGCCTCAGTCAGTGAACAGGAGGGAGGGAGTTCCCTCAGTCACTGTATAGGAGTGAGGGAGTCCCCTCAGTCACTGTACAGGAGGGAGGGAGTTCCCTCAGTCACTGTATAGGAGTGAGGGAGTTCCCTCAGTCACTGTACAGGAGGGAGTCCACTCAGTCACTGTACAGAAGGGAGTTCCCTCAGTCACTGTACATGAGTGAGTTCCCTCAGTCACTGAACAGGAGGGACGGTGTCCCCTCAGTCACTGTACAGGAGGGACGGAGTCCCCTCAGTCATTGTACAGGAGGGAGTCCCCTCAGTCACTGTACAGAAGGGAGGCCCCTCAGTTACTGTACAGGAGGCAGTTCCCTCAGTCACTGTACAGGAGTTAGTTCGTCAGATACTGTACAGGAGGGAGGGAGTTCCCTCAGTCACGGTATAGGAGTGAGGGAGTTCCCTCAGTCACTGTACAGGAGGGAGTCCACTCAGTCACTGTACAGGAGGGAGTTCCCTCAGTCACTGTACATGAGTGAGTTCCCTCAGTCACTGAACAGGAGGGACGGTGTCCCCTCAGTCACTGTACAGGAGGGACGGAGTCCCCTCAGTCACTGTACAGAAGGGAGGCCCCTCAGTCACTGTACAGGAGGGGGTTCCCTCAGTCACTGTACAGGAGGGAGTCCCCTCAGTCACTGTACAGGAGGGAATCCCCTCAGTCACTGTACAGGAGGGATGCCTCTCAGTTACTGTACAGGAGGGAGGGAGTCCCCTCAGTCACTGTACAGGAGGGAGTCCCATCAGTCACTGTGCAGGAGGGAGTCCCATCAGTCACTGTACAGGAGGGAGTCCCCTCTGTCACTGTACAGGCGGGAGTTCCCTCAGTCACTGTACAGGAGGGAGGGAGTCCCCTCAGTCACTGTACAGGAGGCAGTCCCCTTAGTCACTGAACAGGATGGAGTTCCCTCAATCATTGTACAGGAGGGATGCCCCTCAGTCACTGTACAGGAGGGAGGCCCCTCAGTTACTGTACAAGAGGGAGTCCCCTCAGTCACTGTTCAGAAGGGAGTCCCCTCAGTCACTGTCCAGGAGGGAGTCCCCTCAGTCACTGTACAGGAAAGAGTCCCCTCAGTCACTGTTCAGGAGGGAGGCCCCTCAGACACTGTACAGGAGGGAGTCCCCTCAGTCACTGTACAGGAGGGAGTTTCCTCAGTCACTGTTCAGGAGGGAATCCCCTCAGTCACTGTAGAGGAGGGAGTCCCCTCAGTCACTGTACAGGAGGGCGTCCCCTCAGTCACTGTACAGGAGTGTGTCCCCTCAGTCACTTTACAGGAGGGAGTCCCCTCAGTTTTTGTATAGGAGGGAGTCCCCTCAGTCACTGTACAGGAGGGTGTCCCCTCAGTTACTGTACAGGAGGGAGGGAGTCCCCTCAGTCACTGTACAGTAGGGAGTTCCCTCAGTCACTGTACAGGAGGGACGGAGTCCCCTCAGTCATTGTACAGGAGGGAGTCCCCTCAGTCACTGTACAGAAGGGAGGCCCCTCAGTTACTGTACAGGAGGCAGTTCCCTCAGCCACTGTACAGGAATTAGTTCGTCAGTTACTGTACAGGAGGGAGGGAGTCCCCTCAGTCACTGTACAGGAGGGAGTCCCCTCAGTCACTGTACAGGAGGGAATCCCCTCAGTCACTGTACAGGAGCGATGCCTCTCAGTTACTGTACCGGAGGGAGGGAGTCCCCTCAGTCACTGTACAGGAGGGAGTCCCATCAGTCACTGTGCAGAAGGGAGGCCCCTCAGTCACTGTACAGAAGGGAGGCCCCACAGTCACTGTACAGGAGGGAGGGAGACTCCTCAGTCACTGTACAGGAGGGAGTCCCCTCAGTCACTGTACAGGAGGGAGTCCCCTCTGTCACTGCGCAGGAGGCAGTCCCCTTAGTCACTGCACAGGATGGAGTTCCCTCAATCATTGTACAGGAGGGAGGCCCCTCAGTTACTGTACAAGAGGGAGTCCCCTCAGTCACTGTACAGAAGGGAGTCCCCTCGGTCACTGTACAAGAGAGAGGCCTCTCAGTCACTGTACAGGAGGGAGGGAGTTCCCACAGTCACTGTACAGGAGGGAGGGAGTCCCCTCAGTCACTGTCCAGGAGGGAGGGAATTCCCTCAGTCGATGTACAGGAGGGAGTCTCCTCAGTCACTGTACATAAGGGAGGCCCCTCAGTCATTGTACAGGAGAGAGTCCCCTCAGACACTGTACAGGAGGGAGTTCCCTCAGTCACTGTACAGGAGGGAGTTCCCTCAGTCACTGTACAGGAGGGCGTCCCCTCAGTCACTGTACAGGAGGGAATCCCCTCAGTTATTGTACAGGAGGGAGTCCCCTCAGTCACTGCACAGGAGGGAGGCCCCTCAGTCACTGTACAGGAAGGAGTCCCCTCAGTTACTGTATAGGAGGGAGGGAGTCCCCTCAGTCACTGTACAGGAGGGAGTCCCCTCAGTCACTGTACAGGAGGGAGTACTCTCAGTCACTGTACAGGAGGGAGTCCCCTCAGTCACTGTACAGGAGGGAATCCCCTCAGTCACTGTACAGGAGCGATGCCTCTCAGTTACTGTACAGGAGGGAGGGAGTCCCCTCAGTCACTGTACAGGAGGGAGTCCCCTCAGTCACTGTACAGGAGGGAGTCCCCTCAGTCACTGTACAGGAGGGAGTCTCCTCTGTCACTGTACAGGCGGGAGTTCCCTCAGTCGCTGTACAGGAGGGAGGGAGTCCCCTCAGTCACTGTACAGGAGGCAGCCCCCTTAGTCACTGAACAGGATGGAGTTCCCTCAATCATTGTACAGGAGGGATGCCCCTCAGTCACTGTACAGGAGGGAGGCCCCTCAGTTACTGTACAAGAGGGAGTCCCCTCAGTCACTGTACAGAAGGGAGTCCCCTCGGTCACTGTACAAGAGGGAGGCCTCTCAGTCACTGTACAGGAGGGAGGGAGTTCCCTCAGTCACTGTACAGGAGGGAGGGAGTCCCCTCAGTCACTGTACAGGAGGGAGGGAATTCCCTCAGTCGATGTACAGGAGGAAGTCTCCTCAGTCACTGTACAGAAGGGAGGACCCTCAGTCACTGTACAGGAGGGAGTCCCCTCAGTCACTGTACAGGAGAGCGTCCCCTCAGTCACTGTTCAGGAGGGAGGCCCCTCAGACACTGTACAGGAGGGAGGCCCCTCAGTCACTGTACAGGAGGGAGTTCCCTCAGTCACTGTAGAGGAGGGAATCCCCTCAGTCACTGTACAGGAGGGGGTTCCCTCAGTCACTGTACAGGAGGGAGTCCCCTCAGTCACTGTACAGGAGGGAGTTCCCTCAGTCACTGTAGAGGAGGGAATCCCCTCAGTCACTGTACAGGAGGGGGTTCCCTCAGTCATTGAACAGGAGGGAGTTCGCTCAGTCACTGTACATGAGGGAGACCCCTCAGTCAGAGTACAGCAGTGAGGCCCCTCAGTCACTGTACAGGAGGGAATCCCCTCAGTCACTGTACAGGAGGGATGCCTCTCAGTTCCTGTACAGGAGGGAGTTCCCTCAGTCACTGTACAGGAGGGAGTTCCCTCAGTTACTGTACAGGAGGGAGGGCGTCCCCTCAGTCACTGTATAGGAGTGAGGGAGCCCCCTCAGTCACTGTACAGGAGGGAGGGAGTTCCCTCAGTCACTGTATAGGAGTGAGGGAGTCCCCTCAGTCACTGTACAGGAGGGAGGGAGTTCCCTCAGTCACTGTATAGGAGTGAGGGAGTTCCCTCAGTCACTGTACAGGAGGGAGTCCACTCAGTCACTGTACAGGAGGGAGTTCCCTCAGTCACTGTACATGAGTGAGTTCCCTCATCACTGAACAGGAGGGACGGTGTCCCCTCAGTCACTGTACAGGAGGGACGGAGTCCCCTCAGTCACTGTACAGAAGGGAGGCCCCTCAGTCACTGTACAGGAGGGGGTTCCCTCAGTCACTGTACAGGAGGGAGTCCCCTCAGTCACTGTACAGGAGGGAGTCCCCTCAGTTATTGTACAGGAGGGAGTCCCCCAATCACTGTACAGGAGGGAGTCCCCTCAGTTACTGTACAGGAGGGAGGGAGTCCCCTCAGTCACTGTACAGGAGGGAGTTCCCTCTGTCACTGTACAGGGTGAGGCCCCTCAGTCACTGTACAGGAGTGAGGGAGTCCCCTCAGTCACTGTACAGGAGTGAGGGAGTCCCCTCAGTCACTGTACAGGAGGGAGTCCCCTCACTCACTGTACAGAAGGGAGGCCCCTCAGTCACTGTACAGGAGGGAATCCCCTCAGTCACTTAACAGGAGGGATGCTCATCAGTTACCGTACAGGAGGGAGGGAGTCCCCTCAGTCAATGTACAGGAGGGAGGCCCCTCAGTCACTGTACAGGAGGGAGGCCCCTCAGTCACTGTACAGGAGGGAGGGAGATCCCTCAGTCACTGTACAGGAGGGAGTCGCATCAGTCACTGTACAGGAGGGAGGCCCCTCAGTCACTGTACAGGAGGGAGGCCCCTCAGTCACTGTACAGGAGGGAGGGAGACCCCTCAGTCACTGTACAGGAGGGAGTCCCCTCAGTCACTGTACAGGAGGGAGTCCCCTCAGTCACTGTACAGGAGGGAGGCCCCTCAGTCACTATACAGGAGGGAGGCCCCTCAGTCACTGTACAGGAGGGAGGGAGACCCCTCAGTCACTGTAGAGGAGGGAGTCCCCTCAGTCACTGTACAGGAGCGAATCCCCTCTGTCACTGAACAGGAGGGACTTCCCTCAGTCATTGTACAGGAGGGAGGGAACCCCCTCAGTCACTGTACAGGAGGGAGTCCCCTCAGTCACTGAACAGGAGGGAGTTCCCTCAGTCATTGTACAGGAGGGAGGGAACCCCCTCAGTCACTGTACAGGAGGGAGTCCCTCAGTCACTGTACAGGAGGGAGGGAGTCCCCTCAGTCACTGTACAGGAGGGCGTCCCCTCAGTCACTGTACAGGAGGGTGTCCCCTCAGTCACTTTACAGGAGGGAGTCCCCTCAGTTTTTGTATAGGAGGGAGTCCCCTCAGTCACTGTACAGGAGGGAGTCCCCTCAGTTACTGTACAGGAGGGAGGGAGTCCCCTCAGTCACTGTACAGTAGGGAGTTCCCTCAGTCACTGTACAGGAGGGACGGAGTCCCCTCAGTCATTGTACAGGAGGGAGTCCCCTCAGTCACTGTACAGAAGGGAGGCCCCTCAGTTACTGTACAGGAGGCAGTTCCCTCAGTCACTGTACAGGAGTTAGTTCGTCAGTTACTCTACAGGAGTGATGGAGTCCCCTCAGTCACTGTACAGGAGGGAGTCCCCTCAGTCACTGTACAGGAGGGAATCCCCTCAGTCACTGTACAGGAGGGAGTCCCATCAGTCACTGTGCAGGAGGGAGGCCCCTTAGTCACTGTAAAAAAGGGAGGCCCCACAGTCACTGTACAGGAGGGAGGGAGACCCCTCAGTCACTGTAGAGGAGTGAGTCTCCTCAGTCACTGTACAGGAGGGAGTCCCCTCTGTCACTGTACAGGCGGGAGTTCCCTCAGTCGCTGTACAGGAGGGAGGGAGTCCCCTCAGTCACTGTACAGGAGGGAGTCCCCTTAGTCACTGTACAGGAGGCAGTCCCCTTAGTCACTGAACAGGAGGGAGTTCCCTCAGCCATTGTACAGGAGGGAGGGAACCCCCTCAGTCACTGTACAGGAGGGAGTCCCCTCAGTCACTGTACAGGAGGGAGGGAGTCCCCTCAGTCACTGTACAGGAGGGCGTCCCCTCATTCACTGTACAGGAGGGTGTCGCCTCAGTCACTTTACAGGAGGGAGTCCCCTCAGTTTTTGCATAGGAGGGAGTCCCCTCAGTCACTGTGCAGAAGGGAGTCCCCTCAGTTACTGTACAGGAGGGAGGGAGTCCCCTCAGTCACTGTACAGTAGGGAGTTCACTCAGTCACTGTACAGGAGGGACGGAGTCCCCTCAGTCATTGTACAGGAGGGAGTCCCCTCAGTCACTGTACAGAAGGGAGGCCCCTCAGTTACTGTACAGGAGGCAGTTCCCTCAGTCACTGTACAGGAGTTAGTTCATCAGTTACTGTGCAGGAGTGAGGGAGTCCCCTCAGTCACTGTACAGGAGGGAGTCCCCTCAGTCACTGTACAGGAGGGAATGCCCTCAGTCACTGTACAGGAGCGATGCCTCTCAGTTACTGTACCGGAGGGAGGGAGTCCCCTCAGTCACTGTATAGGAGGGAGTCCCATCAGTCACTGTGCAGGAGGGAGGCCCCTTAGTCACTGTACAGAAGGGAGGCCCCACAGTCACTGTACAGGAGGGAGGGAGACCCCCTCAGTCACTGTACAGGAGGGAGTCTCCTCAGTCACTGTACAGGAGGGAGTCCCCTCTGTCACTGTACAGGCGGGAGTTCCCTCAGTCGCTGTACAGGAGGGAGGGAGTCCCCTCAGTCACTGTACAGGAGGGAGGGAATTCCCTCAGTCGATGTACAGGAGGGAGTCTCCTCAGTCACTGTACATAAGGGAGGCCCCTCAGTCATTGTACAGGAGAGAGTCCCCTCAGACACTGTACAGGAGGGAGGCCCCTCAGTTACTGTACAAGAGGGAGTCCCCTCAGTCACTGTACAGAAGGGAGTCCCCTCGGTCACTGTACAAGAGGGAGGCCTCTCAGTCACTGTACAGGAGGGAGGGAGTTCCCACAGTCACTGTACAGGAGGGAGGGAGTCCCCTCAGTCACTGTCCAGGAGGGAGGGAATTCCCTCAGTCGATGTACAGGAGGGAGTCTCCTCAGTCACTGTACATAAGGGAGGCCCCTCAGTCATTGTACAGGAGAGAGTCCCCTCAGACACTGTACAGGAGGGAGTTCCCTCAGTCACTGTACAGGAGGGAGTTCCCTCAGTCACTGTACAGGAGGGCGTCCCCTCAGTCACTGTACAGGAGGGAATCCCCTCAGTTATTGTACAGGAGGGAGTCCCCTCAGTCACTGCACAGGAGGGAGGCCCCTCAGTCACTGTACAGGAAGGAGTCCCCTCAGTTACTGTATAGGAGGGAGGGAGTCCCCTCAGTCACTGTACAGGAGGGAGTTCCCTCAGTCACTGTACAGGAGGGAATCCTCTCAGTCACTGTGCAGGAGGGCGTCCCCTCAGTCACTGTACAGGAGGGAGTCCCCTCACTTATTGTACAGAAGGGAGGCCCCTCAGTTACTGTACAGGAGGCAGTTCCTTCAATCACTGTACAGGAGTTAGTTCACTCAGTTACTGTACAGGAGGGAGGGAGTCCCCTCAGTCACTGTACAGGAGGGAATCCCCTCAGTCACTATACAGGAGCGATGCCTCTCAGTTACTGTACAGGAGGGAGGGAGTCCCCTCAGTCACTGTAAAGGAGGGAGTCTCCTCTGTCACTGTACAGGCGGGAGTTCCCTCAGTCGCTGTACAGGAGGGAGGGAGTCCCCTCAGTCACTGTACAGGAGGCAGCCCCCTTAGTCACTGAACAGGATGTAGTTCCCTCAATCATTGTACAGGAGGGATGCCCCTCAGTTACTGTACAAGAGGGAGTCCCCTCAGTCACTGTTCAGAAGGGAGTCCCCTCAGTCACTGTCCAGGAGGGAGTCCCCTCAGTCACTGTACAGAAGGGGGTTCCCTCAGTCACTGAACAGGAGGGAGTCCCCTCAGTCACTGTACAGGAGGGAATCCCCTCAGTCACTGTACAGGAGGGATGCCTCTCAGTTACTGTACAGGAGGGAGTTCCCTCAGTCACTGTACAGGAGGGAGTTCCCTCAGTTACTGTACAGGAGGGAGGGCGTCCCCTCAGTCACTGTACAGGAGGGAGTTCCCTCAGTCACTGTACATGAGGGAGGCCCCTCAGTCACTATACAGAAGGGAGTCCCCTCAGTCACTGTACAGGAGGGAGACCCCTCAGTCAGAGTACAGCAGTGAGGCCCCTCAGTCACTGTACAGGAGGTAGGCCCCTCAGTCACTGAACAGGAGGGAGCCGCCTCAGTCACTGAACAGGAGGGAGGGAGTTCCCTCAGTCACTGTATAGGAGTGAGGGAGTCCCCTCAGTCACTGTACAGGAGGGAGGGAGTTCCCTCAGTCACTGTATAGGAGTGAGGGAGTTCCCTCAGTCACTGTACAGGAGGGAGTCCACTCAGTCACTGTACAGAAGGGAGTTCCCTCAGTCACTGTACATGAGTGAGTTCCTTCAGTCACTGAACAGGAGGGACGGTGTCCCCTCAGTCACTGTACAGGAGGGACGGAGTCCCCTCAGTCATTGTACAGGAGGGAGTCCCCTCAGTCACTGTACAGAAGGGAGGCCCCTCAGTTACTGTACAGGAGGCAGTTCCCTCAGTCACTGTACAGGAGTTAGTTCGTCAGATACTGTACAGGAGGGAGGGAGTTCCCTCAGTCACGGTATAGGAGTGAGGGAGTTCCCTCAGTCACTGTACAGGAGGGAGTCCACTCAGTCACTGTACAGGAGGGAGTTCCCTCAGTCACTGTACATGAGTGAGTTCCCTCAGTCACTGAACAGGAGGGACGGTGTCCCCTCAGTCACTGTACAGGAGGGATGGAGTCCCCTCAGTCACTGTACAGAAGGGAGGCCCCTCAGTCACTGTACAGGAGGGGGTTCCCTCAGTCACTGTACAGGAGGGAGTCCCCTCAGTCACTGTACAGGAGGGAATCCCCTCAGTCACTGTACAGGAGGGATGCCTCTCAGTTACTGTACAGGAGGGAGGGAGTCCCCTCAGTCACTGTACAGGAGGGAGTCCCATCAGTCACTGTGCAGGAGGGAGTCCCATCAGTCACTGTACAGGAGGGAGTCCCCTCTGTCACTGTACAGGCGGGAGTTCCCTCAGTCACTGTACAGGAGGGAGGGAGTCCCCTCAGTCACTGTACAGGAGGCAGTCCCCTTAGTCACTGAACAGGATGGAGTTCCCTCAATCATTGTACAGGAGGGATGCCCCTCAGTCACTGTACAGGAGGGAGGCCCCTCAGTTACTGTACAAGAGGGAGTCCCCTCAGTCACTGTTCAGAAGGGAGTCCCCTCAGTCACTGTCCAGGAGGGAGTCCCCTCAGTCACTGTACAGGAAAGAGTCCCCTCAGTCACTGTTCAGGAGGGAGGCCCCTCAGACACTGTACAGGAGGGAGTCCCCTCAGTCACTGTACAGGAGGGAGTTTCCTCAGTCACTGTTCAGGAGGGAATCCCCTCAGTCACTGTAGAGGAGGGAGTCCCCTCAGTCACTGTACAGGAGGGCGTCCCCTCAGTCACTGTACAGGAGTGTGTCCCCTCAGTCACTTTACAGGAGGGAGTCCCCTCAGTTTTTGTATAGGAGGGAGTCCCCTCAGTCACTGTACAGGAGGGAGTCCCCTCAGTTACTGTACAGGAGGGAGGGAGTCCCCTCAGTCACTGTACAGTAGGGAGTTCCCTCAGTCACTGTACAGGAGGGACGGAGTCCCCTCAGTCATTGTACAGGAGGGAGTCCCCTCAGTCACTGTACAGAAGGGAGGCCCCTCAGTTACTGTACAGGAGGCAGTTCCCTCAGCCACTGTACAGGAGTTAGTTCGTCAGTTACTGTACAGGAGGGAGGGAGTCCCCTCAGTCACTGTACAGGAGGGAGTCCCCTCAGTCACTGTACAGGAGGGAATCCCCTCAGTCACTGTACAGGAGCGATGCCTCTCAGTTACTGTACCGGAGGGAGGGAGTCCCCTCAGTCACTGTACAGGAGGGAGTCCCATCAGTCACTGTGCAGAAGGGAGGCCCCTCAGTCACTGTACAGAAGGGAGGCCCCACAGTCACTGTACAGGAGGGAGGGAGACTCCTCAGTCACTGTACAGGAGGGAGTCCCCTCAGTCACTGTACAGGAGGGAGTCCCCTCTGTCACTGCGCAGGAGGCAGTCCCCTTAGTCACTGAACAGGATGGAGTTCCCTCAATCATTGTACAGGAGGGAGGCCCCTCAGTTACTGTACAAGAGGGAGTCCCCTCAGTCACTGTACAGAAGGGAGTCCCCTCGGTCACTGTACAAGAGAGAGGCCTCTCAGTCACTGTATAGGAGGGAGGGAGTTCCCACAGTCACTGTACAGGAGGGAGGGAGTCCCCTCAGTCACTGTCCAGGAGGGAGGGAATTCCCTCAGTCGATGTACAGGAGGGAGTCTCCTCAGTCACTGTACATAAGGGAGGCCCCTCAGTCATTGTACAGGAGAGAGTCCCCTCAGACACTGTACAGGAGGGAGTTCCCTCAGTCACTGTACAGGAGGGAGTTCCCTCAGTCACTGTACAGGAGGGCGTCCCCTCAGTCACTGTACAGGAGGGAATCCCCTCAGTTATTGTACAGGAGGGAGTCCCCTCAGTCACTGCACAGGAGGGAGGCCCCTCAGTCACTGTACAGGAAGGAGTCCCCTCAGTTACTGTATAGGAGGGAGGGAGTCCCCTCAGTCACTGTACAGGAGGGAGTTCCCTCAGTCACTGTACAGGAGGGAATCCTCTCAGTCACTGTGCAGGAGGGCGTCCCCTCAGTCACTGTACAGGAGGGAGTCCCCTCACTTATTGTACAGAAGGGAGGCCCCTCAGTTACTGGACAGGAGGCAGTTCCCTCAATCACTGTACAGGAGTTACTTCACTCAGTTACTGTACAGGAGGGAGGGAGTCCCCTCAGTCACTGTACAGGAGGGAGTACCCTCAGTCACTGTACAGGAGGGAGTCCCCTCAGTCACTGTACAGGAGGGAATCCCCTCAGTCACTGTACAGGAGCGATGCCTCTCAGTTACTGTACAGGAGGGAGGGAGTCCCCTCAGTCACTGTACAGGAGGGAGTCCCCTCAGTCACTGTACAGGAGGGAGTCCCCTCAGTCACTGTACAGGAGGGAGTCTCCTCTGTCACTGTACAGGCGGGAGTTCCCTCAGTCGCTGTACAGGAGGGAGGGAGTCCCCTCAGTCACTGTACAGGAGGCAGCCCCCTTAGTCACTGAACAGGATGGAGTTCCCTCAATCATTGTACAGGAGGGATGCCCCTCAGTCACTGTACAGGAGGGAGGCCCCTCAGTTACTGTACAAGAGGGAGTCCCCTCAGTCACTGTACAGAAGGGAGTCCCCTCGGTCACTGTACAAGAGAGAGGCCTCTCAGTCACTGTACAGGAGGGAGGGAGTTCCCTCAGTCACTGTACAGGAGGGAGGGAGTCCCCTCAGTCACTGTACAGGAGGGAGGGAATTCCCTCAGTCGATGTACAGGAGGGAGTCTCCTCAGTCACTGTACAGAAGGGAGGACCCTCAGTCACTGTACAGGAGGGAGTCCCCTCAGTCACTGTACAGGAGAGAGTCCCTTCAGTCACTGTTCAGGAGGGAGGCCCCTCAGACACTGTACAGGAGGGAGGCCCCTCAGTCACTGTACAGGAGGGAGTTCCCTCAGTCACTGTAGAGGAGGGAATCCCCTCAGTCACTGTACAGGAGGGTGTTCCCTCAGTCACTGTACAGGAGGGAGTCCCCTCAGTCACTGTACAGTAGGGAGTTCCCTCAGTCACTGTAGAGGAGGGAATCCCCTCAGTCACTGTACAGGAGGGGGTTCCCTCAGTCACTGAACAGGAGGGAGTTCCCTCAGTCACTGTACATGAGGGAGACCCCTCAGTCAGAGTACAGCAGTGAGGCCCCTCAGTCACTGTACAGGAGGGAATCCCCTCAGTCACTGTACAGGAGGGATGCCTCTCAGTTACTGTACAGGAGGGAGTTCCCTCAGTCACTGTACAGGAGGGAGTTCCCTCAGTTACTGTACAGGAGGGAGGGCGTCCCCTCAGTCACTGTACAGGAGGGAGTTCCCTCAGTCACTGTACATGAGGGAGACCCCTCAGTCAGAGTACAGCAGTGAGGCCCCTGAGTCACTGTACAGGAGGGAGCCCCCTCAGTCACTGAACAGGAGGGAGGAAGTTCCCTCAGTCACTGTATAGGAGTGAGGGAGCCCCCTCAGTCACTGTACAGGAGGGAGGGAGTTCCCTCAGTCACTGTATAGGAGTGAGGGAGTCCCCTCAGTCACTGTACAGGAGGGAGGGAGTTCCCTCAGTCACTGTATAGGAGTGAGGGAGTTCCCTCAGTCACTGTACAGGAGGGAGTCCACTCAGTCACTGTACAGGAGGGAGTTCCCTCAGTCACTGTACATGAGTGAGTTCCCTCAGTCACTGAACAGGAGGGACGGTGTCCCCTCAGTCACTGTACAGGAGGGACGGAGTCCCCTCAGTCATTGTACAGGAGGGAGTCCCCTCAGTCACTGTACAGAAGGGAGGCCCCTCAGTTACTGTACAGGAGTCAGTTCCCTCAGTCACTGTGCAGGAGTTAGTTCGTCAGTTACTGTACAGGAGGGAGGGAGTTCCCTCAGTCACTGTATAGGACTGAGGGAGTTCCCTCAGTCACTGTACAGGAGGGAGTCCACTCAGTCACTGTACAGGAGGGAGTTCCCTCAGTCACTGTACATGAGTGAGTTCCCTCAGTCACTGAACAGGAGGGACGGTGTCCCCTCAGTCACTGTACAGGAGGGACGGAGTCCCCTCAGTCACTGTACAGAAGGGAGGCCCCTCAGTCACTGTACAGGAGGGGGTTCCCTCAGTCACTGTACAGGAGGGAGTCCCCTCAGTCACTGTACAGGAGGGAGTCCCCTCAGTTATTGTACAGGAGGGAGTCCCCCAATCACTGTACAGGAGGGAGTCCCCTCAGTTACTGTACAGGAGGGAGGGAGTCCCCTCAGTCACTGTACAGGAGGGAGTTCCCTCTGTCACTGTACAGGGTGAGGCCCCTCAGTCACTGTACAGGAGGGAGGGAGTTCCCTCAGTCACTGTACAGGAGTGAGGGAGTCCCCTCAGTCACTGTACAGGAGTGAGGGAGTCCCCTCAGTTACTGTACAGGAGGGAGTCCCCTCACTCACTGTACAGAAGGGAGGCCCCTTAGTCACTGTACAGGAGGGAATCCCCTCAGTCACTGAACAGGAGGGAGTTCCCTCAGTCACTGCACAGGTGGGTGTTCGCTCAGTTACAGCACAGGAGGGAGGGCGTCCCCTCAGTCACTGTACAGGAGGGAGTTCGCTCAGTCACTGTACAGGAGGGAGTTCCCTCAGTCACTTTACAGGAGGGAGGCCCCTCAGTCACAGTACAGTAGGGAATCCCCTCAGTCACTTAACAGGAGGGATGCTCATCAGTTACCGTACAGGAGGGAGGGAGTCCCCTCAGTCAATGTACAGGAGGGAGGCCCCTCAGTCACTGTACAGGAGGGAGGCCCCTCAGTCACTGTACAGGAGGGAGGGAGATCCCTCAGTCACTGTACAGGAGGGAGTCGCATCAGTCACTGTACAGGAGGGAGGCCCCTCAGTCACTGTACAGGAGGGAGGCCCCTCAGTCACTGTACAGGAGGGAGGGAGACCCCTCAGTCACTGTACAGGAGGGAGTCCCCTCAGTCACTGTACAGGAGGGAGGCCCCTCAGTCACTATACAGGAGGGAGGCCCCTCAGTCACTGTACAGGAGGGAGGGAGACCCCTCAGTCACTGTAGAGGAGGGAGTCCCCTCAGTCACTGTACAGGAGCGAATCCCCTCTGTCACTGAACAGGAGGGACTTCCCTCAGTCATTGTACAGGAGGGAGGGAACCCCCTCAGTCACTGTACAGGAGGGAGTCCCCTCAGTCACTGAACAGGAGGGAGTTCCCTCAGTCATTGTACAGGAGGGAGGGAACCCCCTCAGTCAATGTACAGGAGGGAGTCCCCTCAGTCACTGTACAGGAGGGAGGGAGTCCCCTCAGTCACTGTACAGGAGGGCGTCCCCTCAGTCACTGTACAGGAGGGTGTCCCCTCAGTCACTTTACAGGAGGGAGTCCCCTCAGTTTTTGTATAGGAGGGAGTCCCCTCAGTCACTGTACAGGAGGGAGGGAGTCCCCTCAGTCACTGTACAGTAGGGAGTTCACTCAGTCACTGTACAGGAGGGACGGAGTCACCTCAGTCATTGTACAGGAGGGAGTCCCCTCAGTCACTGTACAGAAGGGAGGCCCCTCAGTTACTGTACAGGAGGCAGTTCCCTCAGTCACTGTACAGGAGTTAGTTCGTCAGTTACTCTACAGGAGTGATGGAGTCCCCTCAGTCACTGTACAGGAGGGAGTCCCCTCAGTCACTGTAAAGGAGGGAATCCCCTCAGTCACTGTACAGGAGGGAGTCCCATCAGTCAATGTGCAGGAGGGAGGCCCCGTAGTCACTGTACAAAAGGGAGGCCCCACAGTCACTGTACAGGAGGGAGGGAGACCCCTCAGTCACTGTAGAGGAGTGAGTCTCCTCAGTCACTGTACAGGAGGGAGTCCCCTCTGTCACTGTACAGGCGGGAGTTCCCTCAGTCGCTGTACAGGAGGGAGGGAGTCCCCTCAGTCACTGTACAGGAGGGAGTCCCCTTAGTCACTGTACAGGAGGCAGTCCCCTTAGTCACTGAACAGGAGGGAGTTCCCTCAGTCATTGTACAGGAGGGAGGGAACCCCCTCAGTCACTGTACAGGAGGGAGTCCCCTCAGTCACTGTACAGGAGGGAGGGAGTCCCCTCAGTCACTGTACAGGAGGGCGTCCCCTCATTCACTGTACAGGAGGGTGTCCCCTCAGTCACTTTACAGGAGGGAGTCCCCTCAGTTTTTGCATAGGAGGGAGTCCCCTCAGTCACTGTACAGAAGGGAGTCCCCTCAGTTACTGTACAGGAGGGAGGGAGTCCCCTCAGTCACTGTACAGTAGGGAGTTCACTCAGTCACTGTACAGGAGGGACGGAGTCCCCTCAGTCATTGTACAGGAGGGAGTCCCCTCAGTCACTGTACAGGAGGGAGTCCCCTCAGTTACTGTATAGGAGGGAGGGAGTCCCCTCAGTCACTGTACAGGAGGGAGTTCCCTCAGTCACTGTACAGGAGGGAATCCTCTCAGTCACTGTGCAGGAGGGCGTCCCCTCAGTCACTGTACAGGAGGGAGTCCCCTCACTTATTGTACAGAAGGGAGGCCCCTCAGTTACTGTACAGGAGGCAGTTCCTTCAATCACTGTACAGGAGTTAGTTCACTCAGTTACTGTACAGGAGGGAGGGAGTCCCCTCAGTCACTGTACAGGAGGGAATCCCCTCAGTCACTATACAGGAGCGATGCCTCTCAGTTACTGTACAGGAGGGAGGGAGTCCCCTCAGTCACTGTAAAGGAGGGAGTCTCCTCTGTCACTGTACAGGCGGGAGTTCCCTCAGTCGCTGTACAGGAGGGAGGGAGTCCCCTCAGTCACTGTACAGGAGGCAGCCCCCTTAGTCACTGAACAGGATGTAGTTCCCTCAATCATTGTACAGGAGGGATGCCCCTCAGTTACTGTACAAGAGGGAGTCCCCTCAGTCACTGTTCAGAAGGGAGTCCCCTCAGTCACTGTCCAGGAGGGAGTCCCCTCAGTCACTGTACAGAAGGGGGTTCCCTCAGTCACTGAACAGGAGGGAGTCCCCTCAGTCACTGTACAGGAGGGAATCCCCTCAGTCACTGTACAGGAGGGATGCCTCTCAGTTACTGTACAGGAGGGAGTTCCCTCAGTCACTGTACAGGAGGGAGTTCCCTCAGTTACTGTACAGGAGGGAGGGCGTCCCCTCAGTCACTGTACAGGAGGGAGTTCCCTCAGTCACTGTACATGAGGGAGGCCCCTCAGTCACTATACAGAAGGGAGTCCCCTCAGTCACTGTACAGGAGGGAGACCCCTCAGTCAGAGTACAGCAGTGAGGCCCCTCAGTCACTGTACAGGAGGTAGGCCCCTCAGTCACTGAACAGGAGGGAGCCGCCTCAGTCACTGAACAGGAGGGAGGGAGTTCCCTCAGTCACTGTATAGGAGTGAGGGAGTCCCCTCAGTCACTGTACAGGAGGGAGGGAGTTCCCTCAGTCACTGTATAGGAGTGAGGGAGTTCCCTCAGTCACTGTACAGGAGGGAGTCCACTCAGTCACTGTACAGAAGGGAGTTCCCTCAGTCACTGTACATGAGTGAGTTCCTTCAGTCACTGAACAGGAGGGACGGTGTCCCCTCAGTCACTGTACAGGAGGGACGGAGTCCCCTCAGTCATTGTACAGGAGGGAGTCCCCTCAGTCACTGTACAGAAGGGAGGCCCCTCAGTTACTGTACAGGAGGCAGTTCCCTCAGTCACTGTACAGGAGTTAGTTCGTCAGATACTGTACAGGAGGGAGGGAGTTCCCTCAGTCACGGTATAGGAGTGAGGGAGTTCCCTCAGTCACTGTACAGGAGGGAGTCCACTCAGTCACTGTACAGGAGGGAGTTCCCTCAGTCACTGTACATGAGTGAGTTCCCTCAGTCACTGAACAGGAGGGACGGTGTCCCCTCAGTCACTGTACAGGAGGGATGGAGTCCCCTCAGTCACTGTACAGAAGGGAGGCCCCTCAGTCACTGTACAGGAGGGGGTTCCCTCAGTCACTGTACAGGAGGGAGTCCCCTCAGTCACTGTACAGGAGGGAATCCCCTCAGTCACTGTACAGGAGGGATGCCTCTCAGTTACTGTACAGGAGGGAGGGAGTCCCCTCAGTCACTGTACAGGAGGGAGTCCCATCAGTCACTGTGCAGGAGGGAGTCCCATCAGTCACTGTACAGGAGGGAGTCCCCTCTGTCACTGTACAGGCGGGAGTTCCCTCAGTCACTGTACAGGAGGGAGGGAGTCCCCTCAGTCACTGTACAGGAGGCAGTCCCCTTAGTCACTGAACAGGATGGAGTTCCCTCAATCATTGTACAGGAGGGATGCCCCTCAGTCACTGTACAGGAGGGAGGCCCCTCAGTTACTGTACAAGAGGGAGTCCCCTCAGTCACTGTTCAGAAGGGAGTCCCCTCAGTCACTGTCCAGGAGGGAGTCCCCTCAGTCACTGTACAGGAAAGAGTCCCCTCAGTCACTGTTCAGGAGGGAGGCCCCTCAGACACTGTACAGGAGGGAGTCCCCTCAGTCACTGTACAGGAGGGAGTTTCCTCAGTCACTGTTCAGGAGGGAATCCCCTCAGTCACTGTAGAGGAGGGAGTCCCCTCAGTCACTGTACAGGAGGGCGTCCCCTCAGTCACTGTACAGGAGTGTGTCCCCTCAGTCACTTTACAGGAGGGAGTCCCCTCAGTTTTTGTATAGGAGGGAGTCCCCTCAGTCACTGTACAGGAGGGAGTCCCCTCAGTTACTGTACAGGAGGGAGGGAGTCCCCTCAGTCACTGTACAGTAGGGAGTTCCCTCAGTCACTGTACAGGAGGGACGGAGTCCCCTCAGTCATTGTACAGGAGGGAGTCCCCTCAGTCACTGTACAGAAGGGAGGCCCCTCAGTTACTGTACAGGAGGCAGTTCCCTCAGCCACTGTACAGGAGTTAGTTCGTCAGTTACTGTACAGGAGGGAGGGAGTCCCCTCAGTCACTGTACAGGAGGGAGTCCCCTCAGTCACTGTACAGGAGGGAATCCCCTCAGTCACTGTACAGGAGCGATGCCTCTCAGTTACTGTACCGGAGGGAGGGAGTCCCCTCAGTCACTGTACAGGAGGGAGTCCCATCAGTCACTGTGCAGAAGGGAGGCCCCTCAGTCACTGTACAGAAGGGAGGCCCCACAGTCACTGTACAGGAGGGAGGGAGACTCCTCAGTCACTGTACAGGAGGGAGTCCCCTCAGTCACTGTACAGGAGGGAGTCCCCTCTGTCACTGCGCAGGAGGCAGTCCCCTTAGTCACTGAACAGGATGGAGTTCCCTCAATCATTGTACAGGAGGGAGGCCCCTCAGTTACTGTACAAGAGGGAGTCCCCTCAGTCACTGTACAGAAGGGAGTCCCCTCGGTCACTGTACAAGAGAGAGGCCTCTCAGTCACTGTATAGGAGGGAGGGAGTTCCCACAGTCACTGTACAGGAGGGAGGGAGTCCCCTCAGTCACTGTCCAGGAGGGAGGGAATTCCCTCAGTCGATGTACAGGAGGGAGTCTCCTCAGTCACTGTACATAAGGGAGGCCCCTCAGTCATTGTACAGGAGAGAGTCCCCTCAGACACTGTACAGGAGGGAGTTCCCTCAGTCACTGTACAGGAGGGAGTTCCCTCAGTCACTGTACAGGAGGGCGTCCCCTCAGTCACTGTACAGGAGGGAATCCCCTCAGTTATTGTACAGGAGGGAGTCCCCTCAGTCACTGCACAGGAGGGAGGCCCCTCAGTCACTGTACAGGAAGGAGTCCCCTCAGTTACTGTATAGGAGGGAGGGAGTCCCCTCAGTCACTGTACAGGAGGGAGTTCCCTCAGTCACTGTACAGGAGGGAATCCTCTCAGTCACTGTGCAGGAGGGCGTCCCCTCAGTCACTGTACAGGAGGGAGTCCCCTCACTTATTGTACAGAAGGGAGGCCCCTCAGTTACTGGACAGGAGGCAGTTCCCTCAATCACTGTACAGGAGTTACTTCACTCAGTTACTGTACAGGAGGGAGGGAGTCCCCTCAGTCACTGTACAGGAGGGAGTACCCTCAGTCACTGTACAGGAGGGAGTCCCCTCAGTCACTGTACAGGAGGGAATCCCCTCAGTCACTGTACAGGAGCGATGCCTCTCAGTTACTGTACAGGAGGGAGGGAGTCCCCTCAGTCACTGTACAGGAGGGAGTCCCCTCAGTCACTGTACAGGAGGGAGTCCCCTCAGTCACTGTACAGGAGGGAGTCTCCTCTGTCACTGTACAGGCGGGAGTTCCCTCAGTCGCTGTACAGGAGGGAGGGAGTCCCCTCAGTCACTGTACAGGAGGCAGCCCCCTTAGTCACTGAACAGGATGGAGTTCCCTCAATCATTGTACAGGAGGGATGCCCCTCAGTCACTGTACAGGAGGGAGGCCCCTCAGTTACTGTACAAGAGGGAGTCCCCTCAGTCACTGTACAGAAGGGAGTCCCCTCGGTCACTGTACAAGAGAGAGGCCTCTCAGTCACTGTACAGGAGGGAGGGAGTTCCCTCAGTCACTGTACAGGAGGGAGGGAGTCCCCTCAGTCACTGTACAGGAGGGAGGGAATTCCCTCAGTCGATGTACAGGAGGGAGTCTCCTCAGTCACTGTACAGAAGGGAGGACCCTCAGTCACTGTACAGGAGGGAGTCCCCTCAGTCACTGTACAGGAGAGAGTCCCTTCAGTCACTGTTCAGGAGGGAGGCCCCTCAGACACTGTACAGGAGGGAGGCCCCTCAGTCACTGTACAGGAGGGAGTTCCCTCAGTCACTGTAGAGGAGGGAATCCCCTCAGTCACTGTACAGGAGGGTGTTCCCTCAGTCACTGTACAGGAGGGAGTCCCCTCAGTCACTGTACAGTAGGGAGTTCCCTCAGTCACTGTAGAGGAGGGAATCCCCTCAGTCACTGTACAGGAGGGGGTTCCCTCAGTCACTGAACAGGAGGGAGTTCCCTCAGTCACTGTACATGAGGGAGACCCCTCAGTCAGAGTACAGCAGTGAGGCCCCTCAGTCACTGTACAGGAGGGAATCCCCTCAGTCACTGTACAGGAGGGATGCCTCTCAGTTACTGTACAGGAGGGAGTTCCCTCAGTCACTGTACAGGAGGGAGTTCCCTCAGTTACTGTACAGGAGGGAGGGCGTCCCCTCAGTCACTGTACAGGAGGGAGTTCCCTCAGTCACTGTACATGAGGGAGACCCCTCAGTCAGAGTACAGCAGTGAGGCCCCTGAGTCACTGTACAGGAGGGAGCCCCCTCAGTCACTGAACAGGAGGGAGGAAGTTCCCTCAGTCACTGTATAGGAGTGAGGGAGCCCCCTCAGTCACTGTACAGGAGGGAGGGAGTTCCCTCAGTCACTGTATAGGAGTGAGGGAGTCCCCTCAGTCACTGTACAGGAGGGAGGGAGTTCCCTCAGTCACTGTATAGGAGTGAGGGAGTTCCCTCAGTCACTGTACAGGAGGGAGTCCACTCAGTCACTGTACAGGAGGGAGTTCCCTCAGTCACTGTACATGAGTGAGTTCCCTCAGTCACTGAACAGGAGGGACGGTGTCCCCTCAGTCACTGTACAGGAGGGACGGAGTCCCCTCAGTCATTGTACAGGAGGGAGTCCCCTCAGTCACTGTACAGAAGGGAGGCCCCTCAGTTACTGTACAGGAGTCAGTTCCCTCAGTCACTGTGCAGGAGTTAGTTCGTCAGTTACTGTACAGGAGGGAGGGAGTTCCCTCAGTCACTGTATAGGAGTGAGGGAGTTCCCTCAGTCACTGTACAGGAGGGAGTCCACTCAGTCACTGTACAGGAGGGAGTTCCCTCAGTCACTGTACATGAGTGAGTTCCCTCAGTCACTGAACAGGAGGGACGGTGTCCCCTCAGTCACTGTACAGGAGGGACGGAGTCCCCTCAGTCACTGTACAGAAGGGAGGCCCCTCAGTCACTGTACAGGAGGGGGTTCCCTCAGTCACTGTACAGGAGGGAGTCCCCTCAGTCACTGTACAGGAGGGAGTCCCCTCAGTTATTGTACAGGAGGGAGTCCCCCAATCACTGTACAGGAGGGAGTCCCCTCAGTTACTGTACAGGAGGGAGGGAGTCCCCTCAGTCACTGTACAGGAGGGAGTTCCCTCTGTCACTGTACAGGGTGAGGCCCCTCAGTCACTGTACAGGAGGGAGGGAGTTCCCTCAGTCACTGTACAGGAGTGAGGGAGTCCCCTCAGTCACTGTACAGGAGTGAGGGAGTCCCCTCAGTTACTGTACAGGAGGGAGTCCCCTCACTCACTGTACAGAAGGGAGGCCCCTTAGTCACTGTACAGGAGGGAATCCCCTCAGTCACTGAACAGGAGGGAGTTCCCTCAGTCACTGCACAGGTGGGTGTTCGCTCAGTTACAGCACAGGAGGGAGGGCGTCCCCTCAGTCACTGTACAGGAGGGAGTTCGCTCAGTCACTGTACAGGAGGGAGTTCCCTCAGTCACTTTACAGGAGGGAGGCCCCTCAGTCACAGTACAGTAGGGAATCCCCTCAGTCACTTAACAGGAGGGATGCTCATCAGTTACCGTACAGGAGGGAGGGAGTCCCCTCAGTCAATGTACAGGAGGGAGGCCCCTCAGTCACTGTACAGGAGGGAGGCCCCTCAGTCACTGTACAGGAGGGAGGGAGATCCCTCAGTCACTGTACAGGAGGGAGTCGCATCAGTCACTGTACAGGAGGGAGGCCCCTCAGTCACTGTACAGGAGGGAGGCCCCTCAGTCACTGTACAGGAGGGAGGGAGACCCCTCAGTCACTGTACAGGAGGGAGTCCCCTCAGTCACTGTACAGGAGGGAGGCCCCTCAGTCACTATACAGGAGGGAGGCCCCTCAGTCACTGTACAGGAGGGAGGGAGACCCCTCAGTCACTGTAGAGGAGGGAGTCCCCTCAGTCACTGTACAGGAGCGAATCCCCTCTGTCACTGAACAGGAGGGACTTCCCTCAGTCATTGTACAGGAGGGAGGGAACCCCCTCAGTCACTGTACAGGAGGGAGTCCCCTCAGTCACTGAACAGGAGGGAGTTCCCTCAGTCATTGTACAGGAGGGAGGGAACCCCCTCAGTCAATGTACAGGAGGGAGTCCCCTCAGTCACTGTACAGGAGGGAGGGAGTCCCCTCAGTCACTGTACAGGAGGGCGTCCCCTCAGTCACTGTACAGGAGGGTGTCCCCTCAGTCACTTTACAGGAGGGAGTCCCCTCAGTTTTTGTATAGGAGGGAGTCCCCTCAGTCACTGTACAGGAGGGAGGGAGTCCCCTCAGTCACTGTACAGTAGGGAGTTCACTCAGTCACTGTACAGGAGGGACGGAGTCACCTCAGTCATTGTACAGGAGGGAGTCCCCTCAGTCACTGTACAGAAGGGAGGCCCCTCAGTTACTGTACAGGAGGCAGTTCCCTCAGTCACTGTACAGGAGTTAGTTCGTCAGTTACTCTACAGGAGTGATGGAGTCCCCTCAGTCACTGTACAGGAGGGAGTCCCCTCAGTCACTGTAAAGGAGGGAATCCCCTCAGTCACTGTACAGGAGGGAGTCCCATCAGTCAATGTGCAGGAGGGAGGCCCCGTAGTCACTGTACAAAAGGGAGGCCCCACAGTCACTGTACAGGAGGGAGGGAGACCCCTCAGTCACTGTAGAGGAGTGAGTCTCCTCAGTCACTGTACAGGAGGGAGTCCCCTCTGTCACTGTACAGGCGGGAGTTCCCTCAGTCGCTGTACAGGAGGGAGGGAGTCCCCTCAGTCACTGTACAGGAGGGAGTCCCCTTAGTCACTGTACAGGAGGCAGTCCCCTTAGTCACTGAACAGGAGGGAGTTCCCTCAGTCATTGTACAGGAGGGAGGGAACCCCCTCAGTCACTGTACAGGAGGGAGTCCCCTCAGTCACTGTACAGGAGGGAGGGAGTCCCCTCAGTCACTGTACAGGAGGGCGTCCCCTCATTCACTGTACAGGAGGGTGTCCCCTCAGTCACTTTACAGGAGGGAGTCCCCTCAGTTTTTGCATAGGAGGGAGTCCCCTCAGTCACTGTACAGAAGGGAGTCCCCTCAGTTACTGTACAGGAGGGAGGGAGTCCCCTCAGTCACTGTACAGTAGGGAGTTCACTCAGTCACTGTACAGGAGGGACGGAGTCCCCTCAGTCATTGTACAGGAGGGAGTCCCCTCAGTCACTGTACAGGAGGGAGGCCCCTCAGTTACTGTACAGGAGGCAGTTCCCTCAGTCACTGTACAGGAGTTAGTTCATCAGTTACTGTACAGGAGTGAGGGAGTCCCCTCAGTCACTGTACAGGAGGGAGTCCCCTCAGTCACTGTACAGGAGGGAATCCCCTCAGTCACTGTACAGGAGCGATGCCTCTCAGTTACTGTACCGGAGGGAGGGAGTCCCCTCAGTCACTGTATAGGAGGGAGTCCCATCAGTCACTGTGCAGGAGGGAGGCCCCTTAGTCACTGTACAGAAGGGAGGCCCCACAGTCACTGTACAGGAGGGAGGGAGACCCCCTCAGTCACTGTACAGGAGGGAGTCTCCTCAGTCACTGTACAGGAGGGAGTCCCCTCTGTCACTGTACAGGCGGGAGTTCCCTCAGTCGCTGTACAGGAGGGAGGGAGTCCCCTCAGTCACTGTACAGGAGGCAGTCCCCTTAGTCACTGAACAGGATGGAGTTCCCTCAATCATTGTACAGGAGGGATGCCCCTCAGTCACTGTACAGGAGGGAGGCCCCTCAGTTACTGTACAAGAGGGAGTCCCCTCAGTCACTGTACAGAAGGGAGTCCCCTCGGTCACTGTACAAGAGGGAGGCCTCTCAGTCACTGTACAGGAGGGAGGGAGTTCCCTCAGTCACTGTACACGAGGGAGGGAGTCCCCTCAGTCACTGTACAGGAGGGAGGGAATTCCCTCAGTCGATTTCCAGGAGGGAGTCTCCTCAGTCACTGTACATAAGGGAGGCCCCTCAGTCACTGTACAGGAGAGAGTTCCCTCAGACACTGTACAGGAGAGAGTTCCCTCAGTCACTGTACAGGAGGGAGTTCCCTCAGTCACTGTACAGGAGGGCGTCCCCTCAGTCACTGTACAGGAGGGAATCCCCTCAGTTATTGTACAGGAGGGAGTCCCCTCAGTCACTGTACAGGAGGGAGTTCCCTCAGTCACTGTACAGGAGGGAATCCTCTCAGTCACTGTGCAGGAGGGCGTCCCCTCAGTCACTGTACAGGAGGGAGTCCCCTCACTTATTGTACAGAAGGGAGGCCCCTCAGTTACTGTACAGGAGGCAGTTCCCTCAATCACTGTACAGGAGTTAGTTCGCTCAGTTGCTGTACAGGAGGGAGGGAGTCCCCTCAGTCACTGTACAGGAGGGGGTACCCTCAGTCACTGTACAGGAGGGAGTCCCCTCAGTCACTGTACAGGAGGGAGTCCCCTCAGTCACTGTACAGGAGCGATGCCTCTCAGTTACTGTACAGGAGGGAGGGAGTCCCCTCAGTCACTGTACAGGAGGGAGTCCCCTCAGTCACTGTACAGGAGGTAGGCCCCTCAGTCGCTGTACAGAAGGGAGGCCCCACAGTCACTGTACAGGAGGGAGGGAGACCCCTCAGTCACTGTACAGGAGGGAGTTCCCTCAGTCACTGTAGAGGAGGGAATCCCCTCATCACTGTACGGAGGGCGTCCCCTCAGTCACTGTACAGGAGGGAGTCCCCTCAGTTATTGTACAGGAGGGAGGGAGTCCCCTCAGTCACTGTACAGGAGGGATTCCCCTCAGTCACTGGACAGGAGAAAGGCCCCTCAGTCACTGTGCAGGAGGGGGTCCCCTCAGTCACTGTACAGGAGGGAGTCCCCTCAGTCACTGTACAGGAGGGAGTCCCCTCAGTTATTGTACAGGAGGGAGTCCCTTCAATCACTGTACAGGAGGGCGTCCCCTCAGTCATTGTACAGGAGGGAGTTCCCTCCGTCACTGTACAGGGTGAGGTCCCTCAGTCACTGTACAGGAGGGAGAGAGTTCCCTCAGTCACTGTACAGGAGTGAGGGAGTCCCCTCAGTCACTGTGCAGGAGGGAGTCCCATCAGTCACTGTACAGGAGGGAGTCCCCTCTGTCACTGTACAGGCGGGAGTTCCCTCAGTCACTGTACAGGAGGGAGGGAGTCCCCTCAGTCACTGTACAGGAGGCAGTCCCCTTAGTCACTGAACAGGATGGAGTTCCCTCAATCATTGTACAGGAGGGATGCCCCTCAGTCACTGTACAGGAGGGAGTCCCCTCAGTTACTGTACAAGAGGGAGTCCCCTCAGTCACTGTTCAGAAGGGAGTCCCCTCGGTCACTGAACAAGAGGGAGGCCTCTGAGTCACTGTACCGCAGGCAGGGAGTTCCCTCAGTCACTGTACAGGAGGGAGGGAATTCCCTTAGTCGCTGTACAGGAGGGAGTCTCCTCAGTCACTGTACAGAAGGGAGTCCCCTCAGTCACTGTACAGGAGGGAGCCCTCAGTCACGGTTCAGGAGGGAGGCCCCTCAGACACTGCACAGGAGGGAGTCCCCTCAGTCACTGTACAGGAGGGAGTTCCCTCAGTCACTGTACAGGAGGGAATCCCCTCAGTCACTGTACAGGAGGGCGTCCCCTCAGTCACTGTACAGGAGGGAGACCACTCTGTCACTGTACAGGAGAGAGTCCCCTCAGTTATTGTAAAGGAGGGAGTCCCCTCAGTCACTGCACAGGAGGGAGGCCCCTCAGTCACTGTACAGGAGGGAGTCCCCTCAGTTACTGTACAGGAGGGAGGGAGTCCCCTCAGTCACTGTACAGGAGGGAGTTCCCTCAGTCACTGTACAGGAGAGAGTTCCCTCAGTCACTGTACAGGAGGGAGTTCCCTCAGTCACTGTAGAGGAGGGAATCCCCTCATCACTGTACGGAGGGCGTCCCCTCAGTCACTGTACAGGAGGGAGTCCCCTCAGTTATTGTACAGGAGGGAGGGAGTCCCCTCAGTCACTGTACAGGAGGGATTCCCCTCAGTCACTGGACAGGAGAAAGGCCCCTCAGTCACTGTACAGGAGGGGGTCCCCTCAGTCACTGTACAGGAGGGAGTCCCCTCAGTCACTGTACAGGAGGGAGTCCCCTCAGTTATTGTACAGGAGGGAGTCCCCTCAATCACTGTACAGGAGGGAGTCCCCTCAGTTACTGTACAGGAGGGAGGGAGTCCCCTCAGTCACTGTACAGGAGGGAGTTCCCTCCGTCACTGTACAGGGTGAGGCCCCTCAGTCACTGTACAGGAGGGAGTGAGTTCCCTCAGTCACTGTACAGGAGTGAGGGAGTCCCCTCAGTCACTGTACAGGAGTGAGGGAGTCCCCTCAGTCACTGTACAGGAGGGAGTCCCCTCACTCACTGTACAGAAGGGAGGCCCCTCAGTCACTGTACAGGAGGGAGACCCCTCAGTCACTGTACAGGAGGGAGTTCACTCAATCACTGTACAGAAGGGAGGGAGTCCCCTCAGTCACTGAACAGGAGGGAGTTCCCTCAGTCACTGCACAGGCGGGTGTTCGCTCAGTTACAGCACAGGAGGGAGGGCGTCCCCTCAGTCACTGTACAGGAGGGAGTTCCCTCAGTCACTTTACAGGAGGGAGGCCCCTCAGTCACAGTACAGTAGGGAATCCCCTCAGTCACTTAACAGGAGGGATGCTCCTCAGTTACCGTACAGGAGGGAGGGAGTCCCCTCAGTCAATGTACAGGAGGGAGGCCCCTCAGTCACAGTACAGGAGGGAGGCCCCTCAGTCACTGTACAGGAGGGAGGGAGATCCCTCAGTCACTGTACAGGAGGGAGTCGCATCAGTCACTGTACAAAAGGGAGGCCCCTCAGTCATTGTACTGGAGGGAGGCCCCTCAGTCACTGTACAGGAGGGAGGGAGACCCCTCAGTCACTGTACAGGAGGGAGTCCCCTCAGTCACTGTACAGGAGGGAGTCCCCTCAGTCACTGTACAGGAGGGAGTCCCCTCAGTCACTGTACAGGAGGGAGGCCCCTCAGTCACTGTACAGGAGGGAGGCCCCTCAGTCACTGTACAGGATGGAGGGAGACCCCTCAGTCACTGTAGAGGAGGGAGTCCCCTCAGTAACTGTACAGGAGGGAATCCCCTCTGTCACTTACAGGAGGGACTTCCCTCAGTCACTGTAGAGGAGGGAGGGAGTCCCCTCAGTCACTGTACAGGAGGCAGTCCCCTTAGTCACTGAACAGGAGGGAGTTCCCTCAGTCATTGTACAGGAGGGAGGGAACCCCCTCAGTCACTGTACAGGAGGGAGTCCCCTCAGTCACTGTACAGGAGGGAGGGAGTCCCCTCAGTCACTGTACAGGAGGGCGTCCCCTCAGTCACTGTACAGGAGGGTGTCCCCTCAGTCACTTTACAGGAGGGAGTCCCCTCAGTTTTTGTATAGGAGGGAGTCCCCTCAGTCACTGTACAGGAGGGAGTCCCCTCAGTTACTGTACAGGAGGGAGGGAGTCCCCTCAGTCACTGTACAGTAGGGAGTTCACTCAGTCACTGTACAGGAGGGACGGAGTCCCCTCAGTCATTGTAGTGGAGGGAGTCCCCTCAGTCACTGTACAGAAGGGAGGCCCCTCAGTTACTGTACAGGAGGGAGTTCCCTCAGTCACTGTACAGGAGTTAGTTCGTCAGTTACTGTACAGGAGTGAGGGAGTCCCCTCAGTCACTGTACAGGAGGGAGTCCCCTCAGTCACTGTACAGGAGGGAATCCCCTCAGTCACTGTACAGGAGCGATGCCTCTCAGTTACTGTACCGGAGGGAGGGAGTCCCCTCAGTCACTGTATAGGAGGGAGTCCCATCAGTCACTGTGCAGGAGGGAGGCCCCTTAGTCACTGTACAGAAGGGAGGCCCCACAGTCACTGTACAGGAGGGAGGGAGACCCCTCAGTCACTGTACAGGAGGGAGTCTCCTCAGTCACTGTACAGGAGGGAGTCCCCTCTGTCACTGTACAGGCGGGAGTTCCCTCAGTCGCTGTACAGGAGGGAGGGAGTCCCCTCAGTCACTGTACAGGAGGCAGTCCCCTTAGTCACTGAACAGGATGGAGTTCCCTCAATCATTGTACAGGAGGGATGCCCCTCAGTCACTGTACAGGAGGGAGGCCCCTCAGTTACTGTACAAGAGGGAGTCCCCTCAGTCACTGTACAGAAGGGAGTCCCCTCGGTCACTGTACAAGAGGGAGGCCTCTCAGTCACTGTACAGGAGGGAGGGAGTTCCCTCAGTCACTGTACACGAGGGAGGGAGTCCCCTCAGTCACTGTACAGGAGGGAGGGAATTCCCTCAGTCGATTTCCAGGAGGGAGTCTCCTCAGTCACTGTACATAAGGGAGGCCCCTCAGTCACTGTACAGGAGAGAGTTCCCTCAGACACTGTACAGGAGAGAGTTCCCTCAGTCACTGTACAGGAGGGAGTTCCCTCAGTCACTGTACAGGAGGGCGTCCCCTCAGTCACTGTACAGGAGGGAATCCCCTCAGTTATTGTACAGGAGGGAGTCCCCTCAGTCACTGTACAGGAGGGAGTTCCCTCAGTCACTGTACAGGAGGGAATCCTCTCAGTCACTGTGCAGGAGGGCGTCCCCTCAGTCACTGTACAGGAGGGAGTCCCCTCACTTATTGTACAGAAGGGAGGCCCCTCAGTTACTGTACAGGAGGCAGTTCCCTCAATCACTGTACAGGAGTTAGTTCGCTCAGTTGCTGTACAGGAGGGAGGGAGTCCCCTCAGTCACTGTACAGGAGGGAATCCCCTCAGTCACTGTACAGGAGCGATGCCTCTCAGTTACTGTACAGGAGGGAGGGAGTCCCCTCAGTCACTGTACAGGAGGGAGTCCCATCAGTCACTGTACAGGAGGTAGGGCCCTCAGTCACTGTACAGAAGGGAGGCCCCACAGTCACTGTACAGGAGGGAGGGAGACCCCTCAGTCACTGTACAGGAGGGAGTTCCCTCAGTCACTGTAGAGGAGGGAATCCCCTCATCACTGTACGGAGGGCGTCCCCTCAGTCACTGTACAGGAGGGAGTCCCCTCAGTTATTGTACAGGAGGGAGGGAGTCCCCTCAGTCACTGTACAGGAGGGATTCCCCTCAGTCACTGGACAGGAGAAAGGCCCCTCAGTCACTGTGCAGGAGGGGGTCCCCTCAGTCACTGTACAGGAGGGAGTCCCCTCAGTCACTGTACAGGAGGGAGTCCCCTCAGTTATTGTCCAGGAGGGAGTCCCCTCAATCACTGTACAGGAGGGCGTCCCCTCAGTCACTGTACAGGAGGGAGTTCCCTCCGTCACTGTACAGGGTGAGGTCCCTCAGTCACTGTACAGGAGGGAGGGAGTTCCCTCAGTCACTGTACAGGAGTGAGGGAGTCCCCTCACTCACTGTACAGAAGCGAGGCCCCTCAGTCACTGTACAGGAGGGAGACCCCTCAGTCACTGTACAGGAGGGAGTTCCGTCAATCACTGTACAGAAGGGAGGGAGTCCCCTCAGTCACTGAACAGGAGGGAGTTCCCTCAGTCACTGCACAGGCGGGTGTTCGCTCAGTTACAGGTTACAGCACAGGAGGGAGGGCGTCCCCTCAGTCACTGTACAGGAGGGAGTTCCCTCAGTCACTGTACAGGAGGGAGTTCCCTCAGTCACTTTACAGGAGGGAGGCCCCTCAGTCACAGTACAGTAGGGAATCCCCTCAGTCACTGTACAGGAGGGATGCTCCTCAGTTACCGTACAGGAGGGAGGGAGTCCCCTCAGTCAATGTACAGGAGGGAGGCCCCTCAGTCACTGTACAGGAGGGAGGGAGACCCCTCAGTCACTGTACAGGAGGGAGTCCCCTCAGTCACTGTACAGGAGGGAGTCCCCTCTGTCACTGTACAGGAGGGAGTTCCCTCAGTCACTGTACAGGAGGGAGGGAGTCCGCTCAGTCACTGTACAGAAGGGAGTCCCATCAGTCACTGTACAGGAGGGAGGCCCCTCAGTCACTTTACAGGAGGGAGGCCCCTCAGTCACTTTACAGGAGGGAGTCCCCTCAGTTTTTGTATAGGAGGGAGTCCCCTCAGTCACTGTACAGGAGGGAGTCCCCTCAGTTACTGTACAGGAGGGAGGGAGTCCCCTCAGTCACTGTACAGTAGGGAGTTCCCTCAGTCACTGTACAGGAGGGACGGAGTCCCCTCAGTCATTGTACAGGAGGGAGTCCCCTCAGTCACTGTACAGAAGGGAGGCCCCTCAGTTACTGTACAGGAGGCAGGTCCCTCAGTCACTGTACAGGAGTTAGTTCGTCAGTTACTGTACAGGAGGGAGGGAGTCCCCTCAGTCACTGTACAGGAGGGAGTCCCCTCAGTCACTGTACAGGAGGGAATCCCCTCAGTCACTGTACAGGAGCGATGCCTCTCAGTTACTGTACCGGAGGGAGGGAGTCCCCTCAGTCACTGTACAGGAGGGAGTCCCATCAGTCACTGTGCAGGAGGGAGGCCCCTCAGTCACTGTACAGAAGGGAGGCCCCACAGTCACTGTACAGGAGGGAGGGAGACCCCTCAGTCACTGTACAGGAGGGAGTCTCCTCAGTCATTGTACAGGAGGGAGTCCCCTCTGTCACTGCGCAGGCGGGAGTTCCCTCAGTCGCTGTACAGGAGGGAGGAAGTCCCCTCAGTCACTGTACAGGAGGCAGTCCCCTTAGTCACTGAACAGGATGGAGTTCCCTCAATCATTGTACAGGAGGGAGGGAGTCCCCTCAGTCACTGTACAGGAGGGAGGGAATTCCCTCAGTCGATTTCCATGAGGGAGTCTCCTCAGTCACTGTACATAAGGGAGGCCCCTCAGTCACTGTACAGGAGAGAGTTCCCTCAGACACTGTACAGGAGAGAGTTCCCTCAGTCACTGTACAGGAGGGAGTTCCCTCAGTCACTGTACAGGAGGGCGTCCCCTCAGTCACTGTACAGGAGGGAATCCCCTCAGTTATTGTACAGGAGGGAGTCCCCTCAGTCACTGTACAGGAGGGAGTTCCCTCAGTCACTGTACAGGAGGGAATCCTCTCAGTCACTGTGCAGGAGGGCGTCCCCTCAGTCACTGTACAGGAGGGAGTCCCCTCACTTATTGTACAGAAGGGAGGCCCCTCAGTTACTGTACAGGAGGCAGTTCCCTCAATCACTGTACAGGAGTTAGTTCGCTCAGTTGCTGTACAGGAGGGAGGGAGTCCCCTCAGTCACTGTACAGGAGGGGGTACCCTCAGTCACTGTACAGGAGGGAGTCCCCTCAGTCACTGTACAGGAGGGAATCCCCTCAGTCACTGTACAGGAGCGATGCCTCTCAGTTACTGTACAGGAGGGAGGGAGTCCCCTCAGTCACTGTACAGGAGGGAGTCCCCTCAGTCACTGTACAGGAGGTAGGCCCCTCAGTCGCTGTACAGAAGGGAGGCCCCACAGTCACTGTACAGGAGGGAGGGAGACCCCTCAGTCACTGTACAGGAGGGAGTTCCCTCAGTTATTGTCCAGGAGCGAGTCCCCTCAATCACTGTACAGGAGGGCGTCCCCTCAGTCACTGTACAGGAGGGAGTTCCCTCCGTCACTGTACAGGGTGAGGTCCCTCAGTCACTGTGCAGGAGGGAGGGAGTTCCCTCAGTCACTGTACAGGAGTGAGGGAGTCCCCTCACTCACTGTACAGAAGGGAGGCCCCTCAGTCACTGTACAGGAGGGAGACCCCTCAGTCACTGTACAGGAGGGAGTTCCGTCAATCACTGTACAGAAGGGAGGGAGTCCCCTCAGTCACTGAACAGGAGGGAGTTCCCTCAGTCACTGCACAGGCGGGTGTTCGCTCAGTTACAGGTTACAGCACAGGAGGGAGGGCGTCCCCTCAGTCACTGTACAGGAGGGAGTTCCCTCAGTCACTGTACAGGAGGGAGTTCCCTCAGTCACTTTACAGGAGGGAGGCCCCTCAGTCACAGTACAGTAGGGAATCCCCTCAGTCACTGTACAGGAGGGATGCTCCTCAGTTACCGTACAGGAGGGAGGGAGTCCCCTCAGTCAATGTACAGGAGGGAGGCCCCTCAGTCACTGTACAGGAGGGAGGGAGACCCCTCAGTCACTGTACAGGAGGGAGTCCCCTCAGTCACTGTACAGGAGGGAGTCCCCTCTGTCACTGTACAGGAGGGAGTTCCCTCAGTCACTGTACAGGAGGGAGGGAGTCCGCTCAGTCACTGTACAGAAGGGAGTCCCATCAGTCACTGTACAGGAGGGAGGCCCCTCAGTCACTTTACAGGAGGGAGGCCCCTCAGTCACTTTACAGGAGGGAGTCCCCTCAGTTTTTGTATAGGAGGGAGTCCCCTCAGTCACTGTACAGGAGGGAGTCCCCTCAGTTACTGTACAGGAGGGAGGGAGTCCCCTCAGTCACTGTACAGTAGGGAGTTCCCTCAGTCACTGTACAGGAGGGACGGAGTCCCCTCAGTCATTGTACAGGAGGGAGTCCCCTCAGTCACTGTACAGAAGGGAGGCCCCTCAGTTACTGTACAGGAGGCAGGTCCCTCAGTCACTGTACAGGAGTTAGTTCGTCAGTTACTGTACAGGAGGGAGGGAGTCCCCTCAGTCACTGTACAGGAGGGAGTCCCCACAGTCACTGTACAGGAGGGAATCCCCTCAGTCACTGTACAGGAGCGATGCCTCTCAGTTACTGTACCGGAGGGAGGGAGTCCCCTCAGTCACTGTACAGGAGGGAGTCCCATCAGTCACTGTGCAGGAGGGAGGCCCCTCAGTCACTGTACAGAAGGGAGGCCCCACAGTCACTGTACAGGAGGGGGGGAGACCCCTCAGTCACTGTACAGGAGGGAGTCCCCTCAGTCATTGTACAGGAGGGAGGGAATTCCCTCAGTCGATTTCCATGAGGGAGTCTCCTCAGTCACTGTACATAAGGGAGGCCCCTCAGTCACTGTACAGGAGAGAGTTCCCTCAGACACTGTACAGGAGAGAGTTCCCTCAGTCACTGTACAGGAGGGAGTTCCCTCAGTCACTGTACAGGAGGGCGTCCCCTCAGTCACTGTACAGGAGGGAATCCCCTCAGTTATTGTACAGGAGGGAGTCCCCTCAGTCACTGTACAGGAGGGAGTTCCCTCAGTCACTGTACAGGAGGGAATCCTCTCAGTCACTGTGCAGGAGGGCGTCCCCTCAGTCACTGTACAGGAGGGAGTCCCCTCACTTATTGTACAGAAGGGAGGCCCCTCAGTTACTGTACAGGAGGCAGTTCCCTCAATCACTGTACAGGAGTTAGTTCGCTCAGTTGCTGTACAGGAGGGAGGGAGTCCCCTCAGTCACTGTACAGGAGGGGGTACCCTCAGTCACTGTACAGGAGGGAGTCCCCTCAGTCACTGTACAGGAGGGAATCCCCTCAGTCACTGTACAGGAGCGATGCCTCTCAGTTACTGTACAGGAGGGAGGGAGTCCCCTCAGTCACTGTACAGGAGGGAGTCCCCTCAGTCACTGTACAGGAGGTAGGCCCCTCAGTCGCTGTACAGAAGGGAGGCCCCACAGTCACTGTACAGGAGGGAGGGAGACCCCTCAGTCACTGTACAGGAGGGAGTTCCCTCAGTTATTGTCCAGGAGCGAGTCCCCTCAATCACTGTACAGGAGGGCGTCCCCTCAGTCACTGTACAGGAGGGAGTTCCCTCCGTCACTGTACAGGGTGAGGTCCCTCAGTCACTGTGCAGGAGGGAGGGAGTTCCCTCAGTCACTGTACAGGAGTGAGGGAGTCCCCTCACTCACTGTACAGAAGGGAGGCCCCTCAGTCACTGTACAGGAGGGAGACCCCTCAGTCACTGTACAGGAGGGAGTTCCGTCAATCACTGTACAGAAGGGAGGGAGTCCCCTCAGTCACTGAACAGGAGGGAGTTCCCTCAGTCACTGCACAGGCGGGTGTTCGCTCAGTTACAGGTTACAGCACAGGAGGGAGGGCGTCCCCTCAGTCACTGTACAGGAGGGAGTTCCCTCAGTCACTGTACAGGAGGGAGTTCCCTCAGTCACTTTACAGGAGGGAGGCCCCTCAGTCACAGTACAGTAGGGAATCCCCTCAGTCACTGTACAGGAGGGATGCTCCTCAGTTACCGTACAGGAGGGAGGGAGTCCCCTCAGTCAATGTACAGGAGGGAGGCCCCTCAGTCACTGTACAGGAGGGAGGGAGACCCCTCAGTCACTGTACAGGAGGGAGTCCCCTCAGTCACTGTACAGGAGGGAGTCCCCTCTGTCACTGTACAGGAGGGAGTTCCCTCAGTCACTGTACAGGAGGGAGGGAGTCCGCTCAGTCACTGTACAGAAGGGAGTCCCATCAGTCACTGTACAGGAGGGAGGCCCCTCAGTCACTTTACAGGAGGGAGGCCCCTCAGTCACTTTACAGGAGGGAGTCCCCTCAGTTTTTGTATAGGAGGGAGTCCCCTCAGTCACTGTACAGGAGGGAGTCCCCTCAGTTACTGTACAGGAGGGAGGGAGTCCCCTCAGTCACTGTACAGTAGGGAGTTCCCTCAGTCACTGTACAGGAGGGACGGAGTCCCCTCAGTCATTGTACAGGAGGGAGTCCCCTCAGTCACTGTACAGAAGGGAGGCCCCTCAGTTACTGTACAGGAGGCAGGTCCCTCAGTCACTGTACAGGAGTTAGTTCGTCAGTTACTGTACAGGAGGGAGGGAGTCCCCTCAGTCACTGTACAGGAGGGAGTCCCCTCAGTCACTGTACAGGAGGGAATCCCCTCAGTCACTGTACAGGAGCGATGCCTCTCAGTTACTGTACCGGAGGGAGGGAGTCCCCTCAGTCACTGTACAGGAGGGAGTCCCATCAGTCACTGTGCAGGAGGGAGGCCCCTCAGTCACTGTACAGAAGGGAGGCCCCACAGTCACTGTACAGGAGGGGGGGAGACCCCTCAGTCACTGTACAGGAGGGAGTCCCCTCAGTCACTGTACAGGAGGGAGTCCCCTCTGTCACTGCGCAGGCGGGAGTTCCCTCAGTCGCTGTACAGGAGGGAGGGAGTCCCCTCAGTCACTGTACAGGAGGCAGTCCCCTTAGTCACTGAACAGGATGGAGTTCCCTCAATCATTGTACAGGAGGGAGGGAGTCCCCTCAGTCACTGTACAGGAGGGAGGGAATTCCCTCAGTCGATTTCCAGGAGGGAGTCTCCTCAGTCACTGTACATAAGGGAGGCCCCTCAGTCACTGTACAGGAGAGAGTTCCCTCAGACACTGTACAGGAGAGAGTTCCCTCAGTCACTGTACAGGAGGGAGTTCCCTCAGTCACTGTACAGGAGGGCGTCCCCTCAGTCACTGTACAGGAGGGAATCCCCTCAGTTATTGTACAGGAGGGAGTCCCCTCAGTCACTGTACAGGAGGGAGTTCCCTCAGTCACTGTACAGGAGGGAATCCTCTCAGTCACTGTGCAGGAGGGCGTCCCCTCAGTCACTGTACAGGAGGGAGTCCCCTCACTTATTGTACAGAAGGGAGGCCCCTCAGTTACTGTACAGGAGGCAGTTCCCTCAATCACTGTACAGGAGTTAGTTCGCTCAGTTGCTGTACAGGAGGGAGGGAGTCCCCTCAGTCACTGTACAGGAGGGAATCCCCTCAGTCACTGTACAGGAGCGATGCCTCTCAGTTACTGTACAGGAGGGAGGGAGTCCCCTCAGTCACTGTACAGGAGGGAGTCCCATCAGTCACTGTACAGGAGGTAGGGCCCTCAGTCACTGTACAGAAGGGAGGCCCCACAGTCACTGTACAGGAGGGAGGGAGACCCCTCAGTCACTGTACAGGAGGGAGTTCCCTCAGTCACTGTAGAGGAGGGAATCCCCTCATCACTGTACGGAGGGCGTCCCCTCAGTCACTGTACAGGAGGGAGTCCCCTCAGTTATTGTACAGGAGGGAGGGAGTCCCCTCAGTCACTGTACAGGAGGGATTCCCCTCAGTCACTGGACAGGAGAAAGGCCCCTCAGTCACTGTGCAGGAGGGGGTCCCCTCAGTCACTGTACAGGAGGGAGTCCCCTCAGTCACTGTACAGGAGGGAGTCCCCTCAGTTATTGTCCAGGAGGGAGTCCCCTCAATCACTGTACAGGAGGGCGTCCCCTCAGTCACTGTACAGGAGGGAGTTCCCTCCGTCACTGTACAGGGTGAGGTCCCTCAGTCACTGTACAGGAGGGAGGGAGTTCCCTCAGTCACTGTACAGGAGTGAGGGAGTCCCCTCACTCACTGTACAGAAGGGAGGCCCCTCAGTCACTGTACAGGAGGGAGACCCCTCAGTCACTGTACAGGAGGGAGTTCCGTCAATCACTGTACAGAAGGGAGGGAGTCCCCTCAGTCACTGAACAGGAGGGAGTTCCCTCAGTCACTGCACAGGCGGGTGTTCGCTCAGTTACAGGTTACAGCACAGGAGGGAGGGCGTCCCCTCAGTCACTGTACAGGAGGGAGTTCCCTCAGTCACTGTACAGGAGGGAGTTCCCTCAGTCACTTTACAGGAGGGAGGCCCCTCAGTCACAGTACAGTAGGGAATCCCCTCAGTCACTGTACAGGAGGGATGCTCCTCAGTTACCGTACAGGAGGGAGGGAGTCCCCTCAGTCAATGTACAGGAGGGAGGCCCCTCAGTCACTGTACAGGAGGGAGGGAGACCCCTCAGTCACTGTACAGGAGGGAGTCCCCTCAGTCACTGTACAGGAGGGAGTCCCCTCTGTCACTGTACAGGAGGGAGTTCCCTCAGTCACTGTACAGGAGGGAGGGAGTCCGCTCAGTCACTGTACAGAAGGGAGTCCCATCAGTCACTGTACAGGAGGGAGGCCCCTCAGTCACTTTACAGGAGGGAGGCCCCTCAGTCACTTTACAGGAGGGAGTCCCCTCAGTTTTTGTATAGGAGGGAGTCCCCTCAGTCACTGTACAGGAGGGAGTCCCCTCAGTTACTGTACAGGAGGGAGGGAGTCCCCTCAGTCACTGTACAGTAGGGAGTTCCCTCAGTCACTGTACAGGAGGGACGGAGTCCCCTCAGTCATTGTACAGGAGGGAGTCCCCTCAGTCACTGTACAGAAGGGAGGCCCCTCAGTTACTGTACAGGAGCGATGCCTCTCAGTTACTGTACCGGAGGGAGGGAGTCCCCTCAGTCACTGTACAGGAGGGAGTACCATCAGTCACTGTGCAGGAGGGAGGCCCCTCAGTCACTGTACAGAAGGGAGGCCCCACAGTCACTGTACAGGAGGGAGGGAGACCCCTCAGTCACTGTACAGGAGGGAGTCCCCTCAGTCACTGTACAGGAGGGAGTCCCCTCTGTCACTGCGCAGGCGGGAGTTCCCTCAGTCGCTGTACAGGAGGGAGGGAGTCCCCTCAGTCACTGTACAGGAGGCAGTCCCCTTAATCACTGAACAGGATGGAGTTCCCTCAATCATTGTACAGGAGGGAGGCCCCTCAGTTACTGTACAAGAGGGAGTCCCCTCAGTCACTGTACAGAAGGGAGTCCCCTCGGTCACTGTACAAGAGGGAGGCCTCTCAGTCACTGTACAGGAGGGAGGGAGTTCCCACAGTCACTGTACAGGAGGGAGGGAGTCCCCTCAGTCACTGTCCAGGAGGGAGGGAATACACTCAGTCGATGTACAGGAGGGAGTCTCCTCAGTCACTGTACATAAGGGAGGCCCCTCAGTCATTGTACAGGAGAGAGTCCCCTCAGACACTGTACAGGAGGGAGTTCCCTCAGTCACTGTACTGGAGGGAGTTCCCTCAGTCACTGTACAGGAGGGCGTCCCCTCAGTCACTGTACAGGAGGGAATCCCCTCAGTTATTGTACAGGAGGGAGTCCCCTCAGTCACTGCACAGGAGGGAGGCCCCTCAGTCACTGTACAGGAAGGAGTCCCCTCAGTTACTGTATAGGAGGGAGGGAGTCCCCTCAGTCACTGTACAGGAGGGAGTTCCCTCAGTCACTGTACAGGAGGGAATCCTCTCAGTCACTGTGCAGGAGGGCGTCCCCTCAGTCACTGTACAGGAGGGAGTCCCCTCACTTATTGTACAGAAGGGAGGCCCCTCAGTTACTGTACAGGAGGCAGTTCCCTCAATCACTGTACAGGAGTTAGTTCGCTCAGTTACTGTACAGGAGGGAGGGAGTCCCCTCAGTCACTGTACAGGAGGGAGTACCCTCAGTCACTGTACAGGAGGGAGTCCCCTCAGTCACTGTACAGGAGGGAATCCCCTCAGTCACTGTACAGGAGCGATGCCTCTCAGTTACTGTACAGGAGGGAGGGAGTCCCCTCAGTCACTGTACAGGAGGGAGTCCCCTCAGTCACTGTACAGGAGGGAGTCCCCTCAGTCACTGTACAGGAGGGTGTCTCCTCTGTCACTGTACAGGCGGGAGTTCCCTCAGTCGCTGTACAGGAGGGAGGGAGTCCCCTCAGTCACTGTACAGGAGGCAGTCCCCTTAGTCACTGAACAGGATGGAGTTCCCTCAATCATTGTACAGGAGGGATGCCCTTCAGTCACTGTACAGGAGTGAGGCCCCTCAGTTACTGTACAAGAGGGAGTCCCCTCAGTCACTGTACAGAAGGGAGTCCCCACGGTCACTGTACAAGAGGGAGGCCTCTCAGTCACTGTACAGGAGGGAGGGAGTTCCCTCAGTCACTGTACAGGAGGGAGGGAGTCCCCTCAGTCACTGTACAGGAGGGAGGGAATTCCCTCAGTCAATGTACAGGAGGGAGTCTCCTCAGTCACTGTACAGAAGGGAGGAACCTCAGTCACTGTACAGGAGGGAGTCCCCTCAGTCACTGTACAGGAGAGAGTCCCCTCAGTCACTGTTCAGGAGGGAGGCCCCTCAGACACTGTACAGGAGGGAGGCCCCTCAGTCACTGTACAGGAGGGAGTTCCCTCAGTCACTGCAGAGGAGGGAATCCCCTCAGTCACTGTACAGGAGGGGGTTCCCTCAGTCACTGTACAGGAGGGAGTCCCCTCAGTCACTGTACAGGAGGGAGTTCCCTCAGTCACTGTAGAGGAGGGAATCCCCTCAGTCACTGTACAGGAGGGGGTTCCCTCAGTCACTGAACAGGAGGGAGTCCCCTCAGTCACTGTACAGGAGGGAATCCCCTCAGTCACTGTACAGGAGGGATGCCTCTCAGTTACTGTACAGGAGGGAGTTCCCTCAGTCACTGTACAGGAGGGAGTTCCCTCAGTTACTGTACAGGAGGGAGGGCGTCCCCTCAGTCACTGTACAGGAGGGAGTTCCCTCAGTCACTGTACATGAGGGAGACCCCTCAGTCAGAGTACAGCAGTGAGGCCCCTCAGTCACTGTACAGGAGGGAGCCCCCTCAGTCACTGAACAGGAGGGAGGGAATTCCCTCAGTCACTGTATAGGAGTGAGGGAGCCCCCTCAGTCACTGTACAGGAGGGAGGGAGTTCCCTCAGTCACTGTATAGGAGTGAGGGAGTCCCCTCAGTCACTGTACAGGAGGGAGGGAGTTCCCTCAGTCACTGTATAGGAGTGAGGGAGTTCCCTCAGTCACTGTACAGGAGGGAGTCCACTCAGTCACTGTACAGGAGGGAGTTCCCTCAGTCACTGTACATGAGTGAGTTCCCTCAGTCACTGAACAGGAGGGACGGTGTCCCCTCAGTCACTGTACAGGAGGGACAGAGTCCCCTCAGTCATTGTACAGGAGGGAGTCCCCTCAGTCACTGTACAGAAGGGAGGCCCCTCAGTTACTGTACAGGAGTCAGTTCCCTCAGTCACTGTGCAGGAGTTAGTTCGTCAGTTACTGTACAGGAGGGAGGGAGTTGCCTCAGTCACTGTATAGGAGTGAGGGAGTTCCCTCAGTCACTGTACAGGAGGGAGTCCACTCAGTCACTGTACAGGAGGGAGTTCCCTCAGTCACTGTACATGAGTGAGTTCCCTCAGTCACTGAACAGGAGGGACGGTGTCCCCTCAGTCACTGTACAGGAGGGACGGAGTCCCCTCAGTCACTGTACAGAAGGGAGGCCCCTCAGTCACTGTACAGGAGGGGGTTCCCTCAGTCACTGTACAGGAGGGAGTCCCCTCAGTCACTGTACAGGAGGGAGTCCCCTCAGTTATTGTACAGGGGGGAATCCCCTCAATCACTGTACAGGAGGGAGTCCCCTCAGTTACTGTACAGGAGGGAGGGAGTCCCCTCAGTCACTGTACAGGAGGGAGTTCCCTCCGTCACTGTACAGGGTGAGGCCCCTCAGTCACTGTACAGGAGGGAGGAAGTTCCCTCAGTCACTGTACAGGAGTGAGGGAGTCCCCTCAGTCACTGTACAGGAGTGAGGGAGTCCCCTCAGTCACTGTACAGGAGGGAGACCCCTCAGTCACTGTACAGGAGGGAGTTCCCTCAATCACTGTACAGAAGGGAGGGAATCCCCTCAGTCACTGAACAGGAGGGAGTTCCCTCAGTCACTGCACAGGCGGGTGTTCGCTCAGTTACAGCACAGGAGGGAGGGCGTCCCCTCAGTCACTGTACAGGAGGGAGTTCGCTCAGTCACTGTACAGGAGGGAGTTCCCTCAGTCACTTTACAGGAGGGAGGCCCCTCAGTCACAGTACAGTAGGGAATCCCCTCAGTCACTTAACAGGAGGGATGCTCATCAGTTACCGTACAGGAGGGAGGGAGTCCCCTCAGTCAATGTACAGGAGGGAGGCCCCTCAGTCACTGTACAGGAGGGAGGCCCCTCAGTCACTGTACAGGAGGGAGGGAGATCCCTCAGTCACTGTACAGGAGGGAGTCGCATCAGTCACTGTACAGGAGGGAGGCCCCTCAGTCACTGTACAGGAGGGAGGCCCCTCAGTCACTGTACAGGAGGGAGGGAGACCCCTCAGTCACTGTACAGGAGGGAGTCCCCTCAGTCACTGTACAGGAGGGAGTCCCCTCAGTCACTGTACAGGAGGGAGGCCCCTCAGTCACTATACAGGAGGGAGGCCCCTCAGTCACTGTACAGGAGGGAGGGAGACCCCTCAGTCACTGTAGAGGAGGGAGTCCCCTCAGTCACTGTACAGGAGGGAATCCCCTCTGTCACTGAACAGGAGGGACTTCCCTCAGTCATTGTACAGGAGGGAGGGAACCCCCTCAGTCACTGTACAGGAGGGAGTCCCCTCAGTCACTGAACAGGAGGGAGTTCCCTCAGTCATTGTACAGGAGGGAGGGAACCCCCTCAGTCACTGTACAGGAGGGAGTCCCCTCAGTCACTGTACAGGAGGGAGGGAGTCCCCTCAGTCACTGTACAGGAGGGCGTCCCCTCAGTCACTGTACAGGAGGGTGTCCCCTCAGTCACTTTACAGGAGGGAGTCCCCTCAGTTTTTGTATAGGAGGGAGTCCCCTCAGTCACTGTACAGGAGGGAGTCCCCTCAGTTACTGTACAGGAGGGAGGGAGTCCCCTCAGTCACTGTACAGTAGGGAGTTCACTCAGTCACTGTACAGGAGGGACGGAGTCCCCTCAGTCATTGTACAGGAGGGAGTCCCCTCAGTCACTGTACAGAAGGGAGGCCCCTCAGTTACTATACAGGAGGCAGTTCCCTCAGTCACTGTACAGGAGTTAGTTCGTCAGTTACTCTACAGGAGTGAGGGAGTCCCCTCAGTCACTGTACAGGAGGGAGTCCCCTCAGTCACGGTACAGGAGGGAATCCCCTCAGTCACTGTACAGGAGGGAGTCCCATCAGTCACTGTGCAGGAGGGAGGCCCCTTAGTCACTGTACAAAAGGGAGGCCCCACAGTCACTGAACAGGAGGGAGGGAGACCCCTCAGTCACTGTACAGGAGGGAGTCTCCTCAGTCACTGTACAGGAGGGAGTCCCCTCTGTCACTGTACAGGCGGGAGTTCCCTCAGTCGCTGTACAGGAGGGAGGGAGTCCCCTCAGTCACTGTACAGGAGGCAGTCCCCTTAGTCACTGAACAGGATGGAGTTCCCTCAATCATTGTACAGGAGGGATGCCCCTCAGTCACTGTACAGGAGGGAGGCCCCTCAGTTACTGTATAAGAGGGAGTCCCCTCAGTCACTGTACAGAAGGGAGTCCCCTCGGTCACTGTACAAGAGGGAGGCCTCTCAGTCACTGTACAGGAGGGAGGGAGTTCCCTCAGTCACTGTACACGAGGGAGGGAGTCCCCTCAGTCACTGTACAGGAGGGAGGGAATTCCCTCAGTCGATTTCCAGGAGGGAGTCTCCTCAGTCACTGTACATAAGGGAGGCCCCTCAGTCACTGTACAGGAGAGAGTTCCCTCAGACACTGCACAGGAGAGAGTTCCCTCAGTCACTGTACAGGAGGGAGTTCCCTCAGTCACTGTACAGGAGGGCGTCCCCTCAGTCACTGTACAGGAGGGAATCCCCTCAGTTATTGTACAGGAGGGAGTCCCCTCAGTCACTGTACAGGAGGGAGTTCCCTCAGTCACTGTACAGGAGGGAATCCTCTCAGTCACTGTGCAGGAGGGCGTCCCCTCAGTCACTGTACAGGAGAGAGTCCCCTCACTTATTGTACAGAAGGGAGGCCCCTCAGTTACTGTACAGGAGGCAGTTCCCTCAATCACTGTACAGGAGTTAGTTCGCTCAGTTGCTGTACAGGAGGGAGGGAGTCCCCTCAGTCACTGTACAGGAGGGGGTACCCTCAGTCACTGTACAGGAGGGAGTCCCCTCAGTCACTGTACCGGAGGGAATCCCCTCAGTCACTGTACAGGAGCGATGCCTCTCAGTTACTGTACAGGAGGGAGGGAGTCCCCTCAGTTATTGTACAGGAGGGAGTCCCTTCAATCACTGTACAGGAGGGCATCCCCTCAGTCACTGTACAGGAGGGAGTTCCCTCCGTCACTGTACAGGGTGAGGTCCGTCAGTCACTGTACAGGAGGGAGGGAGTTCCCTCAGTCACTGTACAGGAGTGAGGGAGTCCCCTCAGTCACTGTGCAGGAGGGAGTCCCATCAGTCACTGTACAGGAGGGAGTCCCCTCTGTCACTGTACAGGCGGGAGTTCCCTCAGTCACTGTACAGGAGGGAGGGAGTCCCCTCAGTCACTGTACAGGAGGCAGTCCCCTTAGTCACTGAACAGGATGGAGTTCCCTCAATCATTGTAGAGGAGGGATGCCCCTCAGTCACTGTACAGGAGGGAGGCCCCTCAGTTACTGTACAAGAGGGAGTCCCCTCAGTCACTGTTCAGAAGGGAGTCCCCTCAGTCACTGTACAGGAGGGAGACCCCTCAGTCACTGTACAGGAGGGAGTTCCCTCAGTTATTGTACAGGAGGGAGTCCCCTCAGTCACTGCACAGGAGGGAGGCCCCTCAGTCACTGTACAGGAGGGAGTCCCCTCAGTTACTGTACAGGAGGGAGGGAGTCCCCTCAGTCACTGTACAGGAGGGAGTTCCCTCAGTCACTGTACAGGAGGGAGTCCCCTCAGTCACTGTACAGGAGGGAGTCCCCTAAGTTATTGTACAGGAGAGAGTTCCCTCAGTCACTGTACAGGAGGGAGTTCCCTCAGTCACTGTAGAGGAGGGAATCCCCTCATCACTGTACGGAGGGAGTCCCCTCAGTCACTGTACAGGAGGGAGTCCCATCAGTTATTGTACAGGAGGGAGAGAGTCCCCTCAGTCACTGTACAGGAGGGATTCCCCTCAGTCACTGGACAGGAGAAAGGCCCCTCAGTCACTGTACAGGAGGGGGTCCCCTCAGTCACTGTACAGGAGGGAGTCCCCTCAGTCACTGTACAGGAGGGAGTCCCCTCAGTTATTGTACAGGAGGGAGTCCCCTCAATCACTGTACAGGAGGGAGTCCCCTCAGTTACTGTACAGGAGGGAGTTCCCTCAGTCACTGTACAGGAGGGAGGGAGTCCCCTCAGTCACTGTACAGGAGGCAGTCCCCTTAGTCACTGAACAGGATGGAGTTCCCTCAATCATTGTACAGGAGGGATGCCCCTCAGTCACTGTACAGGAGGGAGGCCCCTCAGTTACTGTACAAGAGAGAGTCCCCTCAGTCACTGTTCAGAAGGGAGTCCCCTCGGTCACTGAACAAGAGGGAGGCCTCTGAGTCACTGTACCGCAGGCAGGGAGTCCCCTCAGTCACTGTACAGGAGGGAGTCCCCTCAGTTATTGTACAGGAGGGAGTCCCTTCAATCACTGTACAGGAGGGCATCCCCTCAGTCACTGTACAGGAGGGAGTTCCCTCCATCACTGTACAGGGTGAGGTCCCTCAGTCACTGTACAGGAGGGAGGGAGTTCCCTCAGTCACTGTACAGGAGTGAGGGAGTCCCCTCAGTCACTGTGCAGGAGGGAGTCCCATCAGTCACTGTACAGGAGGGAGTCCCCTCTGTCACTGTACAGGCGGGAGTTCCCTCAGTCACTGTACAGGAGGGAGGGAGTCCCCTCAGTCACTGTACAGGAGGCAGTCCCCTTAGTCACTGAACAGGATGGAGTTCCCTCAATCATTGTACAGGAGGGATGCCCCTCAGTCACTGTACAGGAGGGAGGCCCCTCAGTTACTGTACAAGAGGGAGTCCCCTCAGTCACTGTTCAGAAGGGAGTCCCCTCGGTCACTGAACAAGAGGGAGGCCTCTGAGTCACTGTACCGCAGGCAGGGAGTCCCCTCAGTCACTGTACAGGAGGGAGGGAATTCCCTTAGTCGCTGTACAGGAGGGAGTCTCCTCAGTCACTGTACAGAAGGGAGGCCCCTCAGTCACTGTACAGGAGGGAGTCCCCTCAGTCACTGTACAGGAGGGAGCCCTCAGTCACGGTTCAGGAGGGAGGCCCCTCAGACACTGCACAGGAGGGAGTCCCCTCAGTCACTGTACAGGAGGGAGTTCCCTCAGTCACTGTACAGGAGGGAATCCCCTCAGTCACTGTACAGGAGGGCGTCCCCTCAGTCACTGTACAGGAGGGAGACCCCTCAGTCACTGTACAGGAGGGAGTCCCCTCAGTTATTGTACAGGAGGGAGTCCCCTCAGTCACTGCACAGGAGGGAGGCCCCTCAGTCACTGTACAGGAGGGAGTCCCCTCAGTTACTGTACAGGAGGGAGGGAGTCCCCTCAGTCACTGTACAGGAGGGAGTTCCCTCAGTCACTGTACAGGAGGGAGTCCCCTCAGTCACTGTACAGGAGGGAGTCCCCTAAGTTATTGTACAGGAGAGAGTTCCCTCAGTCACTGTACAGGAGGGAGTTCCCTCAGTCACTGTAGAGGAGGGAATCCCCTCATCACTGTACGGAGGGCGTCCCCTCAGTCACTGTACAGGAGGGAGTCCCCTCAGTTATTGTACAGGAGGGAGAGAGTCCCCTCAGTCACTGTACAGGAGGGATTCCCCTCAGTCACTGGACAGGAGAAAGGCCCCTCAGTCACTGTACAGGAGGGGGTCCCCTCAGTCACTGTACAGGAGGGAGTCCCCTCAGTCACTGTACAGGAGGGAGTCCCCTCAGTTATTGTACAGGAGGGAGTCCCCTCAATCACTGTACAGGAGGGAGTCCCCTCAGTTACTGTACAGGACGGAGGGAGTCCCCTCAGTCACTGTACAGGAGGGAGTTCCCTCAGTCACTGTACAGGAGGGAGTCCCCTCAGTCACTGTACAGGAGGGAGTCCCCTAAGTTATTGTACAGGAGAGAGTTCCCTCAGTCACTGTACAGGAGGGAGTTCCCTCAGTCACTGTAGAGGAGGGAATCCCCTCATCACTGTACGGAGGGCGTCCCCTCAGTCTCTGTACAGGAGGGAGTCCCCTCAGTTATTGTACAGGAGGGAGGGAGTCCCCTCAGTCACTGTACAGGAGGGATTCCCCTCAGTCACTGGACAGGAGAAAGGCCCCTCAGTCACTGTACAGGAGGGGGTCCCCTCAGTCACTGTACAGGAGGGAGTCCCCTCAGTCACTGTACAGGAGGGAGTCCCCTCAGTTATTGTACAGGAGGGAGTCCCCTCAATCACTGTACAGGAGGGAGTCCCCTCAGTTACTGTACAGGACGGAGGGAGTCCCCTCAGTCACTGTACAGGAGGGAGTTCCCTCAGTCACTGTACAGGAGGGAGGGAGTTCCCTCAGTCACTGTACAGGAGTGAGGGAGTCCCCTCAGTCACTGTACAGGAGTGAGGGAGTCCCCTCAGTCACTGTACAGGAGGGAGTCCCCTCACTCACTGTACAGAAGGGAGGCCCCTCAGTCACTGTACAGGAGGGAGTTCCCTCAGTCACTGTACAGGAGGGCGTCCCCTCAGTCACTGTACAGGAGGGAATCCCCTCAGTTATTGTACAGGAGGGAGTCCCCTCAGTCACTGTACAGGAGGGAGTTCCCTCAGTCACTGTACAGGAGGGAATCCTCTCAGTCACTGTGCAGGAGGGCGTCCCCTCAGTCACTGTACAGGAGGGAGTCCCCTCACTTATTGTACAGAAGGGAGGCCCCTCAGTTACTGTACAGGAGGCAGTTCCCTCAATCACTGTACAGGAGTTAGTTCGCTCAGTTGCTGTACAGGAGGGAGGGAGTCCCCTCAGTCACTGTACAGGAGGGGGTACCCTCAGTCACTGTACAGGAGGGAGTCCCCTCAGTCACTGTACAGGAGGGAATCCCCTCAGTCACTGTACAGGAGCGATGCCTCTCAGTTACTGTACAGGAGGGAGGGAGTCCCCTCAGTCATTGTACAGGAGGGAGTCCCCTCAGTCACTGTACAGGAGGTAGGCCCCTCGGTCGCTGTACAGAAGGGAGGCCCCACAGTCACTGTACAGGAGGGAGGGAGACCCCTCAGTCACTGTACAGGAGGGAGTTCCCTCAGTCACTGTAGAGGAGGGAATCCCCTCATCACTGTACGGAGGGCGTCCCCTCAGTCACTGTACAGGAGGGAGTCCCCTCAGTTATTGTACAGGAGGGAGGGAGTCCCCTCAGTCACTGTACAGGAGGGATTCCCCTCAGTCACTGGACAGGAGAAAGGCCCCTCAGTCACTGTGCAGGAGGGGGTCCCCTCAGTCACTGTACAGGAGGGAGTCCCCTCAGTCACTGTACAGGAGGGAGTCCCCTCAGTTATTGTACAGGAGGGAGTCCCTTCAATCACTGTACAGGAGGGCGTCCCCTCAGTCACTGTACAGGAGGGAGTTCCCTCCGTCACTGTACAGGGTGAGGTCCCTCAGTCACTGTACAGGAGGGAGGGAGTTCCCTCAGTCACTGTACAGGAGTGAGGGAGTCCCCTCAGTCACTGTGAAGGAGGGAGTCCCATCAGTCACTGTACAGGAGGGAGTCCCCTCTGTCACTGTACAGGCGGGAGTTCCCTCAGTCACTGTACAGGAGGGAGGGAGTCCCCTCAGTCACTGTACAGGAGGCAGTCCCCTTAGTCACTGAACAGGATGGAGTTCCCTCAATCATTGTACAGGAGGGATGCCCCTCAGTCACTGTACAGGAGGGAGGCCCCTCAGTTACTGTACAAGAGGGAGTCCCCTCAGTCACTGTTCAGAAGGGAGTCCCCTCGGTCACTGAACAAGAGGGAGGCCTCTGTCACTGTACCGCAGGCAGGGAGTCCCCTCAGTCACTGTACAGGAGGGAGGGAATTCCCTTAGTCGCTGTACAGGAGGGAGTCTCCTCAGTCACTGTACAGAAGGGAGGCCCCTCAGTCACTGTACAGGAGGGAGTCCCCTCAGTCACTGTACAGGAGGGAGCCCTCAGTCACGGTTCAGGAGGGAGGCCCCTCAGACACTGCACAGGAGGGAGTCCCCTCAGTCACTGTACAGGAGGGAGTTCCCTCAGTCACTGTACAGGAGGGAATCCCCTCAGTCACTGTACAGGAGGGCGTCCCCTCAGTCATTGTACAGGAGGGAGACCCCTCAGTCACTGTACAGGAGGGAGTCCCCTCAGTTATTGTACAGGAGGGAGTCCCCTCAGTCACTGCACAGGAGGGAGGCCCCTCAGTCACTGTACAGGAGGGAGTCCCCTCAGTTACTGTACAGGAGGGAGGGAGTCCCCTCAGTCACTGTACAGGAGGGAGTTCCCTCAGTCACTGTACAGGAGGGAGTCCCCTCAGTCACTGTACAGGAGGGAGTCCCCTAAGTTATTGTACAGGAGAGAGTTCCCTCAGTCACTGTACAGGAGGGAGTTCCCTCAGTCACTGTAGAGGAGGGAATCCCCTCATCACTGTACGGAGGGCGTCCCCTCAGTCACTGTACAGGAGGGAGTCCCCTCAGTTATTGTACAGGAGGGAGGGAGTCCCCTCAGTCACTGTACAGGAGGGATTCCCCTCAGTCACTGGACAGGAGAAAGGCCCCTCAGTCACTGTACAGGAGGGGGTCCCCTCAGTCACTGTACAGGAGGGAGTCCCCTCAGTCACTGTACAGGAGGGAGTCCCCTCAGTTATTGTACAGGAGGGAGTCCCCTCAATCACTGTACAGGAGGGAGTCCCCTCAGTTACTGTACAGGAGGGAGGGAGTCCCCTCAGTCACTGTACAGGAGGGAGTTCCCTCCGTCACTGTACAGGGTGAGGCCCCTCAGTCACTGTACAGGAGGGAGGGAGTTCCCTCAGTCACTGTACAGGAGTGAGGGAGTCCCCTCAGTCACTGTACAGGAGTGAGGGAGTCCCCTCAGTCACTGTACAGGAGGGAGTCCCCTCACTCACTGTACAGAAGGGAGGCCCCTCAGTCACTGTACAGGAGGGAGACCCCTCAGTCACTGTACAGGAGGGAGATCACTCAATCACTGTACAGAAGGGAGGGAGTCCCCTCAGTCACTGAACAGGAGGGAGTTCCCTCAGTCACTGCACAGGCGGGTGTTCGCTCAGTTACAGCACAGGAGGGAGGGCGTCCCCTCAGTCACTGTACAGGAGGGAGTTCGCTCAGTCACTGTACAGGAGGGAGTTCCCTCAGTCACTTTACAGGAGGGAGGCCCCTCAGTCACAGTACAGTAGGGAATCCCCTCAGTCACTTAACAGGAGGGATGCTCCTCAGTTACCGTACAGGAGGGAGGGAGTCCCCTCAGTCAATGTACAGGAGGGAGGCCCCTCAGTCACTGTACAGGAGGGAGGCCCCTCAGTCACTGTACAGGAGGGAGGGAGATCCCTCAGTCACTGTACAGGAGGGAGTCGCATCAGTCACTGTACAGAAGGGAGGCCCCTCAGTCACTGTACAGGAGGGAGGCCCCTCAGTCACTGTACAGGAGGGAGGGAGACCCCTCAGTCACTGTACAGGAGGGAGTCCCCTCAGTCACTGTACAGGAGGGAGTCCCCTCAGTCACTGTACAGGAGGGAGTCCCCTCAGTCACTGTACAGGAGGGAGGCCCCTCAGTCACTGTACAGGAGGGAGGCCCCTCAGTCACTGTACAGGAGGGAGGGAGACCCCTCAGTCACTGTAGAGGAGGGAGTCCCCTCAGTAACTGTACAGGAGGGAATCCCCTCTGTCACTTACAGGAGGGACTTCCCTCAGTCACTGTAGAGGAGGGAGGGAGTCCCCTCAGTCACTGTACAGGAGGCAGTCCCCTTAGTCACTGAACAGGAGGGAGTTCCCTCAGTCATTGTACAGGAGGGAGGGAACCCCCTCAGTCACTGTACAGGAGGGAGTCCCCTCAGTCACTGTACAGGAGGGAGGGAGTCCCCTCAGTCACTGTACAGGAGGGCGTCCCCTCAGTCACTGTACAGGAGGGAGGGAGTCCCCTCAGTCACTGTACAGGAGGGCGTCCCCTCAGTCACTGTACAGGAGGGTGTCCCCTCAGTCACTTTACAGGAGGGAGTCCCCTCAGTTTTTGTATAGGAGGGAGTCCCCTCAGTCACTGTACAGGAGGGAGTCCCCTCAGTTACTGTACAGGAGGGAGGGAGTCCCCTCAGTCACTGTACAGTAGGGAGTTCACTCAGTCACTGTACAGGAGGGACGGAGTCCCCTCAGTCATTGTAGTGGAGGGAGTCCCCTCAGTCACTGTACAGAAGGGAGGCCCCTCAGTTACTGTACAGGAGGCAGTTCCCTCAGTCACTGTACAGGAGTTAGTTCGTCAGTTACTGTACATGAGTGAGGGAGTCCCCTCAGTCACTGTACAGGAGGGAGTCCCCTCAGTCACTGTACAGGAGGGAATCCCCTCAGTCACTGTACAGGAGCGATGCCTCTCAGTTACTGTACCGGAGGGAGGGAGTCCCCTCAGTCACTGTATAGGAGGGAGTCCCATCAGTCACTGTGCAGGAGGGAGGCCCCTTAGTCACTGTACAGAAGGGAGGCCCCACAGTCACTGTACAGGAGGGAGGGAGACCCCTCAGTCACGGTACAGGAGGGAGTCTCCTCAGTCACTGTACAGGAGGGAGTCCCCTCTGTCACTGTACAGGCGGGAGTTCCCTCAGTCGCTGTACAGGAGGGAGGGAGTCCCCTCAGTCACTGTACAGGAGGCAGTCCCCTTAGTCACTGAACAGGATGGAGTTCCCTCAATCATTGTACAGGAGGGATGCCCCTCAGTCACTGTACAGGAGGGAGGCCCCTCAGTTACTGTACAAGAGGGAGTCCCCTCAGTCACTGTACAGAAGGGAGTCCCCTCGGTCACTGTACAAGAGGGAGGCCTCTCAGTCACTGTACAGGAGGGAGGGAGTTCCCTCAGTCACTGTACAGGAGGGAGGGAGTCCCCTCAGTCACTGTACAGGAGGGAGGGAATTCCCTCAGTCGATTTCCAGGAGGGAGTCTCCTCAGTCACTGTACATAAGGGAGGCCCCTCAGTCACTGTACAGGAGAGAGTTCCCTCAGACACTGTACAGGAGGGAGTTCCCTCAGTCACTGTACAGGAGGGAGTTCCCTCAGTCACTGTACAGGAGGGCGTCCCCTCAGTCACTGTACAGGAGGGAATCCCCTCAGTTATTGTACAGGAGGGAGTCCCCTCAGTCACTGTACAGGAGGGAGTTCCCTCAGTCACTGTACAGGAGGGAATCCTCTCAGTCACTGTGCAGGAGGGCGTCCCCTTAGTCACTGTACAGGAGGGAGTCCCCTCACTTATTGTACAGAAGGGAGGCCCCTCAGCTACTGTACAGGAGGCAGTTCCCTCAATCACTGTACAGGAGTTAGTTCGCTCAGTTGCTGTACAGGAGGGAGGGAGTCCCCTCAGTCACTGTACAGGAGCGAATCCCCTCAGTCACTGTACAGGAGCGATGCCTCTCAGTTACTGTACAGGAGGGAGGGAGTCCCCTCAGTCACTGTACAGGAGGGAGTCCCCTCAGTCACTGTACAGGAGGTAGGCCCCTCAGTCACTGTACAGAAGGGAGGCCCCACAGTCACTGTACAGGAGGGAGGGAGACCCCTCAGTCACTGTACAGGAGGGAGTTCCCTCAGTCACTGTAGAGGAGGGAATCCCCTCATCACTGTACGGAGGGCGTCCCCTCAGTCACTGTACAGGAGGGTTTCCCCTCAGTCACTGGACAGGAGAAAGGCCCCTCAGTCACTGTGCAGGAGGGGGTCCCCTCAGTCACTGTACAGGAGGGAGTCCCCTCAGTCACTGTACAGGAGGGAGTCCCCTCAGTTATTGTCCAGGAGGGAGTCCCCTCAATCACTGTACAGGAGGGCGTCCCCTCAGTCACTGTACAGGAGGGAGTTCCCTCCGTCACTGTACAGGGTGAGGTCCCTCAGTCACTGTACAGGAGGGAGGGAGTTCCCTCAGTCACTGTACAGGAGTGAGGGAGTCCCCTCACTCACTGTACAGAAGGGAGGCCCCTCAGTCACTGTACAGGAGGGAGACCCCTCAGTCACTGTACAGGAGGGAGTTCCGTCAATCACTGTACAGAAGGGAGGGAGTCCCCTCAGTCACTGAACAGGAGGGAGTTCCCTCAGTCACTGCACAGGCGGGTGTTCGCTCAGTTACAGCACAGGAGGGAGGGCGTCCCCTCAGTCACTGTACAGGAGGGAGTTCCCTCAGTCACTGTACAGGAGGGAGTTCCCTCAGTCACTTTACAGGAGGGAGGCCCCTCAGTCACAGTACAGTAGGGAATCCCCTCAGTCACTGTACAGGAGGGATGCTCCTCAGTTACCGTACAGGAGGGAGGGAGTCCCCTCAGTCAATGTACAGGAGGGAGGCCCCTCAGTCACTGTACAGGAGGGAGGGAGACCCCTCAGTCACTGTACAGGAGGGAGTCCCCTCAGTCACTGTACAGGAGGGAGTCCCCTCTGTCACTGTACAGGAGGGAGTTCCCTCAGTCACTGTACAGGAGGGAGGGAGTCCGCTCAGTCACTGTACAGAAGGGAGTCCCATCAGTCACTGTACAGGAGGGAGGCCCCTCAGTCACTGTGCAGGAGGGAGGCCCCTCAGTCACTGTACAGGAGGGAGGGAGACCCCTCAGTCACTGTACAGGAGGGAGTACCCTCAGTCACTGTACAGGAGGGAGTCCCCTAGTCACTGTACAGGAGGGAGTCCCCTCAGTTACTTTACAGGAGGTAGGGTGTCCCCTCAGTCACTGTACAGGAGCGAGTTCCCTCATTCACTGTACAGGAGGGAGTCCCCTCAGTCACTGTACAGGAGGGAAACCCCTCAGTCACTGTACAGGAGGGAGGCCTCTCAGTCACTGTACAGGAGGGAGTCCCATCAGTCACTGTACAGGAGGGAGGCCCCTCAGTCACTGTACAGGAGGGAGGCCCCTCAGTCACTGTACAGGAGGGAGGGAGACCCCTCAGTCACTGTAGAGGAGTGAGTCCCCTCAGTCACTGTACAGGAGGGAGTCCCCTCTGTCACTGTACAGGAGGGACTTCCCACAGTCACTGTAGAGGAGGGAGGGAGTCCCCTCAGTCACTATACAGGAGACAGTCCCCTTAGTCACTGAACAGGAGGGAGTTCCCTCAGTCATTGTACAGGAGGGAGGGAACCCCCTCAGTCACTGTACAGGAGGGAGTCCCCTCAGTCACTGTACAGGAGGGAGGCCCCTCAGTAACTGTACAGGAGGGAGGCCCCTCAGTCACTGTACAGGAGGGAGGGAGATCTCTCAGTCACTGTACAGGAGGGAGTCCCCTCAGTCACTGTACAGGAGGGAGTCCCCTCTGTCACTGTACAGGAGGCAGTCCCCTCAGTCACTGTACAGGAGGGAGTTCCCTCAGTCACCGTACAGGAGGGAATCGCCTCAGTTTTTGTATAGGAGGGAGTCCCCTTAGTCACTGAACAGGAGGGAGTTCCCTCAGTCATTGTACAGGAGGGAGGGAACCCCCTCAGTCACTGTACAGGAGGGAGGCCCCTCAGTCACTGTACAGGAGGGAGGGAGATCCCCCAGTCACTGTACAGGAGGGAGTCCCCTCAGTCACTGTACAGGAGGGAGTCCCCTCTGTCAATGTACAGGAGGGCGTCCCCTCAGTCACTGTACAGGAGGGTGTCCCCTCAGTCACTGTACAGGAGGGAGTCCCCTCAGTTACTGTACAGGAGGGAGGGAGTCCCCTCAGTCACTGTACAGGAGGGAGTTCCCTCAGTCACTGTACAGGAGGGAGTCCCCTCAGTCACTGTACAGGAGGGAGTCCCCTAAGTTATTGTACAGGAGAGAGTTCCCTCAGTCACTGTACAGGAGGGAGTTCCCTCAGTCACTGTAGAGGAGGGAATCCCCTCATCACTGTACGGAGGGCGTCCCCTCAGTCACTGTACAGGAGGGAGTCCCCTCAGTTATTGTACAGGAGGGAGGGAGTCCCCTCAGTCACTGTACAGGAGGGATTCCCCTCAGTCACTGGACAGGAGAAAGGCCCCTCAGTCACTGTACAGGAGGGGGTCCCCTCAGTCACTGTACAGGAGGGAGTCCCCTCAGTCACTGTACAGGAGGGAGTCCCCTCAGTTATTGTACAGGAGGGAGTCCCCTCAATCACTGTACAGGAGGGAGTCCCCTCAGTTACTGTACAGGAGGGATGGAGTCCCCTCAGTCACTGTACAGGAGGGAGTTCCCTCCGTCACTGTACAGGGTGAGGCCCCTCAGTCACTGTACAGGAGGGAGGGAGTTCCCTCAGTCACTGTACAGGAGTGAGGGAGTCCCCTCAGTCACTGTACAGGAAGGAGTCCCCTCACTCACTGTACAGAAGGGAGGCCCCTCAGTCACTGTACAGGAGGGAGACCCCTCAGTCACTGTACAGGAGGGAGTTCACTCAATCACTGTACAGAAGGGAGGGAGTCCCCTCAGTCACTGAACAGGAGGGAGTTCCCTCAGTCACTGCACAGGAGGGAGTTCCCTCAGTCACTTTACAGGAGGGAGGCCCCTCAGTCACAGTACAGTAGGGAATCCCCTCAGTCACTTAACAGGAGGGATGCTCCTCAGTTACCGTACAGGAGGGAGGGAGTCCCCTCAGTCAATGTACAGGAGGGAGGCCCCTCAGTCACTGTACAGGAGGGAGGCCCCTCAGTCACTGTACAGGAGGGAGGGAGATCCCTCAGTCACTGTACAGGAGGGAGTCGCATCAGTCACTGTACAGAAGGGAGGCCCCTCAGTCACTGTACAGGAGGGAGGCCCCTCAGTCACTGTACAGGAGGGAGGGAGACCCCTCAGTCACTGTACAGGAGGGAGTCCCCTCAGTCACTGTACAGGAGGGAGTCCCCTCAGTCACTGTACAGGAGGGAGTCCCCTCAGTCACTGTACAGGAGGGAGGCCCCTCAGTCACTGTACAGGAGGGAGGCCCCTCAGTCACTGTACAGGAGGGAGGGAGATCCCTCAGTCACTGTAGAGGAGGGAGTCCCCTCAGTAACTGTACAGGAGGGAATCCCCTCTGTCACTTACAGGAGGGACTTCCCTCAGTCACTGTAGAGGAGGGAGGGAGTCCCCTCAGTCACTGTACAGGAGGCAGTCCCCTTAGTCACTGAACAGGAGGGAGTTACCTCAGTCATTGTACAGGAGGGAGGGAACCCCCTCAGTCACTGTACAGGAGGGAGTCCCCTCAGTCACTGTACAGGAGGGAGGGAGTCCCCTCAGTCACTGTACAGGAGGGCGTCCCCTCAGTCACTGTACAGGAGGGTGTCCCCTCAGTCACTTTACAGGAGGGAGTCCCCTCAGTTTTTGTATAGGAGGGAGTCCCCTCAGTCACTGTACAGGAGGGAGTCCCCTCAGTTACTGTACAGGAGGGAGGGAGTCCCCTCAGTCACTGTACAGTAGGGAGTTCACTCAGTCACTGTACAGGAGGGACGGAGTCCTCTCAGTCATTGTAGTGGAGGGAGTCCCCTCAGTCACTGTACAGAAGGGAGGCCCCTCAGTTACTGTACAGGAGGCAGTTCCCTCAGTCACTGTACAGGAGTTAGTTCGTCAGTTACTGTACATGAGTGAGGGAGTCCCCTCAGTCACTGTACAGGAGGGAGTCCCCTCAGTCACTGTACAGGAGGGAATCCCCTCAGTCACTGTACAGGAGCGATGCCTCTCAGTTACTGTACCGGAGGGAGGGAGTCCCCTCAGTCACTGTATTAGAGGGAGTCCCATCAGTCACTGTGCAGGAGGGAGGCCCCTTAGTCACTGTACAGAAGGCAGGCCCCACAGTCACTGTACAGGAGGGAGGGAGACCCCTCAGTCACGGTACAGGAGGGAGTCTCCTCAGTCACTGTACAGGAGGGAGTCCCCTCTGTTACTGTACAGGCGGGAGTTCCCTCAGTCGCTGTACAGGAGGGAGGGAGTCCCCTCAGTCACTGTACAGGAGGCAGTCCCCTTAGTCACTGAACAGGATGGAGTTCCCTCAATCATTGTACAGGAGGGATGCCCCTCAGTCACTGTACAGGAGGGAGGCCCCTCAGTTACTGTACAAGAGGGAGTCCCCTCAGTCACTGTACAGAAGGGAGTCCCCTCGGTCACTGTACAAGAGGGAGGCCTCTCAGTCACTGTACAGGAGGGAGGGAGTTCCCTCAGTCACTGTACAGGAGGGAGGGAGTCCCCTCAGTCACTGTACAGGAGGGAGGGAATTCCCTCAGTCGATTTCCAGGAGGGAGTCTCCTCAGTCACTGTACATAAGGGAGGCCCCTCAGTCACTGTACAGGAGAGAGTTCCCTCAGACACTGTACAGGAGGGAGTTCCCTCAGTCACTGTACAGGAGGGAGTTCCCTCAGTCACTGTACAGGAGGGCGTCCCCTCAGTCACTGTACAGGAGGGAATCCCCTCAGTTATTGTACAGGAGGGAGTCCCCTCAGTCACTGTACAGAAGGGAGTTCCCTCAGTCACTGTACAGGAGGGAATCCTCTCAGTCACTGTGCAGGAGGGCGTCCCCTCAGTCACTGTACAGGAGGGAGTCCCCTCACTTATTGTACAGAAGGGAGGCCCCTCAGTTACTGTACAGGAGGCAGTTCCCTCAATCACTGTACAGGAGTTAGTTCGCTCAGTTGCTGTACAGGAGGGAGGGAGTTCCCTCAGTCACTGTACAGGAGGGAATCCCCTCAGTCACTGTACAGGAGCGATGCCTCTCAGTTACTGTACAGGAGGGAGGGAGTCCCCTCAGTCACTGTACAGGAGGGAGTCCCATCAGTCACTGAACAGGAGGTAGGCCCCTCAGTCACTGTACAGAAGGGAGGCCCCACAGTCACTATACAGGAGGGAGGGAGACCCCTCAGTCACTGTACAGGAGGGAGTTCCCTCAGTCACTGTAGAGGAGGGAATCCCCTCATCACTGTACGGAGGGCGTCCCCTCAGTCACTGTACAGGAGGGATTCCCCTCAGTCACTGGACAGGAGAAAGGCCCCTCAGTCACTGTGCAGGAGGGGGTCCCCTCAGTCACTGTACAGGAGGGAGTCCCCTCAGTCACTGTACAGGAGGGAGTCCCCTCAGTTATTGTCCAGGAGGGAGTCCCCTCAATCACTGTACAGGAGGGCGTCCCCTCAGTCACTGTACAGGAGGGAGTTCCCTCCGTCACTGTACAGGGTGAGGTCCCTCAGTCACTGTACAGGAGGGAGGGAGTTCCCTCAGTCACTGTACAGGAGTGAGGGAGTCCCCTCACTCACTGTACAGAAGGGAGGCCCCTCAGTCACTGTACAGGAGGGAGACCCCTCAGTCACTGTACAGGAGGGAGTTCCGTCAATCACTGTACAGAAGGGAGGGAGTCCCCTCAGTCACTGAACAGGAGGGAGTTCCCTCAGTCACTGCACAGGCGGGTGTTCACTCAGTTACAGCACAGGAGGGAGGGCGTCCCCTCAGTCACTGTACAGGAGGGAGTTCCCTCAGTCACTGTACAGGAGGGAGTTCCCTCAGTCACTTTACAGGAGGGAGGTCCCTCAGTCACAGTACAGTAGGGAATCCCCTCAGTCACTGTACAGGAGGGATGCTCCTCAGTTACCGTACAGGAGGGAGGGAGTCCCCTCAGTCAATGTACAGGAGGGAGGCCCCTCAGTCACTGTACAGGAGGGAGGGAGACCCCTCAGTCACTGTACAGGAGGGAGTCCCCTCAGTCACTCTACAGGAGGGAGTCCCCTCTGTCACTGTACAGGAGGGAGTTCCCTCAGTCACTGTACAGGAGGGAGGGAGTCCGCTCAGTCACTGTACAGAAGGGAGTCCCATCAGTCACTGTACAGGAGGGAGGCCCCTCAGTCACTGTACAGGAGGGAGGGAGACCCCTCAGTCACTGTAGAGGAGTGAGTCCCCTCAGTCACTGTACAGGAGGGAGTCCCCTCTGTCACTGTACAGGAGGGACTTCCCTCAGTCACTGTAGAGGAGGGAGGGAGTCCCCTCAGTCACTGTACAGGAGACAGTCCCCTTAGTCACTGAACAGGAGGGAGTTCCCTCAGTCATTGTACAGGAGGGAGGGAACCCCCTCAGTCACTGTACAGGAGGGAGTCCCCTCAGTCGCTGTACAGGAGGGAGGCCCCTCAGTAACTGTACAGGAGGGAGGCCCCTCAGTCACTGTACAGGAGGGAGGGAGATCTCTCAGTCACTGTACAGGAGGGAGTCCCCTCAGTCACTGTACAGGAGGCAGTCCCCTCAGTCACTGTACAGGAGGGAGTTCCCTCAGTCACCGTACAGGAGGGAATCGCCTCAGTTTTTGTATAGGAGGGAGTCCCCTTAGTCACTGAACAGGAGGGAGTTCCCTCAGTCATTGTACAGGAGGGAGGGAACCCCCTCAGTCACTGTACAGGAGGGCGTCCCCTCAGTCACTGTACAGGAGGGAGGGAGATCCCCCAGTCACTGTACAGGAGGGAGTCCCCTCAGTCACTGTACAGGAGGGAGTCCCCTCTGTCACTGTACAGGAGGGCGTCCCCTCAGTCACTGTACAGGAGGGTGTCCCCTCAGTCACTGTACAGGAGGGAGTCCCCTCAGTTTTTGTATAGGAGGGAGTCCCCTCAGTCACTGTACAGGAGGGAGTCCCCTCAGTTACTGTACAGGAGGGAGGGAGTCCCCTCAGTCACTGTACAGTAGGGAGTTCCCTCAGTCACTGTACAGGAGGGAGTTCCCTCAGTCACTGTACAGGAGGGAGTCCCCTCAGTCACTGTACAGGAGGGCATCCCCTCAGTTATTGTTCAGGAGGGAATCCCCTCAGTCACTTTACAGGAGGGAGTCTGCTCAGTTATTGTATAGGAGGGTGTCCCCTCAGTCACTGTACAGGATGGAGTCCCCTCAGTTACTGTACAGGAGGGAGGGCGTCCCCTCAGTCACTGTACAGGAGGGAATCCCCTCAGTCACTGTACAGGAGGGCGTCCCCTCAGTCACTGTACAGGAGGGAGTCCACTCAGTCACTTTACAGTAGGGAGTCCCCTCAGTTATTGTACAGGAGGAAGGGTGACCCCTCAGTCACTGTGCAGGAGGGAGTTCCCTCAGTCACTGTACAGGAGGGAGTCCCCTCAGACACTGTACAGGAGGGAGCGAGTCCCCTCAGTCACTGTACAGTAGGGTGTCCCCTCAGTCACTGTACAGGAGGGCGTTCCCTCAGTCACTGTACAGTAGGGAGGCGCCTCAGTTTCTGTATAGGAGGGAATCTCCTCAGTCACTGTACAGGATGGAGTCCCCTCAGTCACTGTACAGGAGGGAGTCCCCTCAGTTGCTGTACAGGAGGTAGGGAGTCCCCTCAGTCACTGTACAGGAGGGAATCCCCTCTGTCACTTACAGGAGGGACTTCCCTCAGTCACTGTAGAGGAGGGAGGGAGTCCCCTCAGTCACTGTACAGGAGGCAGTCCCCTTAGTCACTGAACAGGAGGGAGTTCCCTCAGTCATTGTACAGGAGGGAGGGAACCCCCTCAGTCACTGTACAGGAAGGAGTCCCCTCAGTCACTGTGCAGGAGGGAGGGAGTCCCCTCTGTCACTGTACAGGGAGCGTCCCCTCAGTCACTGTACAGGAGGGTGTCCCCTCAGTCACTTTACAGGAGGGAGTCCCCTCAGTTTTTGTATCGGAGGGAGTTCCCTCAGTCACTGCACAGGCGGGTGTTCGCTCAGTTACAGCACAGGAGGGAGGGCGTCCCCTCAGTCACTGTACAGGAGGGAGTTCGCTCAGTCACTGTACAGGAGGGAGTTCCCTCAGTCACTTTACAGGAGGGAGGCCCCTCAGTCACAGTACAGTAGGGAATCCCCTCAGTCACTTAACAGGAGGGATGCTCCTCAGTTACCGTACAGGAGGGAGGGAGTCCCCTCAGTCAATGTACAGGAGGGAGGCCCCTCAGTCACTGTACAGGAGGGAGGCCCCTCAGTCACTGTACAGGAGGGAGGGAGATCCCTCAGTCACTGTACAGGAGGGAGTCGCATCAGTCACTGTACAGAAGGGAGGCCCCTCAGTCACTGTACAGGAGGGAGGCCCCTCAGTCACTGTACAGGAGGGAGGGAGACCCCTCAGTCACTGTACAGGAGGGAGTCCCCTCAGTCACTGTACAGGAGGGAGTCCCCTCAGTCACTGTACAGGAGGGAGTCCCCTCAGTCACTGTACAGGAGGGAGGCCCCTCAGTCACTGTACAGGAGGGAGGCCCCTCAGTCACTGTACAGGAGGGAGGGAGACCCCTCAGTCACTGTAGAGGAGGGAGTCCCATGAGTAACTGTACAGGAGGGAATCCCCTCTGTCACTTACAGGAGGGACTTCCCTCAGTCACTGTAGAGGAGGGAGGGAGTCCCCTCAGTCACTGTACAGGAGGCAGTCCCCTTAGTCACTGAACAGGAGGGAGTTCCCTCAGTCATTGTACAGGAGGGAGGGAACCCCCTCAGTCACTGTACAGGAGGGAGTCCCCTCAGTCACTGTACAGGAGGGAGGGAGTCCCCTCAGTCACTGTACAGGAGGGCGTCCCCTCAGTCACTGTACAGGAGGGTGTCCCCTCAGTCACTTTACAGGAGGGAGTCCCCTCAGTTTTTGTATAGGAGGGAGTCCCCTCAGTCACTGTACAGGAGGGAGTCCCCTCAGTTACTGTACAGGAGGGAGGGAGTCCCCTCAGTCACTGTACAGTAGGGAATCCCCTCAGTCACTGTACAGGAGGGATGCTCCTCAGTTACCGTACAGGAGGGAGGGAGTCCCCTCAGTCAATGTACAGGAGGGAGGCCCCTCAGTCACTGTACAGGAGGGAGGGAGACCCCTCAGTCACTGTACAGGAGGGAGTCCCCTCAGTCACTGTACAGGAGGGAGTCCCCTCTGTCACTGTACAGGAGGGAGTTCCCTCAGTCACTGTACAGGAGGGAGGGAGTCCGCTCAGTCACTGTACAGAAGGGAGTCCCATCAGTCACTGTACAGGAGGGAGGCCCCTCAGTCACTGTACAGGAGGGAGGCCCCTCAGTCACTGTACAGGAGGGAGGGAGACCCCTCAGTCACTGTACAGGAGGGAGTCCCCTCAGTCACTGTACAAGGGAGTCCCCTCAGTCACTGTACAGGAGGGAAGCCCCTCAGTCACTGTACAGGAGGGAGGCCTCTCAGTCACTGTACAGGAGGGAGTCCCATCAGTCACTGTACAGGAGGGAGGCCCCTCAGTCACTGTACAGGAGGGAGGCCCCTCAGTCACTGTACAGGAGGGAGGGAGACCCCTCAGTCACTGTAGAGGAGGGTGTCCCCTCAGTCACTGTACAGGAGGGAGTCCCCTCAGTCACTGTACAGGAGGGACTTCCCTCAGTCACTGTAGAGGAGGGAGGGAGTCCCCTCAGTCACTGTACAGGAGACAGTCCCCTTAGTCACTGAACAGGAGGGAGTTCCCTCAGTCATTGTACAGGAGGGAGGGAACCCCCTCAGTCACTGTACAGGAGGGAGTCCCCTCAGTCACTGTACAGGAGGGAGGCCCCTCAGTAACTTAACAGGAGGGAGGGCCCTCAGTCACTGTACAGGAGGGAGGGAGATCCCTCAGTCACTGTACAGGAGGGAGTCCCCTCAGTCACTGTACAGGAGGGAGTCCCCTCTGTCACTGTACAGGAGGCAGTCCCCTCAGTCACTGTACAGGAGGGAGTTCCCTCAGTCACCGTACAGGAGGGAATCGCCTCAGTTTTTGTATAGGAGGGAGTCCCCTTAGTCACTGAACAGGAGGGAGTTCCCTCAGTCATTGTACAGGAGGGAGGGAACCCCCTCAGTCACTGTACAGGAGGGAGGCCCCTCAGTCACTGTACAGGAGGGAGGGAGATCCCCCAGTCACTGTACAGGAGGGAGTCCCCTCAGTCACTGTACAGGAGGGAGTCCCCTCTGTCACTGTACAGGAGGGCGTCCCCTCAGTCACTGTACAGGAGGGTGTCCCCTCAGTCACTGTACAGGAGGGAGTCCCCTCAGTTTTTGTATAGGAGGGAGTCCCCTCAGTCACTGTACAGGAGGGAGTCCCCTCAGTTACTGTACAGGAGGGAGGGAGTCCCCTCAGTCACTGTACAGTAGGGAGTTCCCTCAGTCACTGTACAGGAGGGAGTTCCCTCAGTCACTGTACAGGAGGGAGTCCCCTCAGTCACTGTACAGGAGGGCGTCCCCTCAGTTATTGTTCAGGAGGGAGTCCCCTCAGTCACTTTACAGGAGGGAGTCTCCTCAGTTATTGTATAGGAGGGTGTCCCCTCAGTCACTGTACAGGATGGAGTCCCCTCAGTTACTCTACAGGAGGGAGGGCGTCCCCTCAGTGACTGTACAGGAGGGAATCCCCTCAGTCACTGTACAGGAGGGCGTCCCCTCAGTCACTGTACAGGAGGGAGTCCACTCAGTCACTTTACAGTAGGGAGTCCCCTCAGTTATTGTACAGGAGGAAGGGTGACCCCTCAGTCACTGTGCAGGAGGGAGTTCCCTCAGTCACTGTACAGGAGGGAGTCCCCTCAGACACTGTACAGGAGGGAGCGAGTCCCCTCAGTCACTGTACAGTAGGGTGTCCCCTCAGTCACTGTACAGGAGGGCGTTCCCTCAGTCACTGTACAGTAGGGAGGCCCCTCAGTTTCTGTACAGGAGGGAATCTCCTCAGTCACTGTACAGGATGGAGTCCCCTCAGTCACTGTACAGGAGGGAGTCCCCTCAGTTGCTGTACAGGAGGTAGGGAGTCCCCTCAGTCACTGTACAGGAGGGAGTCCCATCAGTCGCTGTTTCGGAGAGAGTCCCATCAGGATGACTTGGATTGATATAATGCCTTTCACAACCACCGGACGTCTCAAAGCACTTTGCAACCAATGAAGTACTGTTGTAATGTGGGAAACGCGGCCAGTTCCAACACACAGCAATATGATAATGACCAGATAATCTGTTTTTTTAATTGAGGGATAAATATTGTCCAGGACACCAGGGATAACTCTTTGAAATAGTGCCATGAGATTATTTACATCCACCTGAGAGAGCAGACGGTTTAATGTCTCATGTGAAAGACGTCACCTCCGACAGTGCAGCACTCGCTCAGCATGGCACTAAAGTGTCAGCCTAGATTTATGTGCTCAAGTTCCTGGAGTGGGACTGGCTCGTGTTGCATTGACTGACAGAACTCTCTCCCTCCTGTACAGTAACTGAGGGGACCTTCTGACTCAGGGTGTGCTACCCACAGAGTGCCGTCATTTACTGCACATGGAGTGAAATGGTTCTGTTGCTGCTCCACTCACGGGTTGGAGGAAGTTGAAAGGTCCCAGAGTTGATGTGCCGCCACAGTTCCGGTGCTTGGGGCATGTTTGGGGCGCAACAATTGTGTGTGTGGGCGTGTTGTCCTCAGCTGATGGGGCAGGCTGTGGATTTAACCCCGAGTTCCCGCTGCGTGCGATCCCAGACCGCAGCGTGGGTGTAAGGAGGGGCGAGCGCAGTTTATGCATATTTATTTATTAATGTTTTGTTTCCTGTGTATTTATTGCTGGCATCAAAAATTGATGAATTGTTCCCACTGCCGAGTAAACGATTCTAAATGTTTATCAAAGCTGCAATTCAACGGAGACCGCCAGGGATTAGTTTGCGGGGATTTAAATCCGCCGCTTTGTGAGTTGGGAAGGGAAGCAGTCAACATCTGTGCTTCATTCCACAAAGGCTGCACTCGCTTAAAAAAACAATTCTAATGTTGCAGAGATATTGGTCGATTTGTTCCGCCCACACAGCTACCGCCCAGTGAATCCCGGCGGTGAAACAGCACTCCTGGTCAGTTTCTGGGAGGGGTGGATTTGGCTGTGATGTCCCAGTGATGCTGTGTCTCCGGCAAAGGTCTCCTGCTGGCTTGTCCCATCCCAATCCGCAATATTGACTGTGTCTCTTCATTCCATCTCCAATGGGAGCGGCAAGAAATCCGCTTGCTGCAGTTCCACGTCCTCGCACTTTCAATTACCTGTTAAAAATTGAATTTTTCTATGCTTGATATTGTCGTCCAACACACCGTGCCCCCACAGTTTGATCGATATCGGAAACATGGAAACATAGAAAATAGGTGCAGGAGTAGGCCATGCAGCCCCTCGAGCCTGCTCCGACATTCAATACGATCATGGCTGATCTGATCATGGATGCAGGTCCACTTCCCCGCCCGCTCCCCATAACCCCTTATTCCCTTATCAGTTAAGAAACTGTCTATTTCTGTCTTAAATTTATTCAATGTCCCAGCTTCCACAGCTCTCTGAGGCAGCGAATTCCACAGATTTACAACCCTCATGTTGTAAATTCCTCCTCATCTCAGTTTTAAATGGGCTGCCCTAAATTGCGCACAGCAAGCTCCCACAAACAGCAATGTGATGTTGATCAGATAATCTGTTTTGTTATGTTGATTGAGGGATAAATATTGGCTCCAGGACACCGGGGATAACTCCCCTCTTCTTTGAAATACTGCCACGGGATCTTTTACATCCATCTGAAAGAGCAGACGGGGCCTCGGTTTAACGTCTCATCTGAAAAACGACACCTCCGACAGTGCAGCACTCCCTCAGAGGCGAGTGGGCTACCCACTGAGCCACAGCTGGCATATTTAAAGTTCCAAGTTAAGATGCTGGAATCCAGAATTTAGCACCGCCCAGTCTGGCTCCGACTCCGCTGGGACATCCTGTGGGATGCTCGGTCAATTCTCTTTAGTTTTTTTACAAGGCGTTAAACGTCAGATGAAAGCGTAGAGTCAAAATGTTTTTCAAATCGAACAGTGCACAGACCAATGCCCCCCACCAAGCATCACCACTCAAAGGGTTAAACTGAAAGTATTCAGCACACAGTTTGACAAATGTCCCGACTTTTGGATAAACCGAGGCTCATAATTTGTGATCGGGTAGCTCCGAAGAAAGCCCCGAAGAAAGTTTCCCACAAACCTCTCGCGATCTCCATGGCGAGAAGTCTGGCTTTTCTGTCGTTCAGTTGGAATCAGTGTAAGTTAATGGGGAATCCCAAGCGCGAGCTGCTGTGACAGCAACTAGCTGTGTAAGCAGCCAATCACAATGCGGCATTCTCACAGGCCAGGAGTGAAGAAGCTTCTTTTATTCTAGCTTTTTAAAAATGTTACAGACGGCAAAGCAAAGATCGGGGAAAAGGATAACCTGAAATATATAGCAATTTCAAAGAATAACTTTTTTTTTAAGTTTCTGAACTGTAAACTTTTGCAAAAATGCTAAATTTTGACACTCCACAAAATTAAGATTATTTTTTAAGTGCCACAACATTTGTTTAGCCATCAATATGCTGTTACAACCCCAGTTACACCAAATCCAACGAGGTCTAACTTTTAAAAGAGTAATTAAAAGTGATATCACCGCGGAAACGTCCAAGTTTGCGTCAGTATCACTGATTTCATTGATTTTCGGCTATGCATGGCGGGGGTGGGCGGGAGTTGGGGGAGGGGGGACACAGCACAGCCAGTGTCAGAACAGAGAACGACAGACCGCAACTTCATGATTTCCGCATCAGAATGCGCACACGCTAAATCCTGAAGTTGCGGCCAGTTTCAAAGGGGTAATAACGGCAAAATATTCCTCTCTGCAAATTCTGGGTCAGAGTCTTCACAGAGCCTTAGGCTGCCCAGCTGCACACGACTGAGAGCAAACTTTGCATTACATAATAACATAAGAATTAGGAGCAGGAGTCGGCCATACAGCCCCTCGAGCCTGCTCCACCATTCAATAAGATCATGGCTGATCTTCGACCTCAACTCTACTTTTCTGCACTGTCCCCATATCCCTTGATTCACCTGGACTCCAAAAATCCATCTATCTCAACCTTGAATATACTCAACAACTCAGCATCCACAGCCCTCTGGGGTAGAGAATTCCAAAGATTCACAACCCTCTGAAGAAATTCCTCCACATCTTAGTCTTAAATGGTCGACCCCTTATCCTGAGACTGTGTCCCCTGGTTCTAGACACACCAGCCAGGGGAAACAACCTCCCAGCATCTACCCTGTCAATCCCCTGCAGAAACTTTTATATTTCAATGAGATCACCTCTCATTCTTCTAAGCTCCAGAGAGTATTGACCCAATCTACTCAATCTCTCCTCATAGGACAACACTCTCAATCTTCAGATTCCCGGGGGGGAGTGACGGGGGGCGGGTGCATGGTGGTTACATTGGATAGCCCAGAAAAAAGAATATAAGAAATAAGAGCAGGAATCGGCTATTCGGCCCCTCGAGCCTGCTCCACCATTCAATAAGATCATGGCTGATTTGATCATGGATTCAGCTCCACTTCCCTGCCCGCTCCCTATAACTCTTTACTCCCTTATCGCTCAAAAATCTGTCTATCTCCGCCTTAAATATATTTAATGACCCAGCCTCCACATCTCTCTGGGGCAGGGAATTCCACAGATTTACAACCCTCTGAGTGAAGAAATTCCTTCACATCTCAGTTTTAAATGGGCGGCCCCTTATTCTGAGACTATGCCCCCTAGTTTTAATTTTCCCTATGAGTAGAAACTGGGTGTGGGGATCGTGATCTGTGATGAACCTTAACTAAATTTATGCTACCCACTGGTTTAATGTTTTAAATGCTGTACTATTCTATGATTCTATGATTATATCTTGCAGCCTGCACCTCCCCTACTGTTCATTGGCTGCAAACATCAGCAAGAACCTCGATATCGTGAGTGGCCAGCACTGCTTAAATGCAGCCTGCACCTCCGAAAGGCGAGGTGCTTTGCAGCTGCTGGAAGTGGTGGGAATTTTATGAAAAATGAATCTTATACTTTGAGGAATGGCTGACTATGCGAGAGAGCAAGCACCAAGGTTCTTGGAAAATGCACTGGAGGTCTTTCTGGAAGAGGTGGAGTGACAGAGAGAGACATCCTGTATCTGCAGGGAACAGGATGCACCCCAAGACATGTGCTCAGGAGGCAGAGGGAAGATGTAACAGCAGAGGTCAATGACCGCAGTGGATGCAGTGCAGGAAGAAGTTAAACGATCTGACACTAGTTGTCAAGGTAACTGATTTGAATCTTCAACTGGCAAGTCCTGCCAACTGCACCACTAGCTCATTCACTACTCAATTCACTACACCCCCATCACCCACCTACTAACAAACTCTATCAATCAGTACGCAACCCTAAAATTCATATTGCCTTATGAAAGGTCTTCACCCTGAAACGTTAACTCTGTTTCTTTTTCCACTGATGCTGACTGACCTGCTGAATATTTCTAGCATTTTCTGTTTTTAAGAAAGAAGAAAGAAAGGCTTGCATTTATATAGCACCGGACGTCTCAAAGCGCTTTACAGCCAATGAAGTATTTTTGGAGTGTAGTCACTGTTGTAATGTGGGAAATGTGGGAATGCATAGCGAGCTCCCGCAAACAGCAATGTGATAATGACCAGATAATCTGTTTTTTTGTTATGTTGATTGAGGGATAAATATTGGCCCCAGGACACCGGGGAGAACTCCCCTGCTCTTCTTTGAAATAGTGCTGTGGGATCTTTTATGTCCACCTGAGAGAGCAGACGGGGCCTCGGTTTAACGTCTCATCCGAAAGACGGATTTTACTTCAATTCGTATGCTTTACCTCACCCTCACACACTCAACACTGTTATAAGCCTCACGCCCACAATTCAGAGCATGCACACACTGGCAGCAATTCAACCATGACAGCCACAGCATCCAAACATATTTCAGGACATTCAATGACACAGTTCTCTCTTTCCTGCAGGAGAAGGTGGCGTATAACAGGAGGCAGCAGCAAAAAAGTGGAGGAGGACCCGTGCACCTGCATGTTTCAAACCCATGGAGGAGACAGTGCTGGCCATCCTGGGAATGGTCATCGGTGAGGCTGTATCCACTGGTGGGGCTGAAGCGATTGATGATGAGGAGATCAGCATACCCTATCCTCCTTCTCTCATCCCACTCCTCCCTCATCCCTCAATCTCTTCTGACTCACAAGTTGCCGATGGTGTAAGCACACAATTCTGACTCTCACCTCTCCCCTCACCACAGCCCAACCCTTGTTGTCTCTTGTTCATTTCAGATACCCAAGAACTGGAACCTTCCCAGTCAAGAGAGGACAAGGAAGAAGACAGTGAAGATGAAGAGACACTGTGGGATCGAAATTCAACCCCGCTGGAAATGGGGCACACCGACTGTTTTTATAATGTTTTGGCCGCCGCAATGGATATATCCTATCGTCCCAACAATAGGTCCTCCTTTAGCTTAAATAACTTCTCCAACACTTGCGTTATCTTAATATAATATCTCTCATCTCAACTTTTGAACAATTCAGGATTTACCTCCTTGGCATCTGCCCAATATCCTCTATAGTATATAGTGAAGCTATTATTGGTTAAGTACCCTGGCCAATTTCTGTTTCTTTCCTCTAGCTCACTCTCCCTCTCCTCACAGAGGTCCTATGCACAGTTAGCCATTCTCATTTTAATGATTATATTTATAAAATACTTTACTGCTTTTCTGAGATTCTCTCATTCCCCCTCTTAGAAACGTAGAAAATAGGGGCAGGAGTAGGCCATTCGGCCCTTCGAGTCTGCACCGCCATTCAATCTGATCATGGCTGATCCTCTATCTCGACACCATATTCCCGCTTTTTCCCCATACCCCTTGATGCCTTTTGTGTCTAGAAATCTATCTATCTCCCTCTTAAATATATTCAGTGACTCGGCCTCCACAGCTTTCTGTGGTAGAGAATTCCACAGGTTCACCACCCTCTGAGTGAAAACATTTCTCCTCATCTCAGTCCTAAATTTCCTACCCCGTATCCTGAGACTGTGACCCCTTGTTCTAGACTTCCCAGCCCGGGGAAACATCCTCCCCGCATCCAGTCTGTCCAACCCCGTCAGAATTTTATATGTTTCAATGAGATCCCCTCCCATTCTTCTAAACTCTAGTGAATACAGGCCTAGTCAACCCAATCTCTCCTCAGACGACAGTCCTGCCATCCCACGAATCAGTCTGGTGAACCTTTGCTGTACTCCCTCTATGGCAAGTATATCCTTTCTTAGGTAAGGAGACCAAAACTGCACACAATACTCCAGGTGCGGTCTCACCAAGGCCCTGTATAACTGTAGTAAGACATCCTTGCTCCTGTACTCAAATCCTCTTGCAATGAAGCCAACATATCAGTTGCCTTCCTAACTGCTTGCTACACCTGCATGTTTGCTTTTCTTTGCTCTCCTTAACCCTGTCTTACCCGCTTTCCATTATTTGCTGTTATTTGTTAGTTTAACCATGCGAATAGACCCCATGTGCCCTATGTTTCAACGTTATTTGTTTCTAATCACTTTATTCATTCACGGCATTCTGAGATTTGAAGTAATTTTTTTGAAATGGTAGCTATTAATTCTGTTCCTTTGCATTCTTTTGAACAATCCCCACAGTTGACCTACAATCCACCACCTTCAACATTCACTCCCTCCACCACCGGCACACCGTGGCTGCAGTGTGTACCATCTACAAGATACACTGCAGCAACTCGCCAAGGCTTCTTCGGCAGCACCTCCCAAACCCGGGACCTCTACCACCTAGAAGGGCAAGGGCAGCAGGCACATGGGAACACCACCACCTCCAAGTGACACTCCATCCTGAATTGGGCATATATCCCTCATCATTGAGGTGTCAAACTCCCTCCCTAACAGCATTGTGGGAGCACCTCCACCTCATGGACTGCAGCAGTTCAAGAAGGCGGCTCACCACCACCTTCTCAAGGGCAATTAGTGATGGGCAATAAATGCTGGCCTTGCCCGCGATGCCCACACCCCATGAGTGAATAAAGGAATATATAAGATGTCTCAGCCAGCGTACAACAGATCAGGCTCTCTGAGCAAATATGATGAAAAGATTGCTCTTCTAATTCAAAGCAGAAAATATGAATTTCATCTTTAATTAAAGATTACAAAACTATCCTTACCACAGCTAAAGAAGGCATTACATTGCCTCTCCAAATAATCAGCATCAAGTCCCGTGCCATCTGGTTAGATGTAGCTGAACCTCGGTGTTTGTAGGCTTTGACTCTCTAGACAGGAGTTTGAAATAATTTGCGCTAATTTTTGTATATTTATCGACAGGAGGCTCCAACTGGTAAAATGCTGGAAATATACAGGAATTTCAACAGCTTCAGTTAGACAGAGAACGATTACTCCTCAGAATTCCCTTCATCACAACTCACCCAAGACATCACCCTTTCGATTTTGTCACCTGCTGTGCCAGTTCTGTTGTTTCGGCATCTGGGGCTTTCTTTAAAAAGGGATCTGATTGTAATTCAAACTTAAATACCAGCAGGTCATTTCTGTCTCCTCTCCTGTTAAGCTGCATTTTCCGTGGGGTGAAATCATACTGTGGGATTGCCATGATAAATGTGTTAAAGCAGTCTGTGAAATTCCCCTGTGCACTATCTTAATGAAAGCATTAAACCGTCAACAGTAATGCTGTCAGAAAATAGTGAACAAAGATATTTCACACAACGCTGTCACCAAATTAAAAGGTGTTATAGCGGAGCGATTGTAGTTCATGATCCAATTGTACAGCGTTATATCAGGCACTGTGTGTACCTCACTGTCCCATTATACAGTGTTATATCAGGCACTGTGTATACCTCACTGTCCCATTATACAGCGATATATCAGGCACTGTGTATACCTCACTGTCCCATTATACAGCGATATATCAGGCACTGTGTATACCTCACTGTCCCATTATACAGTGTTATATCAGGCACTGTGTATACCTCACTGTCCCATTATACAGCGATATATCAGGCACTGTGTATACCTCACTGTCCCATCATACAGCATTATATCAGGCACTGTATGTACCTCACTGTCCCATTATACAGTGTTATATCAGGCACTGTGTGTACCTCACTGTCCCATTATACAGTGTTATATCAGGCACTGTGTATACCTCACTGTCCCATTATACAGCGATATATCAGGCACTGTGTATACCTCACTGTCCCATCATACAGCATTATATCAGGCACTGTATGTACCTCACTGTCCCATTATACAGTGTTATATCAGGCACTGTGTATACCTCACTGTCCCATCATACAGCATTATATCAGGCACTGTATGTACCTCACTGTCCCATTATACAGTGTTATATCAGGCACTGTGTATACCTCACTGTCCCATTATACACTGTTATATTAGGCACTGTGTATACCTCACTGTCCCATTATACAGCATTGTATCAGGCACTGTGTGTACCTGGGCACAGAACCTTGGAATATCTACCTTTAAAATCATTCTTCAAATCCCTTGGCCCTGTAATCCCTGGATCCTGTTGTGTTGGTGGATGTCGAGTGGAATGGGACTTCCCTCTGCTGATATTCAAGTTTACCGACTCCCTCTGAAATTCCCGATTCTGGGTGGGACCAGCTTGAGCTCTGTCAGCAGTGGGCCAGATGTTCTGTAGTGAGAGGGGGTGGAGGGCTGCAGTGAGGGGGCAATATTATCATTTAAAGGAGTCATTCCATTTAAAGCAATGAGGAGGCTCTTGTAAGAGGGAATACAACGGCTACAACAACCTGTGAGGTCATTAAACTGCTTCTAACCCTGTGTGAGGTCATTAAACTGCTTCTGACATTGTGTGAGGTCTTTAAACCTCTTCTGACACTGTGTGAGGTCATTAAACTGCTTCTGACACTGTGTGAGGTCATTAAACTTCTTCCAACACTGTGTGAGGTCATTAAACTTCTTCCAACACTGTGTGAGGTCATTAAACTTCTTTGACATAATGTGAGGTCATTAAACTGCTTCTCATACAGTGTACAAAGAAGTTCAGTGACTTCACTAGGTCTGCAGAGATAATGGAATCATTTGTTAAATAACCGGACAATTTAATGAAACAGGGAACAGTCAATGGGTATTCCTGCCCCAATATCCAAGCAGTGCCCTTTGGGGTGACACAGCCACCTTGTTCCTTGCCCAGAAGCACCATAATCTGCCATTATTTGTTAATTGTCTCATATCCTGGTCCCTTGGTCTTTGTCTCTATCCATTCCTGAAATCCCGACAGATTGGCCGTGATATTTACTGGGACGGGATTTCAGGAATGGAGAGGAGTTATGTGGGGTTTTCTTCCAAATGCAATGTTGCATATTTGGTGCTGTCTCTCATTTCAGTTTTGGGGCTGTGTTATGGAAGGGAAAATTGATGTGCCGATGGGTATGTGCAGAGCAATCGGGAAGTGGGCTGGAATTCATTGGAACCGTAGTCCGATGAGGTGGCCGCGGACTGTCCTTGCAGACTGCCGATTGAGGGACTGCCTCCTCCATCGCTACTGTTGCTGCTCCTCCTCATCCTCCTCCTCGTCCTCCTCATCCTGCACCTCTCGCTCCTCCTCTTCCTGAGGTGATCCGGCTATGCCTGGTGGCAATGGCTGCACCCTCACGATGGCCAAGTTGTGCAGCATGCAGCAGGCGATGATAAAAAGGGACACCCACTTAGCCAAGTACTGGAGGACTCCTCACGAGCAGTCAAGGCAGTGGAACTATTGCTTGAGCACTCCGATGGTCTGCTCTATGATGTTCCTGGTGGCAGCATGGCTCTCATTATGAGTGCTGGGCAGGAATGTTAGGGTTGCGGAAGGGAATCATGAGCCAGATGGAGAGAGGATAGCCCTTGTCTCCCACCAGCCAGCTGCGGGCTTGATGTAGTGGTTGAAAAATTGCTGGCACACCGGGCTGGCGCAGGATGAAGGCATCAGGGCTGCTGCCAGAATAGCGGGCATTGACGGTCACACACCAACTGCACATTCAGTGAGTGGGAGCCTTCGCGGTTACAGAATGCCTCAGCATTGTTATGCGGTGCCCGCAAAGCGAGATGGGTGCAGTCAATGGCGCCCAGCACCGTGGGCACGTCCCAGGGGAGGCGCGGGTTCGGGGCCAGGGGCCCAGGGGCAGCATGGACCAGCCCACACTGCGATATGTGTGTGCACTGGGACCGTGCAGCAGAGCTGGTCTCCAGTTGTCCTGGTTAACCCTTGCCACTGGACCAAGACCGAGCTCTGTCAAGCCCGTGTGATGGCTGGTGTGCAACGTCCACTACACGTTAAAAAAATCCACGCACAGGCATCTTCCACCCTTCAGGATGTAGTTCGGGTCCTTCATTGAAACACCTGTGAACTCGTCCTTTTCTTGGCATGGAAGCAAGTCATCCTCGCTTCGAGGGACTGCCTATGATGATGGTGATGGCACCATGGGGAAGCCCGCTATCCTGGCAAAGCCACATGCACATTCATGCTGCTTTTATCTGGTCATGGGGGAGGAAATGTAATCCCACCTCCTTCTGTAGAGAGCATCCGTGACCTCATGGATGGAGCAATGGTGGCAAACTGGGAGATGTTGGCGGTGTCCCCTGTTGCACACTAGAATGATCCACTGGCGTAGAAATTGAGTGCAATGGTGACCCTGACTGCCACCGAGAGAGCCATGGTCACCCTGGTCTGAGACTCGAATTCTGGTTGCAGGAGATGGCAGAGCTCATCCTTGCTGAAACACATCCTTCGAACACACTGCTCCTCAGTGAAATTGATGTAGGAGAACTGCTGCCGGAATACCCTGGGAGGGATGGCCTTCTGTTGGTAGCCCTGTTGGGCCTCCTCCCTCTGACTGTATTTTGCTGTCTATCTCTTTTGCCTAAGTTACCTCCAACGGTGACGTCAGAGCATGAGGTCGAGTGCCAAAACAGCCCTCATGAAACGATATAAATGTTGGACTTTCAAATCTGCCGTCAATGAAAGTCACAATTCTTTAACAGGCAATATACACCTTCAACTGTAAATCGGTGAAATCGTCCAAAAGGCATGTGGAAGTAAGCAGCACCCATTAGTAAAGTTTACCCAATGCTGGCGCCTTTAAATAGCTCTCCTCCAGGCGGGAGTGAATTTATCTTCCAGGGTGGTAACGGGGTGCTGTGCACAGCAGTGATGTCAGCATCGCCGGGCACAGCCTAGCGGGGCTACATGGTAGCGCCGATGCAAAATCCCTGCCCAATTTCGCGGGGGGGGCGCTATTCTCGCTGCGCTCCATTTGCGCCCCATTACCACCCCCTAAATATTCCAGGGTAGTTGACTTTTAGACAAGATTGGAAACATGGAAAAGGAAGAGGGTAGCCCTGATAATAAAGGATGAGCTAAAGACAGTAGCGGGAAATGATCTTCGACCAGAAAATCAGGATGTAGAATCAGTATGGGTGGAACTAAGAAATAGCAAAGCCCAGAAAACACTGGTTTTCTGTACAACAGTCGTTATCGTGTTGGACAGTGTAGAATCAGGAAATTACAGGAGAATGTAACAATTGTAATGAAATAATCATGGGGGAACTTAATATTCATATAGACCGGCAAAGCAAATTGGCAAACGTATTTTGGAGGACGAGTTCATGGAATGCATTTGAGACTGGTTTCAAGAACAATTTTTAGACGAACCAACTTGATAACAGGTTATTTTAGATCGAGTATTGTGTAATGACGGAGGGGCCGATATTGATGGCCTTACCGCCCACTGCCGCCGACATTCATCCTCGGGTTCTGCCCAGTGCCAATTTTGATTGAGGGACCTGGGGGTGCATGAATCCCAAAAAGTTAGTTTGCAGGTGCAGCAGGTAATCAGGAAGGCGAATGGAATGTTGGCCTTCATTGCGAGAGGGATGGAGTACAAAAGCAGGGAGGTCCTTCTGCAACTGTACAGGGTATTGGTGAGGCCGCACCTGGAGTACTGCATGCAGTTTTGGTCACCTTACTTCAGGAAGGATATACTAGCTTTGGAGGGGGTACAGAGACGATTCCGGAGATGAGGGGGTTACCTTATGATAATAGATTGAGTAGACTGGGTCTTTACTCATTGGAGTTCAGAAGGATGAGGGGTGATCTTATAGAAACATTTAAAATAATGAAAGGGATAGACAAGATAGAGGCCGAGAGGTTGTTTCCACTGGTCGGGGAGACTAGAACTAGGGGGCACAGCCTCAAAATACGGGGGAGCCAATTTAAAACCGAGTTGAGAAGGAATTTCTTCTCCCAGAGGGTTGTGAATCTGTGGAATTCTCTGCCCAAGGAAGCAGTTGAGGCTGGCTCATTGAATGTATTCAAGTCACAGATAGATAGATTTTTAACCAATAAGGGAATTAAGGGTTATGGGCAGCGGGCGGGTAAGTGGAGCTGAGTCCACGGCCAGATCAGCCATGATCTTGTTGAATGGCGGAGCAGGCTCGAGGGGCTAGATGGCCTACTCCTGTTCCTAATTCTTAAGTTCTTATGTTCTTATGATTTGGGCTGGAGGGAGGGGAGAACCGTCGGGAAACGCCCGCTGACGTCAACGGATGGCCGAGTGGCGTAAGTGGACTCCAGCCATATTGGTGCGGGCAGGAGTCAGCGCCGAACGGCGACAGACCGTTGCAAGGAGGCTGGGCTGTCTGCGACGATGAGTATGAAGAGCTGGAAAAAAATGTTAGACAATTCTAAAATTTCTTCTTTACAGCGGCTTACCTGGATGGGGTCCTCTGAAGGTCTTTCAATGTTTTTTGATGCTTTTTATTTGCAGCTCTTCGACCCTCCATGGGTCCGACTCCATCCTCGGCGGCGCTTGGGCGGCAAGCACCTCTGTCACCGAGAATAAGTGCTCCCTTCCGCTGCCACCCAGATTGACGGCGTAAGTCCCTCTTTTGCCACTGGCCGCCCTTTCAAGGACCTTTTTGCTGAAAACCCCGCCCAGAGTACCGTCAGGTATCACGGCGGCCATCGGCAGTACTTTGCGTGGCACTTGGGCGGCCCTTGCCCTTCACCAATTTCGGCCCCAGAGCGTTAATTAGTAATCTTATAGTAAAGGATTCTCTGGGGAAGAGTGATCATAATATAATAGAATTTCACGTTGAGTTTGAGAGTTATGTTGTTAAATACAAAACTAGGGTTTTAAATATAGACAAAGCCAATTGCATTGGTATGAGTGACAAATTGGCTAATGTAGATTTGGAAATTAGATGAAAAGATATGACCATAGATAAGCAACGGCTTATAATGTTGCTAAAAGTGTCAGCTGTGGCTCAGTGGGTAGCATACTCGTCTCTGAGTCAGAAGGTTGTAGGTTCAAGTTCCACTCCAGGAACTTGAACACATAAATCTCGGCTGACACTCCAGTGCAGTGCTGAGGGAGTGCTGCACTGTTGGAGGTGCCGTCGTTCAGAAGAGACGTTAAAACGGAGCATGCTCACAGATGGATGTAAAAGATCCCATGGAACTATTTCGAAGAAGAGCAGGGGAGTTATCCCCAGTGTCCTGGCCATATTTATCCCTCAATCAACATAACAAAAACAGATTATCTGGTCGTTATCATCAGCATCATAGGCAGTCCCTCGGAATCGAGGAAGACTTGCTTCCAATCTTAAAATGAGTCCTTAGGTGGCTGAACAGTCTAATACGACAACCACAGTCCCTGTCACAGGTGGGACAGACAGTGGTTGAAGGAAAGGGTGGGTGGGACAGATTTGCCGCACGCTCCTTCCGCTGCCTGCGCTTGATTTCTGAATGCTCGCGACAATGAGACTCGAGGTGTTCAGCGCCCTCCCGGATGCACTTCCTCCACTTAGGGCAGTCTTTGGCCAGGGACTCCCAGGTGTCGGTGGGGATGATGCACTTTATCAGGGAGGCTTTGAGGGTGTCCTTGTAACATTTCCTCTGCCCACCTTTGGCTCGTTTTCCGTGGAGGAGTTCTGAGTAGAGCGCTTTCTTTGGGAGTCTTGTGTCTGGCATTTGGACAATGTGGCCCAGCGGAGCTGATCAAGTGTGGTCAGTGCTTTGATGTTGACCTGGTCGAGGACGTTAATATTGGTGCGCCTGTTCTCCCAGGAAATTTGTCGGATTTTGCGGAGACATCGTTGGTGGTATTTCTCAAATGACTTGAGGTGTCTACTGTACATGGTCCATGTCTCTGAGCCATACAGGAGGGCGGGTATTTCTACAGCTCTGTAGACCATGAGCTTGATGGTAGATTTGTTCCTTAGGCAGCCGAAGGCTGCACTGGCGCACTGGAGGCGGCGTTGAATCTCATCATCAATGTCTGCACTTGTTGATAAGAGGCTCCCGAGGTATGGGAAATGGTCCACGTTGTCTAGGGCCGTGCCATGGATCTTGATGACTGGGGGGCAGTGCTGTGCGGTGAGGACAGGCTGGTGGAGGACCTTTGTTTTATGGATGTTTAGCGTAAGGCCAATGCTTTCATACGCCTCAGTAAATACGTGGACTATGTCCTGGAATTCAGCCTTTGTATGTGCGCAGATGCAGGCGTTGTCCACATACTGTAGCTGGACGATAGAGGTTGGGGTGGTCTTGGACCTGGCCTGGAGACGACGAAGGTTCAACAGCTTCCCACTGGTTCTGTAGTTTAGTTCCACTCCAACGGGGAGCTTATTGACTCTGAGGTGGAGCATGGCAGTGAGGAAGATTGAGAAGAGGGTTGGGGCGATGACGCAGTCCTGTTTGACCCTGGTCCGGACGTGGATTGAGTCTGTGATGGATCCATTGGTAAGGATCACGGCCTGCATGTCATCGTGGAGCAGGCGGAGGATGTTGACGAACTTTTGGGGGCATCTGAAACGGAGGAGGACGCTCCATAGACCCTCGCGGTTGACAGTGTCAAAGGCCTTTGAAAGGTCGAAGAAGGCCATGTATAAGGGCTGGTGCTGTTCCCTGCATTTTTCCTGCAGCTGTCGCACTTCAAAAATCATGTCCATTGTGCCCCGTAGGGGCCGAAGACAGTTGAGGAGGACTCTAGCGACAACTTTCCCAGTGGCTGATAGTCGGGTGATTCCTCTGTAGTTGCCCAGTCGGACTGATCCCCTTTTTTAAAGATGGTCATGATCACTGCATCTCTGAGATCTCCCGGCATGCTCTCCTCACTCCAGATGTGAGAGATGAGGTCATGTATCCGCGCCAACAGTGCCTCTCTGCCATACTTTAATGCCTCAGCAGGAATTCCATCCGCTCCTGTAGCCTTGTTGTTCTTAAGCTGTCTTATGACTTTTCCTATCTCATGCAATGTTGGGATTTTACTGAGGTGATAGCGGGTCGCATGCTGCGGGATGGAGTTGAGAACATTCGAGTCAAAGGCAGAGTCTCGATTGGGAGATCTTCGAAGTGCTCCTTCCAGTGGAGTGTTTCCTTGTTCTTGGCCAGCAGTTGGGTGGGACCTTGGGAGTTTGGACCGTAGGTGGCCTTTGCTGTGATGAGGAATCCTCGCACATCATGGCTGTCGGCCAGCTGTTGTATCTCGTGTGCTTTCTCCATCCGCCACCTGTTCTTTAGCTCCTGAGTTTTTTGTTGGGCCTCAGCCTTGAGCCGCCTCTAATGCTGCTTTGTTGCTCCTGAATTGGGTTGTTGCTTAAAGCTCAGAAATGCTCTGCGCTTGCGATCTATTAGCTCTTGGATTTCCTGATCATTCTCATCAAACCTGTCCTGGTGTTTCCCGGTTGAGTGACCAAGCATCTCTTCGCAGGCACTGGTTATGGAGGCCTGGAGGGCAGACCAAGCGCTGTGGGCATTCTGCGTCTCGGGGTCATCAAGGCATGTCACATCGTTATCACATTGCTGTTTGTGGGAGCTAGCTCTGTGCAAGTTGGCTGCCGCGTTTCCCATAGTACAGCAGTGGCTACACTTCGAAAAGTATTTCATTGGCTGTAAAGTGCTTTGAGATGTCCTGTGATCATGAGAGGCGCTATATAAATCCAAGTCTTTCTTTTTTTTTAAAAAGAGTAGAAAGCCTGAGATTGGGAGGATTTTAGAATTCAGCAAAGGAGGACCAAGAAATTGATAAAGAGGGAGAAAATATCAGAACGAGAGTAAACTCGCAAGAAATATAAAAATGAGTTGTAAGACCGTCTACAAGCATTTAAAGAGGAATAGATTAGCGAAAGTAAATTTGGGTCCCTTAGAGGCAAAGGCAGGAGAAATTATAATGATGAATAAGGAAATGGCAGAGACATTAAACAATACTTTGTAACTGTCTTCACAGTTGAAGACACAGAACACATCCTGGAAATAGTGGGAAACCAAGGGTCTAATGAGAGTGAGGAACTTAAAGTGATTAATATTAGTAAAGAAAAAGTACTGGGGAAATTAATGGGACTAAAAACTGACAAGTCCCCTAGATCTGATGGCCTACACACTAGGGTTTTTAAAGATGTGGCTGCAGATAGTGGATGCAATGGTTTTGATCTTCCCTAGATTCTAGAGCAGTCCTCAAGGTAGCAAATGTAATCCCGCTATTCAAGAAAGGAGGGAGAGAGGAAGCTGAGAACTAGAGGCTAGTTGGTCTGATATCAGTCGCAGTGAATATGCTAGATGAAGTGGTAAAAGGGCACTTAGAAAATGGTAATATAGTTTTTTGAGGGTGTAACTAGCAGGGTGGATAAGGGAGAACCAGTGGATGCAGTATATTTGGATTTTCAAAAGGCATTCGATAAGGTGCTACTCAAGAGGTTGTTAAACAATATTAGACTTCATGGAATTTGTGATAATATATTAGTATGAACTGAAGATTGGTTAACGGACAGAAAACTGAGGGTAGGAATAACATGGTCACTTCCAGGTTGAGAGTTTGTAGCTAGTGGGGTGCCACAAGGATCAGTGATTAAGCCTCTGCTATTCCAAATCTACATTAATGACTTAGATCATGGGACTGTCATGTATCCAATTTTATTGATGATACAAAGCTAGGTTGAAAAATAAGCCATGAGAAAGATACAAAGAATCTGCAAAGCAATATATGTGAGAAGGAGGAAAGGTTGTGTTGAGGGATATGGGGAGAAAATGCATAGGTAGGGTTGAGGAATATGGTAAGAAGGGGAGGTAGGTAGGTTGAGGGATTTGGGGTGAAGGTGGACAGGTGGGGTTGAGAGATATGGGGAGAAGGTGGATTGGGGGGGGTGGGGTTGAGGGATATGGGGAGAAGGTAGATTGGGAAGGGGGTTGAGGGATATGGGAAGAAGATGGATTGGGGGGGGTGGGGTTGAGGAATATGGGAAGAAGGTGGATTGGGAGGGGTGGAGTTGAGGGATATGGTGTGAATGCGGATTGGGGGTTTGGTGTTGAGGGATATGGTGAGAAGGTGTGTAGGTCTCAGGGAGAGTGATCGGGAGAGTGCAATGATCTCTGGCACTGGGGGCAGTGGAGCCCGAAGCGATAGAGATGCTAGAGACGGAGATGGGAGAGGTGGAGATGGGACAGGTGGAGATGGGACAGGTGGAAGAGGTGAAGATGGGAGAGGGAGAGATAGGAGAGCTGGAGATGGGAGAGATGGAGAAGGGAGAGCTGGAGATGGGCGAGATGGAAATGGGAGATGTTAAAGCTGATAGACCAAACAAAGAGGTTTATAATGTTGCCAAAAAAAGCAGTAACCCTGAAGATTGGGAAGATTCTAGAATTGAGCAAAGGATAACCAAGAAATTGGTAAAGAAAGGGAAAATAGACTATGAGAGCAAACTATCGAGAGACATAAAAACAGACTTTAAAAGCTTCGACATCGATGTAAAAAGGAAAAGATTAGCAAAAGTAAATGTGGGTCCCTTACAGGCTGAGACAGGAGAAATTATAATGGAGAATAAGGAAATGGCAGCGAAGTTAAACTAATACTCTGTGTCTGTCTTCACAGATGAAGACACAAAAAACTCCCGGAAATAGTGGGGAACCAAGGGTCTAGCGAGAATGAGAAATTGAAAGAAATTAGTATTAGAAAAAAAATAGTACTGGAGAAATCAATGGGACTGAAAGCCAATAAATCCCCTGGATCTGATGGCTTACACCCTCGGGTTTTGAAAGAGGTGGCTATAGAGATAGTGGATGCATTAGTTGTCATCTTCCAAAATTTCAAATATTCTAGAAAGGTTCCCATGGATTAGAAGGTAGCAAATATAACCCCACTATTTAAGAAAGGAGGGAAAGAGAAAATGGGGACCTACAAATGAATTAGCCTGACATCAGTAGTAGGGAAAAATCTATTATTAAGGACGTGGTAACAGGGCACAGAGAAAATAATAATAGGGTTGGGCAGAGTCAACATGGATTTATGAAAGGGAAATCATGTTTGACAAATCTGTTAGAGACTTTTGAGGTTGTAATAAGCAGAATAGATAAGGGGGAACCAGTGGATGTGGTGTATTTAGATTTTCAGAATACATTCGATAAGGTGCCACACAAGAGGTTATTAAAGAAAATTAGGGCTCATGGGATTGGGGGTAATATACTAGCATGGATTGAGGATTGGTTAATGGACAGAAAACAGAGAGTAGGAATAAACGGGTAATTTTTGGGTTGGCAGGCTGTAACCAGTGGGGTGCCGCAAGGATCGGCTTTGGGCCCCAGCTATTCACAATCTACAACAATGCTTTAGATGAGCGGAACAAATGTAATATATCCAAGTTTGCTGATGATACAAAGCTGGGTGGGAATGTAAGTTGTGAGGAGGATGCAAAGGGGATAGAAACAGGATAAGTGAGTGGGCAAGATCGTGGCAAATGGAATATAATGTGGGAAAATGTGAAGTTATCCACTTTAGTAGGAAAAATAGGAAAACAGAGTTTTTTTAAACTGAGTGAGATTGGAAAATGTTGGTGTTCAGAGGGACCTAGGTGTCCTTGTACACAAATCACTGAAAGTTAACATGCAGGCACAGCAAGCAATTAAGAAAGCAAATGGTAGGTTGGCCTTTATTACAAGTCAAATGCGATGTCATCCACTTTGGACTTAAAAAGAACAACAGCAATTTGTATTTAATGTAGTGAAACGCCCCAAGGCGCTTCACAGAGGTATTATGAGACAAAAAATTTGATCCAGAGCCACATAAGGAGAAATTCGGGCAGGTGACCAAACGCTTGGTCAAAGAGGTAGGTTTTAAGGAGCGTCTTGAAGGAGGAAAGAGAGGTAGGGAGGTGGAGAGGTTTTGGCAGGGAGTTCCAGAGCTTGGGGCCTTGGCAACATAAGGCACGGCCACAAATGGTTGAGCGATTATAATCAGGGATGCTCAAGAGGGCAGAATTAAAGGAGTGCAGACATCTTGGGGGGTTGTGGAACTGGAGAGATTATGGAGATAGGGAGGGGCTAGGCCATGGAAGGATTTGAAAACAAGGATGATAAGTTTGAAATCGAGGCATTGCTTAACCGGGAACCAATGTAGGTCAGCGAGCACGAGGGTGATGGGTGAGCGGGACTTGGTGTGTGTTAGAACACGGGCAGAGTTTTAGATCACCTCTAGTTTACATAGGGTAGAATGTGGGAGGCCAGCCAGGAGAGGATTAGAATAGTCAAGTCTAGAGGTAACAAAGGCATGGATGAGGGCTTCAGCTGAGGTAAGGGTGAAGACGGGCGATGTTACGGAGGTGGAAATAGGCGGTCTTAGTTATGCTATTGTTATGTGGTGGAAAGCTCATTTCAGAGTCAAATATGACAGCAAGGTTGTGTACAGAGTGGTGCAGCCTCAGACAGAAGTTGGGGAGAGGGATGGAGTCAGTGGCTCAGGAGCAGAGTTTATGGCGGGGACCGAAAACAATGGCTTCGGTCGTCCCAATATTTAATTGGAGAAAATTTCTGCTCATCCAGTACTGGATGTTGGACATGCAGTCTGACAATTTAGAGACCATAGAGGGGTCGAGCAAACTGGTGGTGAGGTACAGCTGGGTGTCGTCAGTGTACATGTGGAAACTGATGCTGTGTTTTCGGATGATATCGCCAAGGGGCAGCATATAGATGAGAAATAAGAGGGAGCCAAGGACAGATCCTTGGGGGACACCAGAGGTAACGATGCGGGAATGGGAAGAGAAGCCGTTGCAGGAGATTTTCTGGCTACAATTAGATAGATAAGAATGGAACCAGGCGAGTGCAGTCCCACCTAGCTGGACGATGGTGGAGAGGCGTTGGAGGAAGATAGAGCGGTCAACCCTGTCAAAGGTTACAGATAAGTCGAGAAGGATGAAGAGGGATAGTTTACCTTTGTCACAATCACAAAGGATGTAATTTGTGACTTTGATGAGAGCTGTGAATATGGGTTGGGGAGTTTACATGGAGGGAGAGATTAAGGGGGGACAGGAGGCTAGTGAACTCAGAGGAGAGAGAAAATGATGAGCTGAGATGGAGGTTGAAATCACCGAGGATGAGAAGTCGTTTGGTGCAGAGGCAGTCGTGAAGAAATATCATTATTAAAACGGATTGATGAATAATCTCTAAATGGTGAAAGTTTAGAAGCAGTGGATGTCCAAAGAGACTTAGGTGTTCCTCTACATAGATCATGAAAGTGTTATGGACAGGTACAAAAAATAAACAAAATGGCGAATGGAATGCTGGCCTTTATATCTTGAGGACAAGACTATAAGGGGGTTGAACTGGGTTCAGTTCTGCACACTGCACCTCAGCAGGGATACTTTGGCGTTAGAGGGAAATATCAAAAACACGGCGTCAGTTTCCACATGTACGCTGACGACACCTCACCACCACTTCTCTCGATCCCTCCACGACTGCATCCCTCCCCTAATGTGTGTCGCAACCTTGGTGTCATACTTGATCCTGAAATGAATTTCTGACCACATATCCGCAGCATAATTAAGATCGTCTAGGATAGACTGGAGAATGATACTTAAAGGGTTGGCGGTGGATAGGCAATGGCAGACATTTAAAGATCACATGGATGAACTTCAACAATTGTACATCCCTGCCTGGAATAAAAATAAAACGGGAAAGGTGGCTCAATGTGGCTAACAAGGGAAATTAGGGATAGTGTTAAATCCAAGGAAGAGGCATATAAATTGGCCAGAAAAAACAGCAGACCTAAGGACTGGAAGAAATTTAGAATCCAGCAGAAGAGGACAAAGTGTTTAATTAGAGGGGGGAAAATAGAGTATGAGAGGAAGCTTGCTGGGAACATAAAAACTGACTGCAAAAGCTTCTATCGATATGTGAAGAGAAAGAGATTAGTGAAGACAAACGTAGGTCCCTTGCAGTCAGAATCAGGTGAATTTATAATGGGGAACAGAGAAATGACAGACCAATTGAACAAATACTTTGGTTCTGTCTTCACAAAGGAAATTCCGGAAATACTAGGGGACAGAGGTCTAGCGAGAAGGAAGAACTGAAGGAAATTCTTATTTGTCAGGAAATTGTGTTAGGGAATTGAAGGCTGATAAATCCCCAGGACCTGGTAGTCTGCATCCCAAAGTACTTAAGGAAGTGGCCCTAGAAACAATGGAAGCATTGGTGATCATTGTCCAACACTCTATCGACTCTCGATCAGTTCCTATGGACTGGAGGGTAGCTAATGTAACACCACTTTTTAAAAAAGGAGGGAGAGAGAAAACGGGTAATTATAGACCGGTTAGCCTGACATCAGTAGTGGGGAAAATGTTGGAATCAATTATTAAAGATGAAATAGCAGCGCATTTGGAAAGCAGTGACAGGATCAGTCCAAGTCAGCATGGATTTATGAAAGGGAAATCATGCTTGACAAATCTTTTAGAATTTTTTGAGGATGTAACTAGTAGAGTGGACAAGGGAGAACCAGTGGATGTGGTGTATTATGACTTTCAAAAGGCTTTTGACAAGGTCCCACACAAGAGATTGTTGTGCAAAATTAAAGCACATGGTATTGGGGGTAATGAATTGACATGGATAGGGAACTGGTTGGCAGACAGGAAGCAGAGAGTCGGGATAAATGGGTCCTTTTCAGAATGGCAGACAGTGACTAGTGAGGTGCCGCAGGGCTCAGTACTGAGACCCCAGCTATTTCAATATACATCAATGATTTAGATGAAGGAATTGAGTGTAATATCCCCAAGTTTGCATATGACACTGAACTGGGTGGTGGTGTGAACTGTGAGGAGGATGCTCAGAGGCTGCAGGGTGACTTGGACAGGTTAGGTGAGTGGGCAAATGCATGGCAGATGCAGTATAATGTGGATAAATGTGAGGTTATCCATTTTGGTTGTAAAAACGTGCAGGCAGAATATTATCTGAATGGCGGCAGATTAGGAAAAGGGGAGGTGCAACGAGACCTGGGTGTCATGGTATATCAGTCATTGAAAGTTGGCATACAGGTACAGCAGGCGGTGAAGAAGGCAAATGGCATGTTGGCCTTCATAGCGAGAGGATTTGAGTATAGAAGCAGGGAGGTCTTACTGCAGTTGTACAGGGTCTTGGTGAGGCCTCACCTGGAATATTGTGTTCAGTTTTGGTCTCTTAATCTGAGGAAGGATGTTCTTGCTATTGAGGGAGTGCAGTGAAGCTTCACCAGACTGACTCCTGGGATGGCAGGACTCTGACGGGATTGGACAGGTTAGATGCAGGAAGAATGTTCCCGAAGTTGGGGAAGTCCAGAACCAGGGGTCACAGTCTAAAGATAAGGGGTAAGCCATTTAGGACCGAGATGAGGAGAAACTTCTTCACTCAGAGAATTGTGAACCTGTGGAATTCTCTACCACAGAAACTTGTTGATGCCAGTTCGTTAGAAATATTCAAGAGGGAGTTAGATATGGCCCTTACTGCTAAAGGGATCAAGGGGTTATGGAGAGAAAGCAGGAAAGGGATACTGAGGTGAATGATCAGCCATGATCTTATTGAATGGTGGTGCAGGCTCAAAGGGCCGAATGGCCTACTCCTGCACCTATTTTCTATGTTTCTATGTCTATTTCCACCTCTGTAACATTGCCTGTCACCGCCCTGCCTCAGCTCATCTACTGCTGAAACCCTCATCCATGCCGTTGTTACCTTTAGACTTAACTATTCCAATGCACTCCTGGCTGGCCTCCCACATTCTACCCTACATAAACTTGAGGTGATCCAAAATCGGCAGCCCGTGTCCTAACTCGCACCGAGTCCTGTTCATCCATCACCCCTGTGCTCGCTGACCTACATTGGCTCCCGGTTAAGCAATATCTCGATTTCAAAATTCTCACCCTTATTTTCGAATCCCTCCATGACGTCGCCCCTCCATATCTCTGTAACCTCCTCCAGCCCCACAATCCCCCGAGATGTCTGCGCTCCTCTAATTCTGCCCCCTTGAGCGTCCCTGATTATAATCGCTCAACCATCGGTGGCCGTGCCTTCTGCTGCCTGGGCCCCAAGTTCTGGAACTCCCTCCCTAAACCTCTCCACCTCTCTACCTCTCTTTCCTCCGTTAAAATGCTCCTGAGAACCTACCTCTTTGACCAAGCTTCCTGCCCTAATTTCTCCTTATGCGGCTCGGTGTCAAATTTTTGTCATAACTCTCCTGTGAAGCGCCTTGGGACGTTTTGCTACGTTAAAGGTGCTCTATAAATACAAGTTGTTGTTGTTTAGAGAGTGCAGCAAAGGTTAACTAGAATGATACTGAGCCTTGAAGCGTTAAATTACGAGGGGAGATTTCATAAACTAGGTTTGAATTCCCTGGAATTCAGATTAAGGGCTGATTTGATTGAAGTTTTCAAGATATTAAGAGGAACTGGTCGGATAATTAGAGAGAATCTATTTCTGCTGTTTGGGGAATTTAGGACTGGGACATAGCTTAAAAATTAGAGATAGGCCTTTCAGAAGTGAAGGAAGGAAATATTTCTACACTCAAAGGGTAGTGGAAGTTTAGAAACATGGAAATTTACTGCGCCGAGGAAGGCTATTTCGGCCCATCGTGTCCGCGCCGGCTGACAAAGAGCCACACGGCCCTCGGTCAGCAGCCCTGAAGGTTACATATAAACCTATGAACAATGAACAATGGCAGACAGGTAAAGAGCACCCGGCCCAACCAATCCGCCCCACACAACTGCGACATCCCTTACACCGAAACATTCTACACTCCACCCCAACCGGAGCCATGTGATCTCCTGGGAGAGGCAAAAAACAGATAAAAACCCAGGCCAATTGGGAGGAAAAAAAGCTGGGAAAAATTCCTCTTCGACCTATCCAGGCAATCGACACTAGTCCAGGAGATCACCCTGGCCGTATTCGATCCCCTGCAGTACTTACCATTATATCTGCGCCAGCCAACAAAAGTCTAATCCCAATTACCAGCTCTAGGTCTGTATCCCTGCCGGTTACGGCACTTTAAGTGCCCATCCAAGCAACTTTTAAATGTGGTGAGGGTTTGGAACTATCTTCCGCAAATGGCAGTTGATGTTGGGTCGGTTGTTCATTTTAAATCTGCAATTGGTAGATTTCTGTTAACCAAAGGCGTTAAGAGATCTGGGGCAAGGACAGGTACATGAATTTCGGTCACAGATCAGCCATGATCCCATTGAATGGCGGAGCAGGCTCGAGGAGCTAAATGGCCTACTCCTGCTGCTATGTTCCAGTGACAGTATAGATGCAAAAATTGTCTCAGGGACGGAAAGCAGAGAGCAGCAGTGAATGGCCGCAGTGCAGACTGGAGGGGAATGTGCTGTGCTGGCCCCCAGAGTCAGTGTTAGGACCACTGGACTTTTTCATATCTATTAATGACCAGGACAAAGAGAGATTTGATAAAGGTGCTCAAATCATGAAGGGTTTTGATAGAGTAAATAAGTAAACACTGTTTCCAGTAGCAGGAGGGTCGATAACCAGAGGACACAGAATTAAGGTCATTGGCAAAAGATGCAGAGGTAAGATAATATTTTTTTTTTTACTCAGTGATGTTGTGATCTGGAATGCGCTGCTTGAAAGGGTTCTGGAAGCAAATCCAATAATAATAGCTTTCAAAAGGGAATTGGATAAAGATTTGAAGGGCTATGGGCAAGGAGTAGGAAGGTAGAATTAAAAGCTCTTTCACAGACACGATGGGCCGAATGGCCCCCTTCTCTGCTGTCTCATTCTGTGATCCTATCACTGGGTGGCTTAACAGGGACTTTACAACAAGTGTATTACACAGGATAGACATTCCCAGACCCAGACCCGGACACAGTCACAGACACAGACCCAGACCCAGACACAGACCCAGACACAGACCCAGACCCAGACCCAGACCCAGACCCAGACACAGACAGACACAGACACAGACACAGACAGACACAGACACAGACACAGACACAGATACAGACACAGACCCATACACAGACAGACACAGACCCAGACACAGATACAGACCCAGACACAGACACAGACACAGACAGACCCAGACACAGACAGACACAGACACAGACACGGACCCAGACACAGACACAGACCCAGACCCAGACCCAGACAGACACAGACACAGATACAGATACAGACCCAGACACAGATACAGATATAGACACAGACAGACACAGACAGAGACCCAGACACAGATACAGACACAGACATAGACAGACACAGACACAGACACAGACACAGACAGACACAGACACAGACCCAGACACAGACCCAGATATAGACACAGACAGACACAGACACAGATACAGACACAGACATAGACAGACACAGACACAGACACAGACACAGACAGACACAGACACAGACACAGATACAGACAGACACAGATACAGACCCAGACACAGACACAGATACAGATACAGACACAGACAGACACAGACACAGACCCAGACACAGATACAGACCCAGACCCAGACACAGACACGGACCCAGACACAGACAGACCCAGACACAGACACAGTCACAGACACAGACCCAGACACAGAACCAGACCCAGACCCAGACCCAGACACAGACAGACACAGACACAGACACAGATACAGACACAGACATACACAGATCCATACACAGACAGACACAGACACAGACACAGACACAGATACAGACCCAGACACAGACACAGACACAGACAGACACAGACACAGACACACACGGACCCAGACACAGACACAGACACAGACCCAGACCCAGACACAGACACAGACAGACACAGACACAGATACAGACAGACACAGATACAGACCCAGACCCAGACACAGACACAGATACAGATACAGACACAGACAGACACAGACACAGACCCAGACACAGATACAGACCCAGACACAGACAGACACAGACACAGACACAGACAGACACAGACACGGACCCAGACACAGACACAGACAGACCCAGACACAGATCCGGACACAGACACAGACAGACACAGACACAGATCCAGACACAGACACAGATACAGACAGACACAGATACGGACCCAGATACAGACACAGATACAGATACAGACACAGACAGACACAGACACAGACCCAGACACAGATACAGACCCAGACCCAGACACAGACAGACACAGACACAGACACAGACAGACACAGACACGGACCCAGACACAGACACAGACAGACCCAGACACAGACACAGATCCGGACACAGACACAGACAGACACAGACACAGATCCAGACACAGACACAGACACAGACACAGACACAGATACAGACAGACACAGATACAGACCCAGATACAGACCCAGACACAGACACTGACAGACACGGACCCAGACAGACCCAGACACAGACACAGATCCGGACACAGACACAGACACAGATCCAGACACAGACACAGATACAGACAGACACAGATACAGACACAGACACAGACCCAGACACAGACACAGACACAGACATAGACACAGACACAGAACCGGACACAGACACAGACACAGATACAGACAGACACAGATACAGACAGACACAGACACAGACACAGATACAGACCCAGACACAGATACAGACACAGACACAGACAGACACAGACACAGACAGACCCGGACACAGACACAGACACAGACACAGACACAGAACCGGACACAGATACAGACACAGACACAGACAGACACAGACACAGACAGACCCGGACACAGACACAGACACAGACACAGACACAGAACCGGACACAGACACAGACACAGGCACAGACCCAGACACAGACAGACACAGACCCGGACACAGACCCAGACACAGACCCAGACACAGACACAGACCCAGACACAGACACAGATTCTGGACCATTCCTAGACTCAGGACCAGGACATTTCCATGAGAGTTCTAGCCTGCTAATTTACAGTATTTCTACCTGCACAGTTTCTGTAGAAGCATCGGTTCTACGCTATGTCCCCGGTGTTGCATCTGATCTGCTGCCTCTGCGAGTTCCCTTCCTTCCCCTAGCTCATAGGGCCAAACTTCCTCTGAGGCTCCCCCCTGCCCTAGCCCTGAACTCACATCTTTCTCCAGTTTCTTTCTGATCTCCCCTCTTGATCTCTCCAAGCTCATCCTGTCCATGAGCCCCACTTCCTGCTCCCTTGACCCAATTCCCATTAAACTGCTGACCATCTAATTTCCTTTTCGGGCTCCCATGTTAGCCGACATTGTTAATGGTTCTCTCTCAGGTATTATCCCCCTCTCCTTCAAATCCGCCGTCATCACACCTCTCCTCAAAAAAACAAACCTTGACCCCACTGTATCTAAGGGTTAAGTCATGGCAGGACAGCTCGGTCACGTGATATGCTCCTCCTGTACCATGTGGGAACACGGGGACAACACCAGTGTCCCTGACGACTACATGTGCGGGAAGTGTGTCCACCTCCGGCTACTGACGGTCCGCGTTGCGGAGTTGGAGCTGAAGGTGGATTCACTCTGGAGCATCCACGATGCTGAGAATGACGTGAGTATCACGTGTAGCGAGTTGGTCTTACTGCAGGAGAAGGGTCCACAGCCAGCGAGGGAATGGAAGACCAGCAGGAAGAGTAGTGCAAGGAAGGTAGTGCAGGGGTCCCCTGTGGTCATCCCCCTGCAAAACAGATACACCGCTTTGAGTACTGTTGAGGGGGATGACTCATCAGGGGAGGGCAGCAGCAGCCAAGTTCATGGCACCGTGGCTGGCTCTGTTGCACAGGAGGGCAGGAAAAAGAGTGGAAGAGCGATAGTGATAGGGGATTCAATTGTAAGGGGAATAGATAGGCGTTTCTGCGGCCGCAACCGAGACTCCAGGATGGTATGTTGCCTCCCTGGTGCAAGGGTCAAGGATGTCTCGGAGCGGGTGGAGGACATTCTAAAAAGGGAGGGAGAACAGCCAGTTGTCGTGGTGCACGTTGGTACCAATGACATAGGTAAAAAAAGGGATGAGTTCCTACGAAATGAATTTAAGGAGCTAGGAGCTAAATTAAAAAGTAGGACCTCAAAAGTAGTAATCTCGGGATTGCTACCAGTGCCACGTGCTAGTCAGAGTAGGAATCGCAGGATAGCTCAGATGAATACGTGGCTTGAGCAATGGTGCAGCAGGGAGGGATTCAAATTCCTGGGGCATTGGAACCGGTTCTGGGGGAGGTGGGACCAGTACAATCCGGACGGTCTGCACCTGGGCAGAATCGGAACCAATGTCCTCGGGGGAGTGTTTGCTAGTGCTGTTGGGGAGGAGTTAAACTAATATGGCAGGGGGATGGGAACCAATGCAGGGAGATAGAGGGAAACAAAAAGGAGGCAAAAACAAAAGACAGAAAGGAGATGAGGAAAAGTGGAGGGCAGAGAAACCCAAGGCAAAGAACAAAAAGGGCCATTGTACAGCAAAATTCTAAAAGGACAGAGGGTGTTAAAAAAACAAGCCTAAAGGCTTTGTGTCTTAATGCAAGGAGTATCCGCAATAAGGTGGATGAATTAACTGTGCAAATAGATGTTAACAAATATGATGTGATTGGGATTACGGAGACGTGGCTCCAGGATGAGCAGGGCTGGGAACTCAACATCCAGGGGTATTCAACATTCAGGAAGGATAGAATAAAAGGAAAAGGAGGTGGGGTAGCATTGCTGGTTAAGGAGGAGATTAAGGCAATAGTTAGGAAGGACATTAGCTTGGATGATGTGGAATCTATATGGGTAGAGCTGCAGAACACCAAAGGGCAAAAAACGTTAGTGGGAGTTGTGTACAGACCTCCAAACAGTAGTAGTGATGTTGGGGAGGGCATCAAACAGGAAATTAGGGGTGCGTGCAATAAAGGTGCAGCAGTTATAATGGGTGACTTTAATATGCACATAGATTGGGCTAACCAAACTGGAAGCAATACGGTGGAGGAGGATTTTCTGGAGTGCATAAGGGATGGTTTTTTAGACCAATATGTCGAGGAACCAACTAGGGGGGAGGCCATCTTAGACTGGGTGTTATGTAATGAGAAAGGATTAATTAGCAATCTCGTTGTGCGAGGCCCCTTGGGGAAGAGTGACCATAATATGGTGGAATTCTGCATTAGGATGGAGAATGAAACAGTTAATTCAGAGACCATGGTCCAGAACTTAAAGAAGGCTAACTTTGAAGGTATGAGGCGTGAATTGGCTGAGATGGATTGGCGAATGATACTTAAGGGGTTGACTGTGGATGGGCAATGGCAGACATTTAGAGACCGCATGGATGAACTACAACAATTGTACATTCCTGTCTGGCATAGAAATAAAAAAGGGAAGGTGGCTCAACCGTGGCTATCAAGGGAAATCAGGGATAGTATTAAAGCCAAGGAAGTGGCATACAAATTGGCCAGAAATAGCAGCGAACCTGGGGACTGGGAGAAATTTAGAACTCAGCAGAGGAGGACAAAGGGTTTGATTAGGGCAGGGAAAATGGAGTATGAGAAGAAGCTTGCAGGGAACATTAAGACGGATTGCAAAAGTTTCTATAGATATGTAAAGAGAAAAAGGTTAGTAAAGACAAACGTAGGTCCCCTGCAGTCAGAATCAGGGGAAGTCATAACGGGGAACAAAGAAATGGCGGACCAATTAAACAAGTACTTTGGTTCGGTATTCACGAAGGAGGACACGAACAACCTTCCGGTTATAAAAGGGGTCGGGGGGTCTAGTGAGGAGGAGGAACTGAGGGAAATCCTTATTAGCCGGGAAATTGTGTTGGGGAAATTGATGGGATTGAAGGCCGATAAATCCCCAGGGCCTGATGGACTGCATCCCAGAGTACTTAAGGAGGTGGCCTTGGAAATAGTGGATGCGTTGACAGTCATTTTCCAACATTCCATTGACTCTGGATCAGTTCCTATGGAGTGGAGGGTAGCCAATGTAACCCCACTTTTTAAAAAAGGAGGGAGAGAGAAAACAGGGAATTATAGACCGGTCAGCCTGACATCGGTAGTGGGTAAAATGATGGAATCAATTATTAAGGATGTCATAGCAGTGCATTTGGAAAGAGGTGACATGATAGGTCCAAGTCAGCATGGATTTGTGAAAGGGAAATCATGCTTGACAAATCTTCTGGAATTTTTTGAGGATGTTTCCAGTAGAGTGGATAAGGGAGAACCAGTTGATGTGGTATATTTGGACTTTCAGAAGGCGTTCGACAAGGTCCCACACAAGAGATTGATGTGCAAAGTTAGAGCACATGGGATTGGGGGTAGTGTACTGACATGGATTGAGAACTGGTTGTCAGACAGGAAGCAAAGAGTAGGAGTAAATGGGTACTTTTCAGAATGGCAGGCAGTGACTAGTGGGGTACCGCAGGGTTCTGTGCTGGGGCCCCAGCTGTTTACACTGTACATTAATGATTTAGATGAGGGGATTGAGTGTAGTATCTCCAAGTTTGCGGATGACACTAAGTTGGGTGGCAGTGTGAGCTGCGAGGAGGATGCTGTGAGGCTGCAGAGCGACTTGGATAGGTTAGGTGAGTGGGCAAATGCATGGCAGATGAAGTATAATGTGGATAAATGTGAGGTTATCCACTTTGGTGGTAAAAACAGAGAGACAGACTATTATCTGAATGGTGACAGATTAGGAAAAGGGGAGGTGCAAAGAGACCTGGGTGTCATGGTACATCAGTCATTGAAGGTTGGCATGCAGGTGCAGCAGGCGGTTAAGAAAGCAAATGGCATGTTGGCCTTCATAGCAAGGGGATTTGAGTACAGGGGCAGGGAGGTGTTGCTACAGTTGTACAGGGCATTGGTGAGGCCACACCTGGAGTATTGTGTACAGTTTTGGTCTCCTAACCTGAGGAAGGACATTCTTGCTATTGAGGGAGTGCAGCGAAGGTTCACCAGACTGATTCCCGGGATGGCGGGACTGACCTATCAAGAAAGACTGGATCAACTGGGCTTGTATTCACTGGAGTTCAGAAGAATGAGAGGGGACCTCATAGAAACATATAAAATTCTGACGGGGTTAGACAGGTTAGATGCAGGAAGAATGTTCCCAATGTTGGGGAAGTCCAGAACCAGGGGTCACAGTCTAAGGATAAGGGGTAAGCCATTTAGGACCGAGATGCGGAGGAACTTCTTCACCCAGAGAGTGGTGAACCTGTGGAATTCTCTACCACAGAAAGTTGTTGAGGCCAATTCACTAAATATATTCAAAAAGGAGTTAGATGAGGTCCTTACTGCTAGGGGGATCAAGGGGTATGGCGAGAAAGCAGGAATGGGGTACTGAAGTTGAATGTTCAGCCATGAACTCATTGAATGGCGGTGCAGGCTAGAAGGGCCGAATGGCCTACTCCTGCACCTATTTTCTATGTTTCTATGTTTCTATGTTTCTATGTTAGCTTCCGCCCCATCTCCAACCTCCCTTTCCTCTTGATCGTGTTGTCACCTCCCAAATCTGTGCCCATCTTTCCCGGAACTCCATGATTGAATCCCTTCAATCTGGTTTTCGCCCCTGCTACAGTACCGAAACGGTTCTCATCCAAGTCACAAATTACATCCTTTGTGACTGTGACAAAGGTAAACTATCTCTCCTCGTCCTCCTGGACCTGTCTGCAGCCTTTGACAGGGTTGACCGCTCCATCCTCTTCCAACGCCTCTCCATCATCGTCCAGCTGGGTGGGACTGCACTCGCCTGGTTCCATTCTTATCTATCGAATCGTAGCCAGAAAATCTCCTGCAATGGCTTCTCTTCCCACTCCCGCATCGTTACCTCTGGTGTCCCCCAAGGATCTATCCTTGGGCCCCTCCTATTTCTCATCTACATGTTGCCCCTTGGTGACATCATGCGAAAACACGGCGTCAGTTTCCACATGTATGCTGACGACACCCAGCTCTACCTCACCACCACTTCTCTCACCCCTGCTTGGTATTTAAATTGTCAGACTGCTTGTCTGACATCCAGTACTGGATGAGTAGAAATTTTCTCCAATTAAATATCAGGAAGACTGAAGCCATTATCTTTGGTCCCCGCCACAAACTGCGTTCCCTAACCACTGACTCTATCCCTCTCCCTAGCATCTGTCTGAAACTGAACCAGACTGTTTGCAACCTTGGTGTCATATTTGACCCTGAAATGAGCTTCTAACCACATATCCACGGTATATGTCGGTAATGTACTAACGAATGACTCCATCAGGCAATGTGTTGTACTCAAACTGTAGTGACCTTGGTCCTTTATTTGTAACTCCAGAGTGAGGCACAAACATGGTGGGCAGTCTTTTATACTGGGCCCTGCACGCCTATGCAGGTGACCCTCAGGTCTCCCACCGCAGTGCCCTCTGGTGGACAGCCTCTGCCACAGGGGCAGGAAACCCCGGTCTCCGCCAGTTGCAACCTCTAGTGGTGCCAGCATAGTATATACACAGTGTAAACTTTATTGATAGTACATCAGGTAACTATACTGCGACTACACAGAGAGTATAACTATAGTCTGCATATATAACATAACTAAAACCGCCTATTTCCACCTCCGTAACAATGACCGTCTCTGCCTCTGTCTCAGCTCATCCGCTGCTGAAACCCTCATCCATGCCTTTGTTACCTCTAGACTTGACTACTCCAACGCACTCCTGGCTGGCCTCCCACATTCTACCCTACGTAAACTTGAGGTCATCCAAAACCTGGCTGCCCATGTCCTAACTCGCAGCAAATCCCACTCACCCATCACCCCTGTGCTCGTTGACCTACATTGGTTTCCGGTTCAGCAACGCCTCAATTTCAAAATTCTCATCCTTGTTTACAAATCCCTCTATGGCCTCGCCCCTCCCTAATCTCCTCCAGCCCCACAACCCCCCGAGATGTCTGCGCTCCTCTAATCTGCCCTCTTGAGCATCCCTGATTATAATCACTCAACCATTAGTGGCCGTGCCTTCATCTGCCAAGGCCCCAAACTCTGGAACTCCCTCCCTAAACCTCTCTGCCTCTCTACCTCTCTCTCCTCCTTTAAGACGCACCTTAAAACCTACCTCTTTAACCAATATTTTGGTCATCTGCCGTAATTTCTTAAGTAGCCCAGTGTCAAGTTTATTTGTTTTGTCTTCTAACACCGCTGTGAAGCGCCTTGGGACGATTTACTACGTTAACGGCGCTATATAAATACAAGTTGTTGTTTAGCAATGAATGCAGTGTATTATCCTGTATCAGACTCTGGCAGTGGATGGTCAGTAGGCTGCCCTGGAGTGGTATTGGCAGTAATCGTCGAATGGCAATGAGAGGGCAAGGCACTGGCGATAAACAACAGCCTGTTTTCTCCGCAGTTCATTGACCCCATACGGAGTTGAGCAGCTGAGAGATGCTGAGCTCCCGCGAGCCCACGTTTGTGTTGTAGAGTGAGACTCCAGATTACTGACCCCGATACAATTGAGTGCAGTGCGGGAAACATCCATCCACACCTTCCACCTCCTGATTGATGGTGACATTAAAAACTGATCTCTCTCTAAAGTTGGAGTGACTTCCCATTTCCGGAGAATGAAAATGGGAAAACTGAGCAACGAGCCATGTCCTCTTGAGGGAAAAAAGCAAACACTCACTGGGCCAGTGCTGATAACGCACACACTCTCATTCTCCCAGTGCTGATAACCCACACACCCTCACTCTCCCAGTGCTGATAACCCACACACTCTCACTCTCCCAGTGCTGATAACCCACACACCCTCACTCTCCCAGTGCTGATAACGCACACACTCTCACTCTCCCAGTGCTGATAACGCACACACTCACACTCTCCCAGTGCTGATAACCCACACACCCTCACTCTCCCAGTGCTGATAACCCACACACCCTCACTCTCCCAGTGCTGATACTCCACACACTCTCACTCTCCCAGTGCTGATACTCCACACACTCTCACTCTCCCAGTGCTGATACTCCACACACTCTCACTCTCCCAGTGCTGATAACCCACACACTCTCACTCTCCCAGTGCTGATAACCCACACACCCTCACTCTCCCAGTGCTGATACTCCACACACTCTCACTCTCCCAGTGCTGATAACTCACACACTCTCACTCTCCCAGTGCTGATAACCCACACACCCTCACTCTCCCAGTACTCATAACCCACACACCCACACTCTCCCAGTACTGATACGCCACACACTCTCACTCTCCCAGTGCTGATAACTCACACACTCTCACTCTCCCAGTGCTGATACTCCACACACTCTCACTCTCCCAGTGCTGATACTCCACACACTCTCACTCTCCCAGTGCTGATAACCCACACACCCTTACTCTCCCAGTGCGATACTCCACACACCCTCACTCTCCCAGTGCTGATAACCCACACACTCTCACTCTCCCAGTGCTGATACTCCACACACTCTCACTCTCCCAGTGCTGATACTCCACACACTCTCACTCTCCCAGTGCTGATACTCCACACACTCTCACTCTCCCAGTGCTGATACTCCACACACTCTCACTCTCCCAGTGCTGATACTCCACACACTCTCACTCTCCCAGTGCTGATAACCCACACACCCTTACTCTCCCAGTGCGATACTCCACACACCCTCACTCTCCCAGTGCTGATAACTCACACACCCACACTCTCCCAGTGCTGATACTCCACACACTCTCACTCTCCCAGTGCTGATACTCCACACACTCTCACTCTCCCAGTGCTGATACTCCACACACTCTCACTCTCCCAGTGCTGATACTCCACACACTCTCACTCTCCCAGTGCTGATACTCCACACACTCTCACTCTCCCAGTGCTGATAACCCACACACCCTTACTCTCCCAGTGCGATACTCCACACACCCTCACTCTCCCAGTGCTGATAACTCACACACCCACACTCTCCCAGTGCTGATACTCCACACACTCTCACTCTCCCAGTGCTGATACTCCACACACTCTCACTCTCCCAGTGCTGATACTCCACACACTCTCACTCTCCCAGTGCTGATACTCCACACACTCTCACTCTCCCAGTGCTGATAACCCACACACCCTCACTCTCCCAGTACTGATAACCCACACACCCTCACTCTCCCAGTGCTGATACTCCCCACACACTCTCCCGGTGCTGATAACGCATACACTCTCACTCTCCCAGTGCTGATACTCCACACACTCTCACTCTCCCAGTGCTGATACTCCGCACACTCTCACTCTCCCAGTGCTGATAACCCACACACCCACACTCTCCCAGTGCTGATACTCCACACACTCTCACTCTCCCAGTGCTGATACTCCACACACCCTCACTCTCCCAGTGCTGATACTCCCCACACACTCTCCCGGTGCTGATAACGCATACACTCTCACTCTCCCAGTGCTGATACTCCACACACTCTCACTCTCCCAGTGCTGATACTCCGCACACTCTCACTCTCCCAGTGCTGATACTCCACACACTCTCACTCTCCCAGTGCTGATACTCCACACACTCTCACTCTCCCAGTGCTGATACTCCACACACTCTCACTCTCCCAGTGCTGATACTCCACACACTCTCACTCTCCCAGTGCTGATACTCCACACACTCTCACTCTCCCAGTGCTGATACTCCGCACACTCTCACTCTCCCAGTGCTGATAACCCACACACCCTCATTCTCCCAGTGCTGATACTCCCCACACACTCTCCCAATGCTGATACTCCCCACACACTCTCCCAGTGCTGATAACCCACACACCCTCACTCTCCCAGTGCTGATACTCCACACACTCTCACTCTCCCAGTGCTAATACTCCCCACACACTCTCCCGGTGCTGATAACGCATACACTCTCACTCTCCCAGTGCTGATACTCCACACACTCTCACTCTCCCAGTGCTGATACTCCGCACACTCTCACTCTCCCAGTGCTGATAACCCACACACTCTCACTCTCCCAGTGCTGATAACCCACACACCCACACTCTCCCAGTGCTGATACTCCACACACTCTCACTCTCCCAGTGCTGATACTCCACACACCCTCACTCTCCCAGTGCTGATACTCCCCACACACTCTCCCGGTGCTGATAACGCATACACTCTCACTCTCCCAGTGCTGATACTCCACACACTCTCACTCTCCCAGTGCTGATACTCCGCACACTCTCACTCTCCCAGTGCTGATAACCCACACACCCACACGCTCCCAGTGCTGATACTCCACACACTCTCACTCTCCCAGTGCTGATACTCCACACACTCTCACTCTCCCAGTGCTGATACTCCACACACTCTCACTCTCCCAGTGCTGATACTCCACACACTCTCACTCTCCCAGTGCTGATACTCCGCACACTCTCACTCTCCCAGTGCTGATAACCCACACACTCTCACTCTCCCAGTGCTGATAACCCACACACCCTCATTCTCCCAGTGCTGATACTCCCCACACACTCTCCCAATGCTGATAACCCACACATCCTCACTCTCCCAGTGCTGATACTCCCCACACACTCTCCCAGTGCTGATACTCCCCACACACTCTCCCAGTGCTGATAACCCACACACCCTCACTCTCCCAGTGCTGATACTCCACACACTCTCACTCTCCCAGTGCTGATACTCCACACACTCTCACTCTCCCAGTGCTGATAACCCACACACCCTCACTCTCCCAGTGCTATACTCCACACACTCTCACTCTCCCAGTGCTATACTCCACACACTCTCACTCTCCCAGTGCTATACTCCACACACCCTCACTCTCCCAGTGCTATACTCCACACATGCTCAGACATTTGCTGGAAATGCTTCTCCTTTCATGGTGATCTTCACCCAGGAAACTATATCAGATCATCGGGCGTGAACTGAAAATAACTCTACCAATGAAAGTGCGGTGTAAAGACTGCGGCGGGGGCGGGGTGGGGGGGGGCAGTGACAACAGAGATTAGATTCAGCATCACATCTTCTGCTAACATTTGAATTTGTGTCTGTTTTTTCAAAAGCCGGTGTAAATTTCTGAATGCAGTTTCTTGGTAAGGTGTCATTTGTTCCTGCGGCTTCCACGGAGCAATTTGCTTTCAACAATTTTCAGTTGAACCATTTACTTTTAATCTAAACTTTGTTTCCCTTTACTTTTGAAACTGGGTCACTGAGAAGTGGAGTGGTACAAATATTGTTGTCGAAACACAGTGGTTAAGTTCAGCCCAGCCACTTTGTCTCCTGATAGACTGACCTCCTGTACTCTGCCTATTCTGGCCTTTTGAACATCCCAGATTTCAAATGCACCACCATCGATGGATGTGCCTTCAGCTGCCTGGGCCCCAAGCTCTGGAACTCCCTCCCTAAACCTCTCCACCTCTCTTTCCTCCTTTAAGACGCTCCTTAAAACCTACCTCTTTGACCAAGCTTTTGGTCATCTGCCCTAACATCTCCTGATATGGCTCGGTGTCAAATTCTGTTATTTTTACAACACTTCCGTGAAGCGCTTTGGGACGTTTTAATACATTGAAGGCGCTATATAAATATGTTGTTGTTGTATTTTTACAGTTCATTTAAAGCAGACACTGGATACTTTCTGCGCCCTCGAGTCCCTGGGTTATGTTTGCACCACCAGCCCTCGCGGAGTTTTGTACACAAGTCGCCGTCTCCTCCTTTATTTCTAAAGAGAGAAGTTACTGCCCTGCATTTTGTAAACGGTAACTGTGGCATTTATCAGAGGAAACATCTGGAAGCTGCAAACACATGGTGTTTTATTTGCATGTTTCATAGAATTACATAGAATTTTGCAGCACATCTGGTCCATGCCAGTGTTTATGCCCCTCACCAGCCTCCTCCCACCCTATGTCATCTCAACCCATCAACATATCCTTCTATTCCTTTCTCCCTCGTGTGTTTACTTAGCCTCTCCTTAAATGCATCCGTGCTATCCGCCTCAACCATTCCCTGTGGCAGCAAGTCCCACATTCTCACCACTCTCCGGGTAAAGAAGTTTCTCCTGAATTTTTAGTTGGAGTTGTTTCGTATCAGCTGTGGCTCAGTGGGCAGCACACTCGCCTCTGAGTCAGAAGGTTGTGGGTTCAAGTCCCACTCCAGGGACTTGAGCACATAAATCTTGACTGACACTCCCAGTGCAGTGCTGCTGAGGGAATGCTGCACTGTTGGAGGTGCTGCCTTTCGGATGAGATGTTAAACCGAGGCCCTGTCTACTCTCTCAAATGGATGTAAAAGGTCCTATTTTGAAGAAGAGCAGGGGAGTTATCCCCGGTGTCCTGGCCAATATTTATCCCTCAATCAACATCAGTGAAAGGAATTTGGTTTGTTGCCACCTCTGGTTGCGCCCCAGGGGGGTGGTAATGGCACTGGAAATCATTTCCGGGACATTCAGTGCTGGGTTTCTGGGAGCGAAGAGCAGTACGGCCCGGGAGAGGCGAGTTGGTGTAAAACGCCCCTGGTTGCGACACCGTTTCAAAATTTGTTTTCTGGGGGCACCCGTAGCAAGTGGGAGCGCCCCCTTGTGGGCGGGCGGGAGCGAGGAAAGTAATGTCTACCTAAGGTAAGTGTGATGGTTTTTGTACTTTGCGATTTATGTTTACGTGGCGTCAGTAATGTGTTGGGAATGTTTTTTGCCCATTTTCTTTTCCAAGGGAAGCCTCTCTTCGGGCGCTCCAAGGCTAGCTCTTTAGCTCAGGATTTTCGCTTGCTCAGCCGGCCTAGTGCCCTGAGAGAGGTGTGTAACACCTCCCTTAGTGCTCCGCTCCGCCCCACACTCAGAGCCCAGCTGGTGAAACTTGCGGCTGCAGTCACAAACCATTTCCCGGCACAATATTTACTGGCCCGTCCACCATTAGTGTCTCAAAATGGGCAGTACCGAATTTCCACCCCATTATCTGGGCATTATCACATGGCTGTTTGTGGGAGCTTGCTGTGCGCAAATTGGCTGCCGTGTTTCCCATATTACAACAGTGACTACACTCCAAAAGTACTACATTGACTGTAAAGAGCATTTGGACACCCTGAGGTTGTGAAAGGCGCTATATAAATGCAAGTCTTTCTTTCTTTATTTGTGACTATCTTATATTAATGCCCCCTAGTTTTGCTCTCCCCTATCAAACACTTTCATAATCTTAAAGACCCCTATCAGGTCAAACCTCAGCCTTCTCCTTTCTCCCACTCAGTGTATTTATTCCCATTGCCTGGTGTAAGGTAACCAGAACTGTGCTGGTTGTAATTTTAAGGCAAAGCTGTAATGTCTCGGAGATCAGCTGTCAGTCTGTGTGACATAGACTGACTGAGCACCGAGCAAACATGAGCTGGTCAGGGAGAGTCAGCATGGATTTGTTAAAGGTAAAACATGTCTAACTAATCCAGTTGAATTTGTTGAGGAGATCACTAATAAGGTAGATCATGGAGTCTCTTAATGTTGTCTATATGGACTTTAAGGAGTTGTATAGTATTAGGCAGTCCCTCGGGCTCAAGGATGACCTGCTTCCATACCCCCAAAAATGAGTTCTCAGGTGTTTCCATGAGGGTCCTGACATTCCGGATCCCAAACTTCATTTTGAAGGGTGGAAGATGCCTGTGCATGAATCCTTTTAACGTGGGGTGGCCGTTGCACACAAGCCACCACACGGGCTTGACAGAGCTCGGTCTTGGTCCAGTGGCAAGGATTATCCAAGACGACTGGAGACCAGCTCCGCTGCATGGGCCTCGTGTGCACACATACTTCTACATAGGTTGCAGTGTGGGCCTCAGGGCCTCGCTGCTGGCCCGTGCTGCACCTTCAATGGGCCCCGAGCCCATTTTTGGTACACGCTGCGCCACTCCTGGGCCCCGACCTCACTCCTGGGCCCCGACCTCGCTGCTGGGCCCCAACCCTGGCACTCCTGGGCCCCGACCTCGCTGCTGGGCCCCGACCTCGCTGCTGGGCCCTGACCTCGCTGCTGGGCCCCAACCCTGGCACTCCTGGGCCCCGACCTCGCTGCTGGGCCCTGACCTCGCTGCTGGGCCCCAACCCTGGCACTCCTGGGCCCCGACCTCGCAGCTGGGCCCTGACCTCGCTGCTGGGCCCTGATCTCACTGCTGGGCCCCAACCCTGGCACTCCTGGGCCCCGACCTCACTCCTGGGCCCTGACCTCACTGCTGGGCCCTGATCTCACTGCTGGGCCCTGATCTCACTGCTGGGCCCTGATCTCACTGCTGGGCCCTGATCTCACTCCTGGGCCCTGACCTCGCTGCTGTGCCCTGATCTCACTGCTGGGCCCTGATCTCACTCCTGGGCCCTGACCTCGCTGCTGGGCCCTGATCTCACTGCTGGGCCCTGATCTCACTGCTGGGCTCCAGCTCACTGCTAGGCCCCAACCCAGGCACTCCTAGGCCCGATCTCGCCGCTCCTGGGCCCTGATCTCGCTGCTGAGCCCCGATCTCGCCGCTCCTGGGCCCCGACCTCACTGCTGGGCCCTGATCTCACTGCTGGGCTCCAGCTCACTGCTGGGCCCCAACTCCGGCACTCCTGGGCCCGATCTCGCCGCTCCTGGACCCTGATCTCGCTGCTGAGCCCCGATCTCGCCGCTCCTGGGCCCTGATCTCGCTGCTGAGCCCCGATCTCGCTGCTCCTGGGCCCTGATCTCGCTGTTGAGCCCCAATCTCGCCGCTCCTGGGCCCTGATCTCGCTGCTGAGCCCCAATCTCACCGCTCCTGGGCCCGATCTCGCCGCTCCTGGGCCCCGACCTCACTGCTGGGCTCCAGCTCGCTGCTGGGCCCCAACCCCGGCACTCCTGGGCCCGATCTCGCCACTCCTGGGCCCTGATCTCACTGCTGAGCCCCGATCTCATCGCTCCTGGGCCCCGATCTCGCTGCTCCTGGAGGTATTTGATAAGGGTCCACACAAAAGACTATTGGCAAAGATGAGAGTGCATGGAATTGAAGGTAGCCATTTGATTTGGGTAGGGGATTGGTTAGGGGATAGGGAACAGGGAGTTGGAATGAAGGGACAGTACTCAGATTGGCAGGATGTGACAAGTGATATCTCTCAGGATCTGTACTGGGCCTCAACTTTTGAACATATTTATGAATGAGTTGGATGAAGGAATTGCGAGCCACAGGTCCACGTTGGCACGTGATGCAACGTTAGGAAGGGCAGTAAGCAGTGTAGACGGGGGCGGAAAGATGCAAAGAGACATTGATAGATTAAGTGAGCAGGCAAAACTGTGGCAGATGGAACTTAATGTGGGGAGGTGTGAAGTCATCCACTTTGGACCTAAGCAAGATAAATTAGATCTTATTTATGCTTTCCAGCTACTTTTACTAGGCGGTAAGTGCTTAGTCCAAGCTCACTGTAGAAGTAATGCTGCCACATAAAACCAGATATAAATGTCACGGCAACATAACTTGTGGAGATCACTTACCCAACAGGAGTTTCAGGGTAGAAAGAACAGGATGAACTTCCCAGGGGAAGATGGAAAATGTAGAACTAATTTTCAATGCTGCCACGAACCCCGTGTTGGAGCGAGGTGTTCGAGGCTTGGCTGACAACTCCGGCAATATGTGAGGAACTGCCATGTTAATGGAAATTTCACTGTCATTTATACTGAGAACTCAAATGTTGCTTTGGGTTCATTCCCGTGCAGCCAGGAACCATGTCTATAGACACCAAGTAAAACCCAATTTAAAAGTGTGCCAAATCTCTAAAAAAAAAGGCAGGCATTTATATAGCGCCTTTCACGACCACTGGACATCTCAGCCAATCAAGCACTTTTGAAGCATTTTACTATTCTAATCTAGGAAACGCAGCAGCCAATTTGCACACAGCAAGCTCCCACAAACAGCAATGCGATAATGGTGAAGAGTGACGTCATCAAGGCCCAGGTCGGTGATTGGAGCGTGGGTAGATACAGAAGGAGCAGCGAGAGACTGTGGAGGGATGTGATCGGAGCTCAGGAGAGGCGTGAGTTCAGGGCCAGGGGCCCAGAGGCAGCACGGGCCAGCCCACACTGCGATATGTGTGCACACTAGGTCCGTGCAGCAGAGCTGGTCTCCAGTCGTCCTGGTTAATCCTTGCCACTGGACCAAGACCTAGCTCTGTCAAGCCCGTGTGGTGGCTGGTGTGCAACGGCCACCCCACGTTAAAAAAATCCACGCACAGGCATCTTCCACCCTTCAGGATGTAGTTCGGGATCTGTTAGATCCTTCATTGGAACACCTGTGAACTTATCCTTTTTCGGCGTGGAAGCAAGTCATCCTCGTCTCAAGGGACTGCCTATGATGATGAATGACCAGATAATCTGTATTTTTATGATGTTGATTGAGGAATAAATATTGACCAGGGCACCGAGGATAATTCCCCTGCTCCTCTTCGAAATAGTGCCGTGGGATCTTTTACGTCCATCTGAGAGCACAGACATCTCATCTGAAAGATAGCTCACCACTCCCTCACACTGGAGTGTCAGCCTAGATTTTTTTGTTCTCAAGTCTCTGGGGTGGAACTTGAACCCACAAGCTACTAACTCAGCAGCAAAAGTGTGCTACCCACTGAGCCACCAGTGACACTCAGTGTTAACGGACTGCTTGCTAAAGAGCCGTCACAGCCTTATAAAGTCCTCGCAAGACCGAAAAGAATTTTAATCGGATACAAATGTCTGACAAAGATGAGTTAATGATGACGCAGGCTGGTTCACAGTTCCTCAAGTAGTACCTCGAACCAAGTGGTCATTTGTCATTTGTGTGCCGAGATAGCGACTGTTAACAGACTGTTCAACCAGGAGGGCACAACCAACAACAACAACAACTTGTATTTATATAGCGCCTTTAAGGTAGTAAAACATCCCAAGGCGCTTCACAGGAGTATTATAAAGACAACAAATTTGACACCGAGCCACAATAGGAGAAATTAGGGCAGGTGACCAAAAGCTTGATCACAGAGGTAGGTTTTAAGGAGCATCTTAAAGGAGGAGAGAGAGGTGGAGAGGTTTAGGCAGGGAGTTCCAGAGCTTGGGGCCAGGCAACAGAAGGCACGGCCACCAAAGGTTGAGCGATTATAAACAGGGATGCTCAAGAGGGAAGAATTAGAGGAGCGCAGACATCTCGGGGGGTTGTGGGGCTGGAGGAGATAACAGAGATAGGGAGGGGCGAGGTCATGGAGGGATTCGAAAACAAGGATGAGAATTTTAAAATCGTGGTGTTGCTTAACCAGGTCAGCGAGCACAGGGGGTGCTGGGTGAGCGGGACTTGGTGCGAGTTAGGACACGGAAGCCGAGTTTTGGATGATGTCAAGTTTGCGTAGGGTAGAATGTGGGTGGCCAGCCAGGAATAGTCAAGTCTAGAGGTAACAAAGGCATGGATGAGGGTTTCAGCAGCGGATGAGCTGAGGGAGGGGCGGAGATGGGCAATGTTACAGAGGTGGAAATAGGCGGTCTTAATAAAGCCACGGATATGAGGTTGGAATCTCATTTCAGGATCAAATATGACACCAAGGTTGCAAACAATGTGGTTCAGCCTCAGACAGGAGTTGGGGAGAGGGATGGAGCTGGTGGCTAGGGAACGGAGTTTGTGGCGGAGACCGAAAACAATGGGCTGGATTTTCGGCTTTTTGCGTTTTTGACCGTTTTTAGGCGCAATTCGAGGCAGAGCCAAAAATTTTGCGGCGGGTTAACGTTAGCGCCAGAGCGAGCAACTTTCACCGAATGCAAGTTCACGAGGAGCGATAGCGTTAACTCCGGCGGTGAACCACACACATTGTGCACCCGAGCCGAAAGTTCCGACGCTGAAAAAAATCGGCCATTCTGCGCGTGCACAAATGATTTCTTTATTTATTTTCAACCCGCGCTTCTGGTCTGGTCTCCAGTCGCAAACGCTAATGCAGGGCGGGGCCACGTGCATGCACAGTACACCCGGGGCTGAATCAGCTATTTTACATTTGGATTTTGATCACGGAACACGACGATTACAGACAGTGTGCCAGGCAAGTCAGCCACGAGGCTAAATAAGCTCTAGTGGGGGCTGCGGAGAGAAGATAGCAGGAGTTGCATCTTTGGGGTGGATCTCGACCACTGCCATCCATATTTAAAAGGATTTGAAGGGAAATCGCTGCCTCAGACACTGTAGTCAGGAGTGGCACACAGTGCCGAAAGAAGTTTAATGATCTGACAAAGGTCGTGAGTACAATTTTAATTCATGTACTCCTTCATTACTTCAATTATAAATCTGACACACTGTTTGTTCTCGTGCTGTTGCTGTCTCTCAGCACTCTGTGGGTTGTCTCCTAAAATGCATGACACATAGGTAGGCTGAGTGTGGCACCCTATTTGTCATGAATGAACTTTACACATTATTAAGATTGCTTTCTGAGATCTCATATGATGGCTCCCCACTTCGATGTCCTCCTGATGAACCATGTGCAACTTCCAAGGCCATTAAACAGAGGTCTGTATTACATTCACACAGTATGGTATAAGTTCTTTGGTGGCTATCTGTGCCACAAGAGCAGATGGACCTTCTTGTAACCATTCCCATTTTCATCTTTGCAGGCGAAGAAATCGCATAATCACCATGAGCAGGTGCGGACGGGCGGCAGTCCGCCTCAGACCCTGCCACTCACCGACATTGAGGAGAGCGGCAGGCCTCATCGGTGTCACTGGTTGGGCAACTGCCAGTGGGGGCGCTGACCCCGCTCAGATACTGAGGGTAAGTCCTGCACACTCCCTGGCCTGGGTTGGGGCAATGTGATGCAGTGTGTGTGGACTAGGGTTGGGGCAATGTCATGCAGTATCTGTGGACTAGATATAATGGAGTAGCAACGATCCTTCAATTGAGCCTGTGCTATGTGACATTCCTCATGTCACCCTGCCCCCTCCCCTGCTGCTAACCACTCATCTGTTGCTTTCTATTGTGTCTGTAAGCACTCGAAGTAATGACTGCACGAGGTAAGGTATTGTACTTGAACTGTTGTGACCTTAGTCCATTTATTGCAGCTCCTGAGTGAGGGTACAGCATGGTGAGTTCCCTTTTATACCTGGTTACCTGTCGTGTACAGGTGACCCCGAGGTCTCCACCAGTTGCACCCTCTGGTGGTACAAACATAGTGTATACAGTGTGAAGGTATATCCAGTAGTCTTATGTAACTGTACATTGAGTGTACAGGGAGTATACTTATGTTATACATACACAACATCACTCTCCCCTAAGTCTTGTGCCACTGGCCTTTGCACTGTGTGCTCTGGCCCGAGACTTGAGTGCCCAAAGCCCTTGCACCTTGTCTATGCTTTGGCTTGGCTCTCTCCCTGTTGACCCCCAAGTCCTTATTGCCACAACGTTGGGAAATGGTCAGCAGTGGATTGTTTGAGGTTGCAGTGGGTTCTGAGTGTAATCCATGTGTGTCCATTTCCCCTGCTTAAAGAGGGCGGTAAGGAAGGCCCTGCAAAGAAAGGTCAGTGAAAGATTCTTTAATTATTTATTATTGTGTTCCTAACACAGATGAGACTGCACACAGGGAGGTTAAAGTAACAGTGACCTCAATCTTTAATAAGACACTCCAGAGTGAGGAACAGGCCTTAGGGGCTGGCTTATGTACAGTGCTCCCAAGGGATGCTGGGATCCCTTGGGACTTCAGGGATGAGCTCCCTGGTGGCGGAACATGGGAGTGCATGCTTTACAGATACACAACATCACTCCCCCGCCAAAGTCGAAGTGAAAACTATTTACAAGGTGAGGCGGTCGGGAGCCTTTCTTTCTCTGGTGGGCCGCCTCGGTACAAATGTCTGTTCTGGTGTGTTGGCTGTGCCCTCGCTGGGCTGGCGTGTTGTTGGCCCTGAAGGGCTGCTGGGTGAGCCTGGCCTTGCTTGGCTGTTGGGCGTGATGGGTTCGACTTCCTGGTCCGGCGTGGTGTCGTTGATCCTTTGGGAGCGTGTTGTGGGCTCAAAAAAGATGGTATCTGCTGTGGGTTGTTCAGGGCAGTCTGTGAACCGCAGCCTCGTTTGGTCCAGGTGCTTGTCCAGGTCGTTGTGGCATAAAAGGCTCAGCAGTCCGGGGAGCGTCGAGAGAGGCGGGAGTCGATAGAGGCAGCGGCCTATAAAAGGCTCAGCAGTCCGGGGAGCGTCGAGAGAGGCGGGAGTCGAGAGAGGCGTACCGGTGCAGCTCCAGCTGGGAGAGAAGGCAAAAAAGGCAAAAAAGAAGTAGAAAGAAATCAAAAGGTGACGTCACAGCCAACGTGGTAAGTGATTGGCTGCTGATTGGTGAGTAGTTTTTCTTTTTCTTTATTAGTCAGTAACTTTTAACATTGTTGTCGGCAATTTAAGTGTATCTAAGGGTTAAGTCATGGCAGGACAGCTCGGTCACGTGATATGCTCCTCCTGTACCATGTGGGAACACGGGGACAACACCAGTGTCCCTGACGACTACATGTGCGGGAAGTGTGTCCACCTCCGGCTACTGACGGTCCGCGTTGCGGAGTTGGAGCTGAAGGTGGATTCACTCTGGAGCATCCACGATGCTGAGAATGACGTGAGTATCACGTGTAGCGAGTTGGTCTTACTGCAGGAGAAGGGTCCACAGCCAGCGAGGGAATGGAAGACCAGCAGGAAGAGTAGTGCAAGGAAGGTAGTGCAGGGGTCCCCTGTGGTCATCCCACTGCAAAACAGATACACTGCTTTGAGTGCTGTTGAGGGGGATGACTCATCAGGAGTGGGCAGCAGCAGCCAAGTTCATGGCACCGTGGCTGGCTCTGTTGCACAGGAGGGCAGGAAAAAGAGTGGGCGAGCGATAGTGATAGGGGATTCAATTGTAAGGGGAATAGATAGGCGTTTCTGCGGCCGCAACCGAGACTCCAGGATGGTATGTTGCCTCCCTGGTGCAAGGGTCAAGGATGTCTCGGAGCGGGTGGAGAACATTCTAAAAAGGGAGGGAGAACAGCCAGTTGTCGTGGTGCACGTTGGTACCAATGACATAGGTAAAAAAAGGGATGAGTTCCTACGAAATGAATTTAAGGAGCTAGGAGCTAAATTAAAAAGTAGGACCTCAAAAGTAGTAATCTCGGGTTTGCTACCAGTGCCACGTGCTAGTCAGAGTAGGAATCGCAGGATAGCTCAGATGAATACGTGGCTTGAGCAATGGTGCAGCAGGGAGGGATTCAAATTCCTGGGGCATTGGAACCGGTTCTGGGGGAGGTGGGACCAGTACAATCCGGACGGTCTGCACCTGGGCAGAATCGGAACCAATGTCCTCGGGGGAGTGTTTGCTAGTGCTGTTGGGGAGGAGTTAAACTAATATGGCAGGGGGATGGGAACCAATGCAGGGAGATAGAGGGAAACAAAAAGGAGGCAAAAACAAAAGACAGAAAGGAGATGAGGAAAAGTGGAGGGCAGAGAAACCCAAGGCAAAGAACAAAAAGGGCCATTGTACAGCAAAATTCTAAAAGGACAGAGGGTGTTAAAAAAACAAGCCTAAAGGCTTTGTGTCTTAATGCAAGGAGTATCCGCAATAAGGTGGATGAATTAACTGTGCAAATAGATGTCAACAAATATGATGTGATTGGGATTACGGAGACGTGGCTCCAGGATGAGCAGGGCTGGGAACTCAACATCCAGGGGTATTCAACATTCAGGAAGGATAGAATAAAAGGAAAAGGAGGTGGGGTAGCATTGCTGGTTAAGGAGGAGATTAAGGCAATAGTTAGGAAGGACATTAGCTTGGATGATGTGGAATCTATATGGGTAGAGCTGCAGAACACCAAAGGGCAAAAAACGTTAGTGGGAGTTGTGTACAGACCTCCAAACAGTAGTAGTGATGTTGGGGAGGGCATCAAACAGGAAATTAGGGGTGCGTGCAATAAAGGTGCAGCAGTTATAATGGGTGACTTTAATATGCACATAGATTGGGCTAACCAAACTGGAAGCAATACGGTGGAGGAGGATTTTCTGGAGTGCATAAGGGATGGTTTTTTAGACCAATATGTCGAGGAACCAACTAGGGGGGAGGCCATCTTAGACTGGGTGTTATGTAATGAGAAAGGATTAATTAGCAATCTCGTTGTGCGAGGCCCCTTGGGGAAGAGTGACCATAATATGGTGGAATTCTGCATTAGGATGGAGAATGAAACAGTTAATTCAGAGACCATGGTCCAGAACTTAAAGAAGGCTAACTTTGAAGGTATGAGGCGTGAATTGGCTGAGATGGATTGGCGAATGATACTTAAGGGGTTGACTGTGGATGGGCAATGGCAGACATTTAGAGACCGCATGGATGAACTACAACAATTGTACATTCCTGTCTGGCATAGAAATAAAAAAGGGAAGGTGGCTCAACCGTGGCTATCAAGGGAAATCAGGGATAGTATTAAAGCCAAGGAAGTGGCATACAAATTGGCCAGAAATAGCAGCGAACCTGGGGACTGGGAGAAATTTAGAACTCAGCAGAGGAGGACAAAGGGTTTGATTAGGGCAGGGAAAATGGAGTATGAGAAGAAGCTTGCAGGGAACATTAAGACGGATTGCAAAAGTTTCTATAGATATGTAAAGAGAAAAAGGTTAGTAAAGACAAATGTAGGTCCCCTGCAGTCAGAATCAGGGGAAGTCATAACGGGGAACAAAGAAATGGCGGACCAATTGAACAAGTACTTTGGTTCGGTATTCACGAAGGAGGACACGAACAACCTTCCGGTTATAAAAGGGGTCGGGGGGTCTAGTAAGGAGGAGGAACTGAGGGAAATCCTTATTAGTCGGGAAATTGTGTTGGGGAAATTGATGGGATTGAAGGCCGATAAATCCCCAGGGCCTGATGGACTGCATCCCAGAGTACTTAAGGAGGTGGCCTTGGAAATAGTGGATGCGTTGACAGTCATTTTCCAACATTCCATTGACTCTGGATCAGTTCCTATGGAGTGGAGGGTAGCCAATGTAACCCCACTTTTTAAAAAAGGAGGGAGAGAGAAAACAGGGAATTATAGACCGGTCAGCCTGACATCGGTAGTGGGTAAAATGATGGAATCAATTATTAAGGATGTCATAGCAGTGCATTTGGAAAGAGGTGACATGATAGGTCCAAGTCAGCATGGATTTGTGAAAGGGAAATCATGCTTGACAAATCTTCTGGAATTTTTTGAGGATGTTTCCAGTAGAGTGGATAAGGGAGAACCAGTTGATGTGGTATATTTGGACTTTCAGAAGGCGTTCGACAAGGTCCCACACAAGAGATTGATGTGCAAAGTTAGAGCACATGGGATTGGGGGTAGTGTACTGACATGGATTGAGAACTGCTTGTCAGACAGGAAGCAAAGAGTAGGAGTAAATGGGTACTTTTCAGAATGGCAGGCAGTGACTAGTGGGGTACCGCAAGGTTCTGTGCTGGGGCCCCAGCTGTTTACACTGTACATTAATGATTTAGATGAGGGGATTAAATGTAGTATCTCCAAATTTGCGGATGACACTAAGTTGGGTGGCAGTGTGAGCTGCGAGGAGGATGCTGTGAGGCTGCAGAGCGACTTGGATAGGTTAGGTGAGTGGGCAAATGCATGGCAGATGAAGTATAATGTGGATAAATGTGAGGTTATCCACTTTGGTGGTAAAAACAGAGAGACAGACTATTATCTGAATGGTGACAGATTAGGAAAAGGGGAGGTGCAAAGAGACCTGGGTGTCATGGTACATCAGTCATTGAAGGTTGGCATGCAGGTGCAGCAGGCGGTTAAGAAAGCAAATGGCATGTTGGCCTTCATAGCAAGGGGATTTGAGTACAGGGGCAGGGAGGTGTTGCTACAGTTGTACAGGGCATTGGTGAGGCCACACCTGGAGTATTGTGTACAGTTTTGGTCTCCTAACCTGAGGAAGGACATTCTTGCTATTGAGGGAGTGCAGCGAAGGTTCACCAGACTGATTCCCGGGATGGCGGGACTGACCTATCAAGAAAGACTGGATCAACTGGGCTTGTATTCACTGGAGTTCAGAAGAATGAGAGGGGACCTCATAGAAACATATAAAATTCTGACGGGGTTAGACAGGTTAGATGCAGGAAGAATGTTCCCAATGTTGGGGAAGTCCAGAACCCAGGGGTCACAGTCTAAGGATAAGGGGTAAGCCATTTAGGACCGAGATGCGGAGGAACTTCTTCACCCAGAGAGTGGTGAACCTGTGGAATTCTCTACCACAGAAAGTTGTTGAGGCCAATTCACTAAATATATTCAAAAAGGAGTTAGATGAGGTCCTTACTGCTAGGGGGATCAAGGGGTATGGCGAGAAAGCAGGAATGGGGTACTGAAGTTGAATGTTCAGCCATGAACTCATTGAATGGCGGTGCAGGCTAGAAGGGCCGAATGGCCTACTCCTGCACCTATTTTCTATGTTTCTATGTTTCTATGCTTTCTGCAAATTTGTCCATTGTCTAGTTTGACTACAAACACCCGACTCCCTTCTTTAGCGATCACCGTGCCCGCGATCCACTTGGGACCATGTCCATAGTTTAGCACATACACAGGGTCATTCAGATCAATTTCCCGTGACACAGTGGCGCGACCATCGTTTACATTTTGTTGCTGCCGCCTGCTCTCTACCTGATCATGCAGGTTGGGGCGAACCAGCAAGAGTCTGGTTTTAAGTGTCCTTTTCATGAGTAGCTCAGCCGGGAGCACCCCTGTGAGCGAGTGGGGTCTCGTGCGGTAGCTGAGCAGTACTCGGGACAGGCGGGTTTGGAGTGAGCCTTCTGTGACTCGTTTAAGGCTCTGTTTGATGGTTTCTACTGCCCGCTCTGCCTGCCCATTGGAGGCTGGTTTAAACGGGGCCGAGGTGACATGTTTGATCCCATTGCGGGTCATGAATTCTTTAAATTCGGCACTGGTGAAACATGGCCCGTTGTCACTGACCAGTATGTCAGGCAGGCCATGGGTGGCAAACATGGCCCTCAGGCTTTCAATGGTGGTGGTGGCAGTGCTTCGCGACATTATTTCACGTTCAATCCATTTTGAAAAAGCATCCACCACCACCAGGAACATTTTACCGAGAAACGGGCCTGCATAGTCGACATGGATCCTCGACCATGGTCTGGAGGGCCAGGACCACAAACTTGATGGTGCCTCTCTGGGCGCGTTGCTCAACTGAGCACATAAGCTGCATTGCCGTACACAGGGCTCTAAGTCAGAGTCGATACCGGGCCACCACACGTGGGATCTGGCTATCGCTTTCATCATTACTATACCCAGGTGTGTGCTGTGGCGATCCGAGATGAACGTCTCCCTGTCCTTTTTTGGTAGCACTACGCGGTTACCCCACAACAGGCAGTCTGCCTGAATGGACAGCTCATCCTTTTGCCGCTGGAATGGCTTGATTAGCTCTTGCATTTCAACGGGAATGCTGGCCCAGCTCCCATGCAGTACACAGTTTTTTACTAGGGACAGCAGAGGATCTTGGCTGGTCCAAGTCCTAATCTGGCGGGCCGTGACAGGTGATTTATCATTTTCAAATGCTTCCATGACCATCAACAAGTCTGTGGGCTGCGCCACTATCAACAAGTTTGCAGGCTGCGCCATTTCCACTCCCGTGGTGGGCAATGGTAGCCGACTGAGAGCATCCGCACAGTTCTCGGTGCCTGGCGGATGGTGTACTTATACGCTGATAGCACGAGTGCCCACCTTTGTATGCGGGCTGAAGCATTAGTATTTATCCCCTTGTTTTCAGCGAACAGGGATGTGAGGGGCTTGTGATCGGTTTCCAGCTCAAATTTGAGGCCAAACAGGTACTGATGCAATTTCTTTACCCCGAACACAAACACTAATGCCTCTTTCTCAATCATGCTGTAGGGCCTCTCGGCCTTAGACAAGCTCCTGGAAGCATAGGGGACAGGTTGCAACTTCCCCGCAACGTTGGCTTGTTGTAACACACACCCGACTCCGTACGACAACGTGTCACATGCTAGCACAAGTTTTTTACACGGGTTATACAATACAAGTAGCTTGTTGGAGCATAAAATGTTTCTAGCTTTCTCAAAAGCAATTATTTGTTTTTTCCCCATACCCAGTTCTCACCTTAGCGCAATAACACATGTAGGGGCTCTAAGAGGGTGCTTAACCCCCGTAGGAAGTTACGAAAATAGTTGAGGAGTCCCAGGAACGACCGCAGCTCCGTGACGTTCTGTGGCCTGGTGCGTTGCTGATAGCCTCTGTCTTGGCGTCTGTGGGCCAAATGCCGCGATCTTTCTCCCCAAAAACTCCACTACTGTTGCCATGAAGATGCATTTCGACCTCTTCAGCCACAGCCCAACGCGATCCAATCGCTGGAGGACCTCCTCCAGGTTTTACAGGTGTTCGGCGGTGTCCCGACCCGTGACCAATATGTCATCCTGAAAGACCACCGTGTGTGGTACCGACTTGAGTAGGCTCTCCATGTTTTTCTGGAAGATCGCTGCAGCCGACCGAATTCCAAACGGGTATCTGTTGTAGATGAACAGTCCCTTGTGCGTGTTGATGCAGGTGAGGCCCTTTGAAGACTCCTCCAGCTCCTGCATCATGTAGGCCGAAGTCAGGTCAAACTTGGTGAACGTCTTGTCTCCTGCCAGCGTCGCAAATACGTCGTCTGCCTTAGCTAGCGGGTATTGGTCCTGTAGCGAGAAATGATTCATAGTTACTTTATAATCGCCGCAAATCCTGACCGTGCCATCACTTTTGAGTACTGGAACAATCGGGCTGACCCACTTGCTGAATTCCACTGGGGAGATGATGCCCTCACGTTGCAGCCTGTCCAGCTCGATTTCCACTCTCTCCCTCATCATGTGAGGTACCGCTCGCGCCTTGTGGTGAATGGGTCATGCCTCTGGGACCAAGTGGATCTGCACCTTCGCCCGGGAAAAGTTTCCAATGCCTGGCTCAAAAAGGGAAGGAAATTTGTTAAGAATCTGGGTACATGAGGCCTCATCGACATGTGATAGCGCTCGGATGTCATCCCAGTTCCAGTGGATTTTGCCCAGCCAGCTCCTTCCAAGCAGTGTGGGGCCATCACCCGGGACAATCCAGAATGGCAATTCGTGCACCGTGCCCTCGTAGGTGACCTTGACCATGGCGCTGCCCAGGACAGTGATAAGCTCTTTGGTGTACGTTCTCAGTTTCGTGTGCATGGGGCTCAGGGCTGGTCTGAGTGCCTTGTTGCACCACAGTCTCTCAAACATTTTTTACTCATGATGGATTGGCTAGCGTCAATGTCCAGTTCCATGGCTACGGGTAAGCCATTCAATTTTATGTTTAGCTTTATAGGTGGACATTTCGTCGAAAATGTATGTCAGCATCTGCCTCCTCTCTCTGAGGCTCAAAATTGCTTTGATCCACCATGGACCGATCTTCCTCTGCCACATGCTGGTTAGCAGGTTTGGCAGAGCTTGCAGCTCGTTTGCAAGCTCGTTGGAGGTGCACCATTGTTCCACAACTCTTGCAAACATACCCTTTGAAGCGGCATGAATAGGCTGAATGGAAGCATCCACAATGCCAACAAGGTGTGAATTGCCTTACATTCATCCTTTGTTGGGGACTCTGAGTCATCTGGGTCACCTGAGGCCTGCTGGCAGTTGCAGACTCATGGGTTCTGTCCTGTACATTTCTGCTCGCAAACACAGTTGCAGTTAATTTATGAACATTGCTAGCATTTGTGTGCTCAGAGATTTATTTGGTATTATCACTGGTGGACATAAATGCCTGTGCTATCGCAATGGCCTTACTGAGGGTCAGTATCTCTACAGTCAAAAGTTTTCGTAGGATGGTCTCGTGGCCAATGCCCAGTACAAAAAAGTCTCTGAGCATTTGTTCCAGGTAGCCATCAAACTCACATTGTCCTGCAAGTCACCTTAGCTCGACGATGTAGCTCACCACTTCCTGATCTTCAGATCACTGACATGTGTAGAACCAATACCTCGCCATCAGCACGCTCTCCCTCGGGTTAAGATGCTCCCGATCCAGTGTACACAGCTCCTCATATGACTTATCTGTGGGTTTCACCGGGACCAGAAGATTCTTCATGAGGCTGTAGGTCGATGCCCCGCAGACTGTGAGGAGGACCGCTCTCCTTTTTGCAGTGCTTCCTTCTCCGTCCAGCTCGTTGGCTACAAAGTACTGGTCTAGCCATTCGACATAGGCTTCCCAGTCTCCACCCTCCGAGAACTTCTCCAGGATGCCCACAGTTTGCTGCATCTTTGTGTTGGATTCATATTCTCGTCGCCAGTTATTGTGTTCCTAACACAGATGAGACTGCACACAGGGAGGTTAAAGTAACAGTGACCTCAGTCATTAATAAGGCACTCCAGAGTGAGGAACAGGCCTTAGTGGCCGGCTTATATACAGTGCTCCCAAGGGATGCTGGGATCCCTTGGGACTTCAGGGATGAGCTTCCTGGTGGCGGAACATGGGAGTGCATGCTTTACAGATACACAACAGTGGGCAGAGCCACAGGAGTGTGTGGCCTCCCTGTCCTCCTTTGAGGGCTGCGGTGTCTCCCTGCTGCCCTTCAGCGATAGTAGGAGCCTGGTCATCCCTCGTCCCGTTGGGAAAACTGGAGGGTGCTAGCCTCTTGCTCCCGGTACTGGCCCTGGTGGCCAGAGAGGTAGAGCCAATCATGGGCAGGGTACCGGTCGTGGTGTCTTTGCCGTCCTCTGATCGGTGGCCCTGCAGCTGGTCTGCTCCCTCTGAGTGTGACCACGCTCCCTGGGGCATCACATTGGTCCCGGAGGCACAGGCTACTTGGTCGGGTAGCCCGTTGGACCTGGATGCTTCTGACGGGAGGTTGCCCTTGGTTTTGTAGGCGTACATGTAGAACCCGGCATCGCACATCATTCCTTCATTTACTTTCACAATACATTGGTTTCAACCGTAATCGCCCAACTTAACATAGTTAGTTGCATTTACATACTTGAATTTGTCAATTACATCGCTTACATATGTATTTTTACAAATGTATATTTATACATGGCATCGCTGTATAAAGAGTGGAACTGTCCCTTTAATTGTGATGGGTTGCCGGTCTCCTTTAAAGGGCCTTGCAATCTTTACCCCAATCTGGTTCGCTGCTCGGCATCACATGTTGCTTCCTCGTGGTCCGGCCGCCGCCATCTTTACATCAGGCGCTTCACCTCGTGGTGCGGGCGCCATCTTCTTTCTCTCCACGAGGTAGGCTGCGGTGATCCTTTTCTCCCCAGGTTCTGCCACTGAAGCCGGGAAATTACCACCTGTGCCAATTTTCTTCCCCCGGAGTCCTGCCGCTGGAGCCTGGGAGGTGAGGTCGGGTCGTTATGGCTGGATCATCTCGCCGTTGGGTTGAGCGGTCTGAGTCATCTCCACGCAGTCGATTTGAGTGGCTGGTTTCTCAGGCGCTGTGCTGGATCTAAATTCGGGGCCGCGGAGGACACCGGAGGCTGGATGTTTTCGCAGCTCCAACGGATCTTTTTCATCCATCTTCTTCCTAGCAGCGTTGGACCATCAGAGCAATGATCCACAAAGGTAACTTGTGCATCGCGCCGCCATGGGACACCTGGACATCCACGCTGCCAACGACTGGGATGGTGTCGATTGTGTAGTTGAGCAGCTTCACTTGGATCGGGATCATTTTAGGTCATGTGACTGGATTCTCCCAGAGTTTCTCAAAGGCCGCCCGATTCATCAGTGATTGGCTCGTCCTTGTGTCCACCTCCATCGTGATTGGAACATCGTTGATTTCGACTTCCATTTTTAACGGGGAACTCTCGGTGGTGCAGGTAAACACTCCGTACACCTCATCGTGGGGCTGAGCTGCCTCATGGACTCTCCCTTCATCGATTCGGTGAGTACAATTTTTCTTGCATATTCGCTGGAGGTGGCCCTTCGTGTTACAGCCTTTATAGCGGCACTGGTGGGCCCTGTGATTTCCTCCATAGCGCCAGCATGGGGTTAGCTGGTTGGCCCCATGTGGCGGACTCAGGGTTGAGTCATCTGCTTAGGTTTGAGTTGTTCCTGTATCAGCGTTGCGAGCTCCTCATATATTTTGGTTGTTGTCTTTGTTGGGGTCAGCAAGTCCCTGACCAGGCCATAGATGGTGGGCCCACAACTGGTGAGCAGGATAGCTCTGTTTATCAGCCAGCGAGGTCAGGTTGTTTCCCGCTAGGTCGCTCGCAGTGAAGAAGTGTTCAAGCATTTCCACAAAGGTCTCCCAATCTTCCCCATCGGCTAATTGTTGAAACGTACCAAGGTTAGCCATTTTCGCGTGGAAATTCGTAATCTCGTCACCAGTTATTGTGTCTGTAAGCACTCTAGTAATGACTCCACGAGGTAAGGTATTGTACCTGAACTGTTGTGACCTTCGTCCATTTATTGCAGCTCCTGAGTGAGGGTACAGCATGGTGCGCTCCCTGGTTACCTGTCGTGTACCGGTGACCCCTCGGTCTCCACCAGTTGCACCCTCTGGTGGTACAAACATAGTGTATACAGTGTGAAGGTACATCCCCCAGTCGTCTTATGTAACTGTACATTGAGTGCACAGGGAGTATACTTATATTATACATACACAACACTTTCTACTTCCAGATGACCAGCCACAGGTGCAACATCCCTCAAGGGACCACTGCACGTCAGGCCTTAGTCTGGAGGGGGAGGAAGAGGAGGATACGGTTGAGCTGACTCCGGTACAGCACCAATCTACCCCTGTTCCACCATCAGCACTCAGCTCCTCTGAGGTCGACGACTCCGCTGCTCCTGGGACTAGTGGCATGCAGCAACGCAGTGCTGGGGTCGAATCCCGTATGCCATCTCTCTGGAGGGAGAGTCGGCAAAGTCAGTCTGCTGACAGACAGGCAGACATGGAACTGGACCTGGTGGAAATGTCCAGGGAGAGCATCCAGGTCAGCCGTCAGCTCCTAGATGTCTTGGGTGGGATTCCCGCAAGCATTGACAGTCTGAAAGCATAGAAACATAGAAACATAGAAAATAGGTGCAGGAGCAGGCCATTCAGCCCTTCTAGCCTGCACCACCATTCAATGAGTTCATGGCTGAACATGAAACTTCAGTACCCCCTTCCTGCTTTCTCGCCATAACCCTTGATCCCCCGAGTAGTAAGGACTTCATCTAACTCCCTTTTGGATATATTTAGTGAATTGGCCTCAACTACTTTCTGTGGTAGAGAATTCCACAGGTTCACCACTCTCTGGGTGAAGAGGTTTCTCCTCATCTCGGTCCTAAATGGCTTACCCCTTATCCTCAGACTGTGACCCCTGGTTCTGGACTTCCCCAACATTGGGAACATTCTTCCTGCATCTAACCTGTCTAAACCCGTCAGAATTTTAAACGTTTAAGCGACCATTATGGAGGTAGGGTCGCAGATTGTTGGTGCGAGCTGCGATACCTGCGAGGCAATCAGTGCCCACACGAGGCTGGTGGCCTGCAGCAGTGACAGTGGAGTCCGGGAGAGTGTGACGTAAACCCTTGCCGAATACGGCGCATCACGGGCACAGGCTCTTGCTTCAGCTTGGGCAGGTGACGCAGTCCATGCCTGCCACCATACTCTCTGCGTTCCCCACTGTCACACCCAAACCACCTGTGACTGGCGATGCGGATGCAGAGGCTTGCCAGTCCGAAGCCGGGCCTTCCACGCCACGAGCTGGTCCAGTGCGTCCCCAGACAGCAGCTCCATTGTCTCTCCCCTCGACACAGCAGGCACTCTGGCAGCCTTGCTGCACGCCATCTTGGTGTCACTTTGAGTAGGAGCAGCAGGCAAGGGAAGGAGATAAGGGGAAAGGAGGCAAAAGACGGTGGAAAAAAATAGTGGGGCAGGATATGATGTTGCTGCATTATGTTGGTGATGCTGGATACATGATATGTTTTATGTTACAGTATTATTATGTTACAGATTACGTTAAAGTTTCACACTGGATTATGTTGTTGATAATGTTGAATACTCACACTGCTGGATGCAGCTCATTTTATTTTATTAGTCTCACAATAAATGTTACAAAGTTTTCAATGTTACAACGTTTGATCATTCTTTTGTTCACCTTAACCATTCCTGCGTAGTAACTCATTTGCAGAATAAGAGTGGGAATAGTCAACATGGTAGGATAGAGTGGCCAGGCAACAGTCAAACCTGCCGTTCACGCTTCAAGCAAAGAATTGAATTGTGTGCTGCCGACGTAAGGCTTTTGCAGTGGCGGAATTTCCATGATGTCTCCCCTGTGGTGGTGGTGAGGGTGGTGGTGTCATGGGTTCCTCACCAGGTTCTTCATTCTCGTCGTCCTCATGCTCCTCCTCCCCTCTCTCCTCAGGTGGTCCTGCAGTCCCCAGTGGCAAATCCTGTCCCCTCATGATGGCTAAGCTGTGTAGCATGCAGCACAGCACAATGAACTCAGAGACCTGCTGAGGGGTGTATTGCAGGCAGCCTCCAGAGTGATCCAGGCATCGGAAGCACTGCTTGAGCATTCCAATTGTCTGTTCGACGATGTCGCGTGTGGCTATATGGCTCTCATTATAGCGATGCTTGGCTTGTGTCTGAGGGTTCCGGAGGGGGGGTCATGAGCCAGGTGGCAAGGCCGTAACCTTTGTCACCCAGCATCCAGCTTTGGCCTTGTAGTTGACGCTCGAACAGGCCTGAGACAGTGCATGATGGATGCTCCCTGGATATTGGGCATTCACTGCCATGATGCGCCGAGTATGGTCGCAAACCATCTGTACGTTTATGGAGTGGAATCCCTTTCAGTTTCAGAAAACCTCTGGGTTCTGTAAAGGTGCTCGCAGGGCGATCTGCATACAGTCAATGGCACCCTGAACCTTGGGGAAGCCAGCAATTTGTCCAAAACCTACAGCTCTCTCATTCTGTGCCTCCTTGGTTATTGGGAAGTTTATAAAGTCCATTCTGTGTGCGTACAGTGCAGTAGACACCTGGCGAATGCAGCAATGTGGAGCGTGCCGCAAGATGGAGCATATGTCCCCCGCTGATGCCTGAAAGGAGCCGGAGGCATAGAAGGCAAGTGCCACAGTCACCTTCACCTCGACAGGCAGTGCAGTCCTTTTGCCGCTGGTAGGCTGGAGGTCTGCTTGTAGGAGCTGGCATATCTCTGTTATCACCTCCTTTCGGAAGCACAACCTTCGAACGCACTGTGCCTCAGAGAGCAGAAGCTCTCTGAGCGATGTTCCCTGTAAATTCGTGGTGGGTAAGGCCTCGTCCCCATATGTCTGCAACCTCTTCGATTACGTTGAAAATGATCAACAATAAGCCTCCTTCCAGCTCGAAGTTGAATGAATGTAGCAGCTAGGATTACTGGCTCCCGACCTAACATGGCCCCCATCTTTTAAAATGTCCTTAAATGTCTTTTATAAAACAAACTAGAAACTCACATAAACTTCACAATCAAAAGTATGCAGTAACACAGCGCTCTTCTCCCAATGTTTTAAATCACTCACAACTCTGACTTTCTCCTCTGTTTCCAACATGGCGCTGTTAGTGCCCGGTGTGCCCTGGGTCCGTCTGGTTTTTCTGGGCGGCTTCTCGGGCGGACGCTAAATAGGGCGAAATGCTCAAACGTTCCACCCGGGACACTAGCGCAGTGATGCACGATGATGTACGTCATCCAAACGGTCAAAACAGTGGCGGGGCGCTAATTTTAATGCTGCCGCAAAACCATTGGCGAAAGTTCCGCCCGGGCAAAAATCTTGTGCGCCTCGTTTCAAACCCAAAAAATCATTTTTGCACCCCACCGAGGCGCTAAATGGGGCGCAAATCTGCCAAAAATCCAGCCCAATGGCTTTGGTCTTTTCAATATTTAATTGGAGAAAGTTTCTGCTCATCCAGTACTGGATGTCGGACAAGCAGTCTGACAATTTAGAGACCACAGAGGGGTCGAGAGAAGTGGTGGCGAGGTAGAGCTGGGTGTCGTCAGCGTACATGTGGAAACTGACGCTGTGTTTTCGGATGATGTCACCAAGGGGCAGCATATAGATGAGAAATAGGAGGGGGCCAAGGATAGATCTTTGGGGGACACCAGAGGTAACGATGCGGGAGTGGGAAGAGAAGCCATTGCAGTAGATTTTCTGGCTACGATTAGATAGATAAGAATGGAACCAGGCGAGTGTAGTCCCACCCAGCTGGACGATGGTGGAGAGGCGTTGGAGGAGGATAGAGTGGCCAACTGTGTCAAAGGCTACAGACACAGGAGGACAAGGAGGGATAGTTTCACTCAGTCACAAAGGATGTAATTTGTGACTTTGATGAGAGCTGTTTTGGTACTGTGGGAGGTGTGGAAACCAGATCGAAGGGATTCAAACATGGAGTTCCGGGAAAGATGGGGCACGGATTTTGGAGGCAACAACACGATCAAGGACTTTGGAGAGGAAAGGGAGGTTGGAGATGGGGCGATAGTTTGCAAAGACGGAAGGGGTCGAGGGATGCAGGAAAAGCGGGAAATTACAAAGGGGCATTGATGGATGAATTGAATGGGGCAGATAGAGCTCAACGTGGGGAAAGGTTAGTTCAGCTACTTTGGACATAAGCAAGATAAATCAGAAGATTTTCGACATGCTGAAGACTTGGGGACTCTGGAGGAACAAAGGGATCTGGAGGTCGAAGAACAAACAGGATTGATAGCTAGTAGATACAGAAAGCAACAATAAAGGCCGATGGAATGTTGGCATTTATCCCAAGGGGGCTGAGCGGCAAAGGGTCGGGTCGGGTCGGGGGTCGGGGGTCAAATTGGAGTCGGGCCAGGAGTGCGGGCTCGAGGCAGGGTTGGGGGGACAGGCTGGGATCAAACGGGTCAGAGAAGGGTAGGGGCAGGAGTGTGGGATTTAACTCCCAGGCCTGTTGCCACACTGACTCAAGGCTGAAACAGGCGTCCCTGGATGATGCAGCTGTGAACCCAAGTTAAAATCATCTCGGGGCCCGAATGATGTCATCAGACTCCAGCACTGACATATTAGTAAGTGGCGCAGTGGGTATTATTTTGCAATTGATACAGGGTTGTGGGGAGAGAGGGGGCAGTGGTATTAGTAGCAATTGATACAAAGCTATGAGAGAGTGGGGCAGTGGGAATAATTTGATACTGGGATATGGGGAGAGGGTAGGGCATTGGGAATATTTTGGGATTTATGGAGGGGTCAGGGAGAATGCGGAACAGTGGGAATAGTCTTGGATTGAAACAGTGCTATGGTGACAGGGGGTAGTGGGATTAGTTTGGGATTGATACAGGGCTATGCAGAGAGAGCGGGGCAATGAGATTAATTTGGAATTGATACAGGGCTATGCAGAGAGTGCGGGGCAGTGAGATTAATTTGGAATTGATACAGGGCTATGCAGAGAGAGTGGGGCAGTGAGATTAATTTGGAATTGATACAGGGCTATGCAGAGAGAGTGGGGCAGTGAGATTAATTTGGAATTGATACAGGGCTATGCAGAGAGAGTGGGGCAGTGAGATTAATTTGGAATTGATACAGGGCTATGCAGAGAGAGCGGGGCAGTGAGATTAGTTTGGGGTTGATATAGGGCTATGCAGAGAGAGCAGGGCAGTGGGATTAGTTTGGGATTGATACAGGGCTGTGGGGTGGGAGCGGGGCAGTGGGATTAGTTTGGGATTGATACAGGGCTGTGGGGAGCGAGCGGGGCAGTGGGATTAGTTTGGGGTTGATACAGGGCTGTGGGGTGGGAGCGGGGCAGTGGGATTAGTTTGGGATTGATACAGGGCTGTGGGGTGGGAGCAGGGCAGTGGGATTGGTTTGAGGTTGATGCAGGGCTGTGGGGTGGGAGCGGGGCAGTGGGATTAGTTTGGGGTTGATACAGGGCTGTGGGGAGCGAGCGGGGCAGTGGGATTTATTTGGTTGGGGTGTCGCAGTGGTTCAGGCACTGGACAAGCAACCAGAGGTTAAATCCCAGCAGGCATGTGTTCTGAAACTGAAGTCAACAAATCTTCGAATGTGGGCTTGGCTGGGAGACTGAAGCCTCCCTGGGTTGTTGTAAATACCCAAATGGGTGACTTCTGTCCTGCAGTGAGGGACCTGTCACCCCACCCATCCTGGTATTCCATGTGACTCCAGTCGCACACTGTGTGGGTGACTCTTGAATGCTCTGAGAGTGATGGGTGATTACAGCAATGTACTGCCTTCCAGCACCACCCATATTAACAAATAACATCAGTCTGAAGGGCTGATTCTTGACAAACAGGCTCCGGCCAATTTGTAAAGAAGGTCTGTGTACTGAAGCTGCATTGAAAGGGAAGACAGAATTTTAAAATCCAGACATAATTACTTTTGTTTTGGTGGGCAATTTACCAGATACGAATGACTTGAATTAGGTCCTGTTCTAAAGAGCAGTTTAGCAGCTTCTGAATCTGGCTGTCGATGTGTAGAAGCAAAGTTCTGTTTCTCCCTAATTTATTCCCCACTTCAGACAATCCACGGTGACAGGGTCTAAATGAAGTTTTATAATCTCATCGAAGTCTTACTTAGGAATGAAAAATGGCATTATTCAGAGTAATTTGACAATTTTAATCAGTTCATATATTATCCAAATGCTGGCTCTCTGTGAAGTGTGGCCGCACTAATCACCAGCAATTGGTGAAATGAGAGATGAAGCCTCCCATTGAATGTGTGTGGTAGCTAATTGAATGTGAACATGTGCCGAGCCAGGGTTAGAGGCACTGCCTGCGTTCAGCCTCAGCGTCTCTACAGGGTGTGATGCGGTCACAGTGAGTCACAGACCAGGTGTCAGCAGCGTTTGTGTATAAATCGAACACGGACAGAGTCAAAAACATGAAATAAAGAGAATATGCTCAGGTACTGCGTGTCTGTGCAGCTCCATCTGTGGATCCCACATGGATCACACTGACACTGACAATCCCAGGGAGGACCTGCACAGTCCGGTGATAGCCATCCGTCTCACAGTCAATCAATGGCTCATTTAAAGGTTACATGACAGGGGCATGAGTCAGTGAGGCATTAGTGGGGGATCAGTGGGGAGGGGTCAGGAGAGGTCAGTGGGGCTCAGGCTGGGGTCAGTGGGGGAGTCAGGCTGGGGTCAGTGGGGGTCAGACTGGGGTCAGGCTGGGGTCAGTGTGGGTCAGTGGGAGGTCAGTGGCAGGTCAGTGGGAGGTCAATGGGGGGGTCAGTGGGAGGTTCAGTGGAGGTCATTGGCAGGTCAGTGGGAGGTCACTGGGGGTCAGTGGGAGGTCATTGGGAGGTCAGTAGGAGGTCAGTGGGAGGTCAGTGGATGCAGAAACCCTCACCACTTTTAAAAGGTGGTTGGATGGGTTACAGACCTAGAGCTGTTAAGTGGGATTAGATTGGATAACATCTTGTTGACTGGTGCAGATATAATGGTAAGTACTGCAGGGAATCGAACGGCCAGGGTGATCTCCTGGACTAGTTTCAATGGGTCGGAAAGGAATTTTCCCAGATTTTTTTTCCCAATTGGCCTGGGATTTTATCTGTTTTTTGTCTCTCCCAGGAGATCACATGGCTCCAGTTGGGATGGAGTGTAGAATGTTTCAGTATAAGGGGTGTCGCAGTTGTGTGGGGCAGACTGGTTGGGCTGGGTGCTCTTTGCCTTTCCGTCATTGTTCATAGGTTTATATGTAACCTTCAGGGCTGCTGTCTGAGGGCCGTGAGGCTCTTTGTCGGCCGGCGCAGACACGATGGGCCGAAATGGCCTCCTTCTGCGCTGTAAATTTCTATGTTTCTTCTATATCAGTGGTGCATCAGTGGGGAGGTAGTGGGAGGTCAGTGGGAGGTCAGTGGGAGGTCAGTTGGAGGTCAGTGGGAGGTCAGTGGGAGGTCAGTGGGAGGCCAGTTGGAGGTCAGTGGGAGGTCAGTAGGGGTTCAGTGGGAGGTCAGTGGAGGGTCAGTGGAGGTCAGTGGGATATCAGTGGGGTTTCATGGGAGGTCAGTAAGTTGGTCAGTTGGGAGGCGGTGGGGAGGTCAAGGGAGATATGTGGGGAGTCAGTGCAGGCTCAGTTGTGGTCAGAGGGTTGTCAGTGAGTGGTCAGCGGGGTGTCAGCTGATGTTACTGGAGGTGTCAGTGGGGAGGGGGGAGGTGTTAGTTATTTTTTTTATTTATTCATACATTGGATGCGGGCATTGCTGGCAAGGCCAGCATTTATTTCCTCTTCCCTAATTGCCCTTGAGAATGTGATGGTGAGCCGCCTTCTTGAACCGCTGTAGTCTGTGTGGTGAAGGTGCTCCCACAATGCTGTTAGGGAGGGAGTTCCAGGATTTTTAACCAGTGACGATGAAGGAACGGCCAATATATTTCCAAGTCAGGATGGTGTGTGACTTGGAGGGGAACGTGGAGGTGGTGGTGTTCCCATGCGCCTGCTGCCCTTGTCCTTCTAGGTGGTAGAGGTCACGGGCTTGGGAGGTGCTGCCAAAGAAGCCTTGGCGAGTTGCTGCAGTGCATCTTGTAGATGGTGCACACTGCAGCCACGTGCGCCGGTGGTGGAGGGAGTGAATGTTTAAGGTGGTGGATGGGGTGCTGATCAAGCAGGTTGCTTTGTGCTGGATGGTGTCGAGCTTTTTCAGTATTGTTGGAGCTGCACTCATCCAGGCAAGTGGAGAGTATTCTATCACACTCCAGATTTGTGCCTTGTGGAAAGGATTTGAGAAGTCAGGAGGTGAGTCACTTGCCTCAGAATACCCAGAATCTGACCTGCTCTTGTTGCCATAGTATTTATGTGCCTGGTCCAGTTAAGTTTCTGATCAATGGTGAACCCCAGAATGTTGATAATGTCGTTGAATATCAAGGGGCGGTGGTTAGACTCTCGCTTGTTGGAGATAGTCATTGCCCGGCACTTGTGTGGTGAATGTTACTTGCCACTTATCAGCCCAAGCCTGAATGTCGTCCAGGTCTTGCTGCATGTGGGCATGGACTGCTTCATTTTCTGAGGAGTTGCAAATGTAACTGAGCACTGTGCAATCACCAGCGAACATCCCCACTTCTGACCTTATGATGGAGGGAAGATCATTGATGAAGCAGCTGAAGATGGTTGGGCATAGGACACTGCCCTGAGGAACTCCTGCAGCGATGTCCTGGGGCTGAGATGATTGGCCTCCAACAACCATCTTCCTTTGAGCTTGGTATGACTCCAGCCAGTGGAGAGTTTTCCCCCTGATTTCCATTGACTTCAATTTTACTAGGGCTCCTTGATGCCACACTCGGTCAAATGCTACCTTGATGTCAAGGGCAATCACTCTCACCTCACCTTTGAATTCAGCTCTTTTGTCCATGTTTGGACCAAGGCTGCAATGAGGTCTGGAGCCAAGTGGTCCTGGCGGAACCCAATAGAGTTCAGTGGCGAGTCAGTGGGAGATCAGTGGGGGGGATGGGTGGGGTCAGTAGGGGCTCAGCAGGGATCAGCGGGATACATTGGAGGGTAAGGCGAGGTCAGTCAGGAGTCAGTGAATGGTCAGAGGGAGTCTGCAGTGTGGTCATGAGAGTCATTGAGGGGAAAGCAGCAGAAAGTGGGGGGACTTTAATATGCATATAGATTGGGCTAACCAAACTGGAAGCAATACGGTGGAGGAGGATTTCCTGGAGTGCATAAGGGATGGTTTTCTAGACCAATATGTCGAGGAACCAACTAGGGGGGAGGCCATCTTAGACTGGGTGTTGTGTAATGAGAGAGGATTAATTAGCAATCTCGTTGTGCGAGGCCCCTTGGGGAAGAGTGACCATAATATGGTGGAATTCTGCATTAGGATGGAGAATGAAACAGTTAATTCAGAGACCATGGTCCAGAACTTAAAGAAAGGTAACTTTGAAGGTATGAGGCGTGAATTGGCTAGGATAGATTGGCAAATGATACTTAAGGGTTGACTGTGGATGGGCAATGGCAGACATTTAGAGACCGCATGGATGAACTACAACAATTGTACATTCCTGTCTGGCATAAAAATAAAAAAGGGAAGGTGGCTCAACCGTGGCTATCAAGGGAAATCAGGGATAGTATTCAAGCCAAGGAAGTGGCATAAAATTGGCCAGAAATAGCAGCAAACCCGGGGACTGGGAGGAATTTAGAACTCAGCAGAGGAGGACAAAGGGTTTGATTAGGGCAGGGAAAATGGAGTTCGAGAAGAAGCTTGCAGGGAACATTAAGACGGATTGCAAAAGTTTCTATCGATCTGTAAAGAGAAAAAGATTAGTAAAGACAAACGTAGGTCCCCTGCAGTCAGAATCAGGGGAAGTCATAACGAGGAACAAAGAAATGGCAGACCAATTGAACAAGTACTTTGGTTCGGTATTCACTAAGGAGGACACAAACAACCTTCCGGATATAAAAGGGGTCAGAGGGTCTAGTAAGGAGGAGGAACTGAGGGAAATCCTTATTAGTCGGGAAATTGTGTTGGGGAAATTGATGGGATTGAAGGCCGATAAATCCCCAGGGCCTGATGGACTGCATCCCAGAGTACTTAAGGAGGTGGCCTTGGAAATAGCGGATGCATTGACAGTCATTTTCCAACATTCCATAGACTCTGGATCAGTTCCTATCGAGTGGAAGGTAGCCAACGTAACCCCACTTTTTAAAAAAGGAGGGAGAGAGAAAACAGGGAATTATCGACCGGTCAGCCTGACCTCAGTAATGGGTAAAATGATGGAATCAATTGTTAAGGATGTCATAGCAGCGCATTTGGAAAGAGGTGACATGATAGGTCCAAGTCAGCATGGATTTGTGAAAGGGAAATCATGCTTGACAAATCTTCTGGAATTTTTTGAGGATGTTTCCAGCAGAGTGGATAAGGGAGAACCAGTTGATGTGGTATATTTGGACTTTCAGAAGGCTTTCGACAAAGTCCCACACAAGAGATTAATGTGCAAAGTTAAAGCACATGGGATTGGGGGTAGTGTGCTGACATGGATTGAGAACTGGTTGTCAGACAGGAAGCAAAGAGTAGGAGTAAATGGGGACTTTTCAGAATGGCAGGCAGTGACTAGTGGAGTACCGCAAGGTTCTGTGCTGGGATGCCAGCTGTTTACACTGTACATTAATGATTTAAACGAGGGGATTAAATGTAGTATCTCCAAATTTGCGGATGACACTAAGTTGGGTGGCAGTGTGAGCTGCGAGGAGGATGCTATGAGGCTGCAGAGCGACTTGGATAGGTTAGGTGAGTGGGCAAATGCATGGCAGATGAAATATAATGTGGATAAATGTGAGGTTATCCACTTTGGTGGTAAAAACAGAGAGACAGACTATTATCTGAATGGTAACAGATTAGGAAAAGGGGAGGTGCAACGAGACCTGGGTGTCATGGTACATCAGTCATTGAAGGTTGGCATGCAGGTACAGCAGGCGGTTAAGAAAGCAAATGGCATGTTGGCCTTCATAGCGAGGGGATTTGAGTACAGGGGCAGGGAGGTGTTGCTACAGTTGTACAGGGCCTTGGTGAGGCCACACCTGGAGTATTGTGTACAGTTTTGGTCTCCTAACCTGAGGAAGGACATTCTTGCTATTGAGGGAGTGCAGCGAAGGTTCACCAGACTGATTCCCGGGATGGCGGGACTGACCTATCAAGAAAGACTGGATCAACTGGGCTTGTATTCACTGGAGTTCAGAAGAATGAGAGGGGACCTCATAGAAACATTTAAAATTCTGACGGGTTTAGACAGGTTAGATGCAGGAAGAATGTTCCCAATGTTGGGGAAGTCCAGAACCAGGGGTCACAGTCTAAGGATAAGGGGTAAGCCATTTAGAACCGAGATGAGGAGAAACTTCTTCACCCAGAGAGTGGTGAACCTGTGGAATTCTCTACCCCAGAAAGTTATTGAGGCCAATTCACTAAATATATTCAAAAAGGAGTTGGATGAAGTCCTTACTACTAGAGGGATCAAGGGATATGGCGAGAAAGCAGGAATGGGGTGCTGAAGTTACATGTTCAGCCATGAACTCATTGAATGGCGGTGCAGGCTAGAAGGGCCGAATGGCCTACTCCTGCACCTATTTTCTATGTTTCTATGTTTCTATGAGTCAACAGTCGTATGGGTAAGTGAGGGGTTCAGTGAAAGGTCAGTGGGGGTCAGTGTGAGGTCAGTGGGGGAATGAGTGGGAGATCAGTGTGAGGTCATTGGGAGGTCATTGGGAGGTCAGTGGGCGTCAATGGGGGTCAGTGGGTGTCAATGGGGGGGGTCAGTGGGCTTCAGTGGGGTGAGATCACCGGGAGTGGAGAGTGATCACCAGGGCAGAGAGATAGCAGGGGAAGAGATCGTGGGAGAAGTGCTGGAGATCATGGCAGATTTGCTATAGGAGCAGGGGGGCAGCACTCCATCTCCACCTGGCCCACAAGCAGTGCCGGTAATGCACTTGCCTGCTGGATCTGGCCGTTCCTGCCTACCTTTAGCTGTTCTGCTTTCCGAGCCCTGGGAAACCCAGCCTGCGGACGTTAATCCCTATTGATGATAAAAATGGGGGCAGTCAACCTTATTTCAATAATATAACCACTAGCCCGTATCTCTCTCTCTCGGGAGTAAGTTAAGTATCCGACCACAAACGCATCATGGTTCCCGAGGGTGGTGGTTGCTCTCCCATTGTTAACAATTTAACCTCCCCCTCCACCCCCCCCCCCTCCCGACTCTGTGCCACCTGGACTGGGGGCATTAAAATTACCCCAATGTGTCTCTTCCAGGTACAATGTCCCAAATAAAACTACTGCACTGGTGGCTGAATACCCTCAATTGCAGAAGTTGAGTGTTTCTGAGCACAATTTGAACGAAGTTATACTGAACGTGATTTAAATAGTTTGTTATAAACTGGTTTAGTGACACTGTCACACTTTGTGATGTCTGGAACATTCAAATAATATCTCTTGAGCTTCCTATTCGCTGAGCTGGCAGACACAACTCTGTTTACCAAACAACAGTTACACTTGAATAGTTTTGCAAATTGATTTAATTAGATTAATTAAACCGGTGATTAACCAAATGAAGGCTGTTAGAGGAATGCGTGTGTTCGTTGTGTAAATCCGCTAATTGCTGCCGTGATTAGAACCAGCGCTCTGCAAACTGCTCAGCACTGGAGTTAATGCTGTGCGGCATTTGTCCTGATGCCGTTGTTCTGTCCTCTGTGCAGTAAGCGGGAGCGGGGGGGGGCGGGACAAGTGACTTGACAACCACGAGCAGCGCCACTAACGACACCCACTAAATTTAGTTACGGTGCTACGGCGTTGTGCCCCCAATCTCGTGCGCCCGGTGATCGTGATGTCATCGCCCGGTAATGCCCCGGACCCCAAATTGAGTTTCTCCCCCTGAAGCTGCGCCGGGCGATGAGAGCGACAGGTTCGAGGGGGCGCGTGCCAGGCGGGCTCCTGGGGCAGAAGTTAAAGGGGAGGGGGCCGGCTGCTGCTGCTGGAAAAAAAATCTCCGCTTTGACTTCCCGCTTTGGTCGCGGGGTCGATGCCGCGATCACTCGGCCCGGCACCCCTGCACTCCAGGGGTCCGGGTGGATGGGTTCGTCGTATGCAGCTTGGGCCCTCGCCCTTTAATTCAGGGAAGAGCCCCTCATACGCGGCAGCGTTTCGCAGCTCAGTGCGTAGCGCTGCCGAGACGTGCGCCCCACTCCCGCCCCAGGAAAGGCAGGGACCGCTTGATTTAGCGCTGCACCTCCATTCGGGAACGGCATCCCCGATTTGTCGCGAGTGTTACTGCCTCCACGGGGGTGGGATCCCATTTCTCGGCCATTGTGTCCCACGGAGCTCAGATCACTGCTCCCCAGCAGACATGGTGTAGATGGTGCCCTACGACCTCTCGGCTCATCTGCGCCCGATATTCAGCATTCTGATTGTTTGTGCTGGCTGTTCCCGTGAGGTTCCCGTGAGATTCCCAGTGACACTGGATTAAAGGACTCCAGTCACTGGTCTGCGGTCCAACAGGGGAGGGCTCTTGGACAATAAAAACATAAAAATTGAAGCCGGAGAAGGCCCTTTGAGCCTGCTCCACCCTTCAACAAAATCATGGCTGATGTAAGAAATCATAAATTGGAAGAAATAACGAGACCAAAGGTCTCCTCAGACTGGTGTTAGAATTGAAATATTCATTCCATGGTACAATAACTAAAGCGACTTGAGCATAAATCACAGGCAGCTCCAAACATCTGAAGGCCAAGAACGGCCTGTCTGACTCCAACCTCAGGAGGATGTGAAGAGGAGGATTTCACCCAAGAGTTGAGACAAAGGACCCGACATATCACAGGTTAAATGGTCCTGTCTATATCCTACACCAGGCCCACCCCTAAAAGGAGAATAAAAGAGAGACCGAGAAGGAATTTCAGGGCAGACGGTGAAGATAAGAAGAGTTCGTACCATCAGCCAGAAGTCCGATCAGGACTAGTACCAGCTACTTGTCATGGTCGTATGTCTACTATGCCTATCCTGATTGTGTGCTATGTTTGACGATATTTGAACTATTGCTCCTTTAATAAAATGCCTTAACTCCTAAGACACTTTGGGTATCCGTGTGTGACCTGTGATCCTAATCTTACACTGATCTTCTACCTCAACTCCATCTTCCCTATATCCTTTAATTCCCTTAGTTCCCAAAAATGTACCGACCTCTGTCTTAAATATACTCAACGGCTGAGCATCAACAGCCCTCTGGGGTAGAGAATTCCAAAGATTCACCAGCCTTTGTGAACAAATTTCTCCTCATCTCAATCCTAAATGACCAACCCCTGATTCTGAGACTGTGACCCCATGTTCTAAACTCCCCAGCCGCGGAAAACATTTTCTCAGCAGCTTCTCATTGGCTGAGCGACAGGTGCGGAGCAGGAAGTGATGGCATCCTGTGTCTCTGACACTGACGGGCTTTGTGGAGAGAGTCTTTGAGGGAGCAGAGGGAATGCTCAATGTAACATTCAAAGCGCCCAGCTCCAAAGTAAGCGCACTTGGAAGAGTCTGCCCAAGGAAATCGATGCCAGCAACTGCCTTATTATCTCTACCACAAATTGTTACCTCCTAACCTGTGACTCTTTTACACATTGTGTGGAAAATTTGAAGTAAACTTAGTTTTCATTCCCAACTATTACATTCAGAAAACCGAACCGCCCTTTGAACACTTATCGTGCAGCATCATACTCCAGCAGGGTACTATTTGCAACTGAAAACACAGTCCCATTAAAACCTTAAAGAGGCACCATGCATCAAATCCTTCGTGACACAGCCTCGCGATACATACCGATGCAGAAAGGAGACACGTTGCTGCTCCTAAAATTGCAACTCCTTCAAAATGGCTGTGTGCGCAGAGCTGGGAGTATCTGCTAAACAGCGTGGCGTGTAAACAGGAATGAAAACAGAAAATGCTGGAAATACTCAGCGGGTCAGGCAGCATCTGTGAAGAGAGAAACAGAGTTAGCGTTTCAGGTCTGTGACCCTTCGTCAGAACTGGGAAACGTTAGCGATGTAATGGGTTTTAAGCAGAGTGGCAGTGGGCATTCGGTGAGAGTGAGAAAGAGTGGGTAAATAGTGCAAATCATGGGCCGGATTTTCGATTGTCTAACGCCTCAGTTAGCAGCCAGAGGGGGAGTTAATAGGAGCGTAAGAGGTTACTGACCAGGAGCGCAGCTTTTAGCGCCCTGACGGGAAATTCATTAGCGGCTCACCGAGGGCGCAAACCATTAGCGCCCGGCTGCTGACGATCGCTTCAATCCTGACCTATTCCTGGTACAACGCCCACTTTTCCCCGGTCGGTAAATTCGGTGCAGCCACCTCATTGAGCGCCCGCCAAGAACAACGTCTGGAAAAACAGTGGGTCCAGGCTTGCAGAGTCATTAACTGGCGGCTACTTAAAGGGACGAGGAAGCGCTTCCCTCGGCGGTCACAGTCAGTGCAACGTTTACACACAGCACAGTGCAGGAGCCTCCCAGTTTGCAACGGCAGACAGACATACCAGTTGAGCTTGAGAAACGTTATTTGTAAAATTTTAATAGGGCATTACTAGTTTGCCAGCATTGCATTCTACATGCTCTAGCAAGGCGTCGTGAAGAGAGAAGGGCTGCTGGCCATGTCGGCGGCCGAAGGAGGAGAGCCCCTTGACGTCGGGGTAGGGGGCTTTACCCCCACAGCTTTACCAGTGGCAATGCTCATACCTGGACCTGTGCGAGGAGCAGTGTGTCAGAAGGCTGAGCTTCTGAAAGGAGGTCATTACAGATATATGCCATCTCCTGCAGGAAGACCTGCAGCCTCACATCGACACCAGGACTGCACTGCCTGTCTTAGTGAAGGTCACGGTGGCACTCACCTTCTTTGCCTCCGGCTCCTTCCAGGCTGCATCAGGGTACATATGCAGTGTCTCACACTTTGCAGCACATCGCTGAATCCGCAACGTCACACAGGCTCTCTACACCCGTCGAGTGGACTTCATTACCTTCCCGATGACCAGTGAGAAACAGGATGAGCGCACATGTGGATTTGCCAGAATAGCTGGTGATACGTCCTTTCTATACAGTATAAATGCACACGAGGCCCATACTTGAGAGAAGGTCGCTCTATGACCAGTTACCTTTATTACCAAGACCTCAAGTGACGAAGGTGGGTGGAGCTTCCCCTTTTATATCTAAAAGTCCAGGTTAGGAGTGTCTCCCACAAGTTCACCCCCTTGTGGTCAATGTTCTCAAGGTGTACAACTTAGGTCAGCTGAAACATGGGTTACACTAATAGTTGAATATATGACATCACCTCGCCCCCCCCCAAATTCTTATTGGGATCACAGGTTAAGTCTCTCTGGTGGTTTACGCTCCCTTGTAGAGCCCCTGAGTTGGGGCTCTGGTTGTTGGGCGCTGGCCTGAGTGTCTGCTGTTTGCGGTGCCTCAGGCCTGTCCGGACTGCCCACAGTGACTGGGCTCTCCTCCACTTGGTTCCGGTGTTCGGTCACCTGTGGTGGAGTGAACTCTATGTCGTGTTCTTCCTCTGCTTCTTCTATGGGGTTGCTGAACCGCCTTTTAGTTTGAACCACGTGTTTGCAGCAGATTTGTCCATTGGTAAGTTTAAGTACCAAAACCCTATTCCCCTCTTTGGCAATCACAGTGCCTGTAAGCCATTTGGACCCTGCAGCGTAATTAAGGACAAAAACAGGGTCATTGACATCAATACATCGTGCCCTCGCATTCCTGTTATGGTAGTCACATTGTGACTGACGCCTGCTCTCAACAATTTCTTTCATAGTAGGGTGTATAAGGGATAACCTAGTTTTGAAGCTCTGCGGGTGGAACCTCTGTGAGTGAGTGTGGTCGGGATCTATTGGCCAACAGGAGGCGTGATAAGCGGCTTTGTAGGGAACCCCCTTGGATTCTAAGCATCCCCTGTTTGATTATCTGCACTGCTCGTTCCGCCTGGCCGTTTGAGGCCGGCTTGAACGGTGCCGTTCTGACATGGCTGACTCCATTGCTGCCTGCCATGAAGTCCTGGAATTGAGTGCTTGTAAAGCACGGGCCATTGTCGCTGACCAAGACATCCGGTAGACCATGGACGGCGAACATTGCCCGTAGACTTTCTACCGTGGCAGAGGATGTGCTTGAATTTAAAATGGCATACTCAATCCATTTGGAGTAGGCGTCTACTACAACCAAAAACATTTTTCCCATGAAAGGACCTGCGAAGTCCACTTGGATGCGTGACCATGGTTTGGCGGGCCAGGACCAGGGGCTAAGGGGGGCTTCCCTGGGTGCATTGCCCAGCTGAGCACACATGTTGCACCTGCGAACACAAAGTTCCAGGTCTGCATCTATCCCTGGCCACCAAACGTGTGACCTGGCAATTGCCTTCATCATGACAATGCCTGTGTGCTCATTGTGAAGTTCTCTGCTAAACACCTCTCTGCCCATCTGGGGCATGACTACTCGGTTTCCCCACAGTAGGCAATCGGCCTGAATTGAGAGTTCATCCTTGCGCCTATGGAACGGTTTAAATTCCTCAGGGCATGGCCCTTACGTGGCTGCCCAGTCCCCATTCAGGACACATTTCTTAACTAAAGACAGTAGCGGGTCTTTATTTGTCCAGACTTTAATCTGACGGGCTGTCACAGGTGAGTCTTTGCTTTTGAAAGCTTCAACAGCCATGACCATCTCAGCATCATGCTCAGTTGCCCCCTCAGTGGTGGCTAGTGGGAGCCTGCTGAGTGCATCGGTGCATTTTCCGTGCCCGGTCTGTGCCGAATTGTGTAGTCATAGGCGGCTAACGTAAGTGCCCACCTCTGTATGCGGGCCAATGCATTCGCATTTATGACCTTGTTGTCGGCTAAAAAGGACGTTAGGGGTTTGTGATCTGTCTCCAGCTCAAATTTCCTGCCAAACAGGTACTGGTGCATTTTTCTAATGCAAATACACATGCTAGCGCTTCCTTTTCAACCATCCTGTAGCCTCTTTCTGCCTGGGACAGACTTCTGGAGGCATAAGCTACCGGCTGTAACTGACCATTGGCATTCACATGCTGCAACACACACCCGATCCCACAGGATGACACATCGCATGTTAAAACAAGTTTCTTACACGGGTCAGATAATGTTAACAGTTTTTTGGAGCAAAACAAATTGCGTGCTCTATCAAAAGCCCTTTCTTGGCTGTCTCCCCAGAACAATCGCGACCTTTGCGTAGGAGCACATGTAGCGGCTCTAACAGCGTGCTCAATTTGGGAAGAAAGTTCCAAAATAGTTCAGGAGCCCCAGAAACGAACACAGCTCCGTCGTGTTACGGGGTCTGGGTGCTCTCTGGATTGCTTCTGTTTTGGACGCAGTAGGTCTGATCCCATCTGCTGCTACCCTCCTCCCCAGGAATTCTACCTCTGGAGCTAAGAAGTCGCACTTCACCTTTTTCAGTCACAGCCCTACCCGGTCCAGTCTGCGTAACACCTCCTCCAGGTTGTGGAGGTATTCTTCAGTATCACGACACATGATGAGAATGTCGTCTTCAAAAACCACCGTCCTTGGAATCGACTTGAGGAGGCTTTCCATATTTCGCTGAAAGATCGCGGCGGCCCAACGAATCCCGAACGCACATCTCTTATACTCAAACAACCCCTTGTGTGTCGTGATGGTGGTCAGCTTCTTCGACTCACTCGCCAGCTCCTGGGTCATGTAAGCTGAGGTCAGGTCCAATTTTGAAAAAAGTTTGCCTCCGGGTAGCGTCGCAAAGAGGTCCTCTGCTCTTGGTAGCGGGTACTGGTCTTGAAGTGACACCCAATTGATGGTGGCCTTGTAATCGCCACATATCCTGACCGACCCATCCGCCTTGAGCACTGGCACGATCGGGCTCGCCCAGTAACTGAATTCGACTGGCGAGATGATGCCTTCCCTCAGCAGGCGGTCCAATTCGCATTCTATCTTTTCCCATATCACGTACGGCACCGCTCTGGCCTTGTGGTGTACTGGCCTGGTGTCCGGGTTTATGTGAATCACTACCTTGGCCCCCATGAAAGTGCCAATGCCGGGTTGAAATAATGAGTCAAATTTGTCCAGGACCTGTGAGCATGATACTCCCTCCACAGAAGGAATTGCATTGACATCGCCCCATTTCCAGTTCATGACAGCAAGCCAACCTCTCCCCAGTAGTGCAGGACCGTCCCCCGGGACAATCCAGAGTGGCAACCTGTTCTCCGAACCTTTGTGAGTCACAACTATCGTGGCGCTGCCTAGCACCGGAATGATTTCCTTTGTGTATGTCTGTAGCTGTGCGTCAATCAGCAATAATTTTGGCCTCCTGGTCTTGGACACCTACAACCTTTCGAACTGTTTGATACTCATCAGGGATTGGCTGGCCCCCGTGTCTAGCTCCATTAATACTGGTATGCCATTGAAGAGCACTTTCATCATTATCGGTGGCGTCCTAGTATATGAACTGTATATGTGCTCCACATGAACCGCTGAACTTCAGCTTCCAGCGATTTCCCCCAGTATTCATTTAGCCTCGTAGGGCTTACATCGGGCCCGTCCTCCTCGTACATCAACTTGGCTGCAGGCTTCCTGCACATACGCGCCAAGTGACCACTGACGTTGCAGTTTCTGCAGGTATATTGCTGATACCTGCAAGCTCTGGCTGGGTGTTTGCCTCCACACCTCCAGCATGAGCTGGAGGCCCCGTTGTTGGAAACAAAAGGTCCATTACCAGTCGATCATCTCTGACTGTGTCTGTAACTGTCCTTAAGCGCACCATGAACAGGTGTTGATGGCCCCATTACTGGCCGCATTGTCCATTGCGATGGCATGAATCGGCGTTCAGCTAGCCATTGTCTCTGTTGAATTCCCCCTTTGGGTTCGACTACATGCTCGGGCATGTCCGATTGCCCTTGTCTGCCTAGAGAATTGTGTGCCGCGTTAACAATGTTGACTCCCTGGTCGTTTGCCGCATTTGAGCCAAGATTTTTGTCGTACATCATTCTGGTCTCTTCCTCCCCTGTGATAAATGTCTGGGCTATCAGAGCCGCCACTTCCAAGGTAAAGTCTTTGGTCTCAATCAGTTTCCTGAAAACCCCAGCGTGCCCGATGCTCTCAATAAAAAAGTCTCGCAGCATCTCCGCCCTGCATGCATCTGTGAACTTACATAGGCTCGCCAGTCGCTGGAGATCTGCCACGAAGTCTGGAACGCTTTGCCCTTCTCGCCGCCGGTGCGTGTAAAATCGGTGCCTCACCATGTGCATGCTGCTAGCTGGTTTAAGTTGTTCCCCGATCAACTTACTGAGCTCTTCGAACGTCTTGTCCGCCGGCTTCTCTGGCGCTAGAAGATCTTTCATCAGGGAGTACGTTCTGGATCCATAAACCATCAGGAGATGAGCCCTGCGTTTGTCGGCCGAATCCTGTCCCAACCATTCCTTCATGACAAACCTTTGCTGTAGTCTCTCAATAAAGTCGTCCCAATCGTCACCAACACAGTACCTCTCTTCTGTGCTTCTAGTGGCCATGCTCGCGTGGTTTAAATCCCAGTTTCTCATTGCCAATGATTCTTCCTTACTATACAGTATAAATGCACACGAGGCCCATACTTAAGAGAAGGTCACTCTGTGACCAGTTACCTTTATTATCAAGACCTCAAGTGTTGAAGATGGGTGGAGCTTCCCCTTTTATACCTGAAAGTCTAGGTTAGGAGTGTCTCCCATAAGTTAACCCCGTTGTGGTCAACATTCTCAAGGTGTACAACTTAGGTCAGCTTATACATGGGTTACACTAATAGTTGACTACATGACAGCTGGCTTCCCGAAGGTGCAAGGAGCAATTGACTGCACGCACGTGGCCTTGCGAGCACCATTCCAGAATGCAGAGGTGTTCAGAAGCAGAAAGGGATACCACTCCCTAACTGTGCAGCTTGTGTGAGACCGCACAAAGTGCATCCTTACAATCAATGCTCGTTATCCTGGAAGCGCACATGATGCCTTGATCCTGCCAGAGAGCACTGTGTCTCGACTGTTTCAGTCACCACGGCAAGGCCGAGGCTGGCTGCTTGGGTACAAGGGATACGGCCTGGCCACTTGGCTACTGACCCCACCACAGAGCCGGAGGAACGCTACAATGAGAGCCATGCCGCCATCCGCAACATCATAGAGCAGACAATGGGGCTGCTGCAGCAGTGATTCTGATGCCTGGACTGCTCTGGAGGCAGCCTTCAATACTCCCCTCAAAAGGTTCCACTATTCATTGTGGTACGCTGCACGCTGCACAACTTGGCCACCATGAGGGCCCAGGCGTTGCCAGTGGGGATTGCAGGCCCACCTCAGGAGGATGAGGAGGAGGAGGAGGAGGGACAGGAGCCCGCCAATGCCCCGAATGTCCAGCAAGACGATGAGGACCAGCAGCAACCACGGAGGAGGCAGTGTGCCAGTGTTGGTGGTGGCAGGGCTATTTGGCGGCGGCTCATAAGGGAGCGCTTCGCTTAACTGGAGAGAGCTGAGGGATGCAGCTAATAAAGAGCATGTGTTAAGACACGATAATGCCACCTCTCCATTACAAGTCAACAGTCATATACCACAAGTTGAAGGAATTGTTCAACATTACATTTTATTGGAAACACATCCCTCAAACAACCCCCAAAACCCCAACCTCCCTCAAAGAAAGCATAACGGGGTACCCGCCCCTTCAAATAATACAGCAGATCAATAATATTTACACCTTTTCTACATGGCCATGGCCACACCTTTCATCACCACTCTGCCTCACTCCCTCCCTCGCCTACTGCTCCTCCTCAGTGGGTCCTCAGTGCCTGCAGCAAGGCTGCTTGAGGGCTGCTTTGTGTCTGAGGGACACAGGACAGATGGCGTAGCACCACACCCTGGACTAGTTCTGGGCTTGGAAGACCCTGCTGTGTTAGCACTGCATGAGAATAGGCGGCAGCAATGTCGGATGGCTGGCATGCAGACCATGGCAGGTGCAAAGACGGAGTGGCAGTGTCAGGAGACTGAATGATGTTGTCCTGAGAGAGTACATCACGTTGCATCTCGACCGATGGCCTGCCACTACCCCGGGGAAGAGCCTCAGCATCCGGAGCAATGGTGGAGCGCCTACTTTGGCGCCGTTAGAAACATAGAAACATAGAAAATAGGTGCAGGAGTAGGCCATTCGGCCCTTCGAGCCTGCACCGCCATTTAATATGATCATGGCTGATCGTTCAACCTCAGTACCCCACTCTTGCCTTCTCTCCATACCCCCTGATCTCTTTAGCCGTAAGGGCCACATCTAACTCCCTTTTGAATATGACAAACGAACTGGACTCAACAACTTTCTGTGGCAGAGAATTCCACAGGTTCACAATTCTCTCTGGGTGAAAATGTTTCTCCTCATCTCGGTCCTATATGGCTTACCCCTTATCTTTAGACTGTGACCCCTGGTTCTGGACTTCCCCAACATCAGGAACATTCTACGTGCATCTAACCTGTCCAACCCCGTCAGAATTTTATAAGTTTCTATGAGATCCTCTCTCATTCTTCTAAATTCCAGTGAGTATAAGCCTCGCCGATCCAGTCTTTCCTCATATATCAGTTTGCCATCCCAAGAATCAGTCTGGTGAACCTTTGCTGCACTCCCTCAATAGCAAGCACGTCCTTCCTCAGATTAGGAGACCAAAACTGCACACAATATTCCAGGTGAGGCCTCACCAAGGCCCTGTACAACTGCAGTAAGACCTCCCTGCTCCTATACTCAAATCGCCTTGCTTTGAAGGCCAGCATGTCATTTGCTTTCTTTACTGCCTACTGTACCTGCATGCCTACCTTCAATGACAGATGAACCATGACACACAGGTCTCTTTGCAGCTCCCCTTTTACTAATCTATCACCATTCAGATAATAATCTGCCTTCCTGTTTTTACCATCAAAGTGGATAACCTCACATTTATCTACATTATACTGCATCTGCCATGCATTTGCCCATTCACCTAACTTGTACAAGTCACCCTGGAGTCTCTTAGCATCCTCCTTGCAGCTCGCACTGCCACCCAGCTTTGTGTCATCTGCAAACTTGGAGATATTACCTTCAATTCCTTTGTCTAAATCATTAATGTATATTGTAAATAGCTGGGGGCCCAGCACTGAACCCTGCGGCACCCCACTAGTCACTGCCTGCCATTCTGAAAAGGACCCGTTTATTCCCACTCTTTGCTTCCTGTCTGCCAACCAGTTCTCTATCCACATCAATACATTACCCCCAATACCATGTGCCTTAATTTTGCACACTAATCTCTTGTGTGGGACTTTGTCAAAAGCCTTTTGAAAGTCCAAATACACCACATCCACTGGTTCTCCCTTATCCACTCTACTAGTTACATCCTCAAAAAACTCTAGAAGATTTGTCAAGCATGATTTCCCTTTCATAAATCCATGCTGACTTGGACCGATCCTGTCACTGCTTTCCAGATGCACTGCTATTACATCTTTAATAATTGATTCCAGCATTTTCCCCACCACCGATGTCAGGCTAACTGGTGTTTCTCTTTCCCTCCTTTTTTAAAAAGTGGGGTTACATTAGTTACCCTTCAATCCATAGGAACTGATCCGCAGTCCATGGAATGTTGGAAATTGTCACCAATGCATCTACTATTTCTAGGGCCACTTCCTTAAGTACTCTGGGATGCAGGCTATCAGGCTCTGGGGATTTATCGGCCTTCAGTCCCTTCAATTTCCCTAACACCATTTCCTGACTGATAAGGATTATCCTCAGTTCCCCCTTCTCACTAGACCCTCAGTCCCCTAGTATTTTCTGGAGGTTATTTGTGTCTTCCTTAGTGAAGGCAGAACCAAATTATTTGTTTAATTGGTCTGCCATTTCCTTGTTCCCCATTATGAATTCACCTGATTCTGACTATAAGGGACCTACTTTAATCTTTACTAATCTTTTTCTCTTCACATATCTGTGGAAGCTTTTGCAATCAGTTTTTATGTTCCCTGCAAGCTTACTCTCATAGTCTATTTTACCCCTCCGCATTAAACCCTTAGTCCTCCTCTGCTGAATTCTAAATTCTCCCAGTCCTCAGGTTTGCTGCTTTTTCTGGGAAATGTATATGCCTCTTCCTTGGATTTAACACTTTCCCTAATTTCCCTTGTTAGCCACGGTTGAACCACCTTCCCTTTTTTATTCTTACACAGGGATGTGCAATAGTTGTAGTTCATCCATGTGACCTTTAAATGTTTGCCATTGTCTATCCACCGTCAACCCTTTAAGTATCATTCGCCAGTCTATTCTAGCCAATTCACGTCTCATACCATCAAAGTTTCCTTTCTTTAAGTTCAGGACCCTAGTCTCTGAATTAATTGTGTCACTCTCTATCTTAATGAAGAATTCTACCATATTATGATCACTCTTCCCGAAGGGGCCCCGCACGACCAGATTGCTAATTAATCCTCTCTCGTTACACAAGACTCAGTCTAGGATGGCCTGCTCTCTAGTTGGTTCCTCAACATATTGATCTTATACACTCCAGGAAATCCCATTGGACTGATGGGGCCCCAGACATGATGGCAGCAGTCAGTGCTTGCGTGGCATCAATTTGGCCCTACATCAGCGCAGACAGTGCAATTGGACAGAGGAAATCTACAAAAAGGGGCAAAGAGAGAATGTGAGAATAGATTAGCAGCTACCATGAAGGGAACCCAGATGCCTTATATAAACACGGAAATAATAAAAGTATAGTCAAAGGAAGGATGGGGCTGATTAGGGACCAAAAGGGAGATGTTCTTATGGAGGAAGAGGGCATGACTGAGGTACTTAAGAACATAAGAATTAGGAGCAGGAGTAGGCCCTACGGCCCCTCGAGCCTGCTCCGTCATTCAATAAGATCACGGTTGATCTTCGACCTCAACTCCACTTTCCCACCCGATCTCCATTTCCCTTGATTCCCCTAGAGTCCAATATTCTATTGATCTCAGTCTTGAATATACTCAATGACTGAGCATCCACAACTCTCTGGGGTAGAGAATGCCAAAGTTTCACAACACTTTGAGTGAAGAAATTTCTCCTCATTTCAGTCTTGATGTTTAAGGTGGTGGATGGGTTGAATGGCCTCCTTCTGTGCAGAATCAGTCAATGCTTCTTTGAGTCTAAAATGGTTTTCGCTGTTTGGAGGACAAGATGGCAACAGGAAAGATGCCTGAACTGGAGGAGGGCCCAGAAATGATTGATTTCCAGATCACCAAGAGAATCGGGGAGGCTGACAGCACAGATCATGGACATCAATTCTCATCATGTCGCTCCACTCTCACCCATTCACCTACTCAGTCACTCAGTCCTCCCTCCTACCTCACACACTCTCTCATTCTCCCCTCCTCACTCACTCACTCAATCAAACACTCTCTCAATTGTTCAAGCGCTCACGTGCTCGCTTAATAACCAACTTTCTCACTCACGCACCTATTTTATAACTCACTTTCTCACTCACTCACTCACCCACTTTATAACTCACTTTCTCACTCACACCTACAATTTAACTCACTTTCTCACTTACTCCCTCACTATATAACTCACTCACGTGCTCACTTTATAACTCACTCACTCACTCATGCACCCACTTTATAACTCACTTTCTCACTCACTTACACACTCACCCACTTTATAACTCACACATCACACACTCATGCACTCATACAATCATGTACCCAGTTCGTAACTCACTTGCTCACTCACCCAACTACACACTTATAATATAGAGTGCTACCTAGTGGACGACTGCTCCACCTAGTGGACTACTGTGCTGTAAATATAATATAAGGGTCATGTGATAAGGCACATGATGAGCCATCTTCTGTGTAGTGTGTGTTATGTCATAAAGAATAGTTCACATTGGCAATGAAGATAGGTGGAGCATCCAACCAAACAACAGAGAGACTTTGAGAGCGTTCTTTGTTTGGCAGCAAAGCTAAAAATCCAAGGTAAAGGTCAAGCATTCTGTTGACATTGCCTGAGTCCAAATGGCCATGCCTATGGGAATAGTAGAGTGCTGGGGTGAGTTCCATCACAATTGGGAGACTGTTGGAACATATGTGGGGTGACTCGAAAAGGTTATCACTGCGAATGGTATTGTTTAAGTCCCCAATGATGAAAACCATAACTGGGTGGTGTTAGGAAAAAAACGGGCTATTTTCCTGACTGAAGTAGGCCCTTAGTTGTTTGAAACTCTGCAAAATGTGTTTGTTTCCTTCAAGCCCAAGAACACACCACTGACGGAGATTCTAACCAAGTTAGAACTGTACTACAGTTCTGAGCCCTTGGAAATTGCTAAAAGTTTTGGAATACAAGATCAGTTAACTGATGAGAGTACCAGTGAGTACAAACTGGGCTGGATTTTCCGGTACCTTGCACTCCAGATCTCATCCCGGAGCGGTGTGAAATGGGGCGGCGAGGTCTCCTGCGTCCCGCCGCGATCCTCGGGTCGGGTTTGGCGTCGGCGCGGAGCAGCACCACTTCTGGCTGTGACAGCGCCTGAGTGTTGAGTCGAACCCGACCCGTACGCCTGGAATTGTGTCTCTCAACGTCCGTCTGGGAAAGCAGAGCGGTCCCGCCATGCCAGTGGCGATGAGGACGGTGAAGTGCGGTAACGGTAAGGGTGAGTGTTTGTTCTTGTAATCTTTTTAGCGATTTGTGTTGTGGTGGCATGGGCGATGTTTGGGAATGTTTTTGAGGTTCCTCCTCCCCCCCACCCCCACACCACCCCAGGCCTCTCTCGGAGCGCACACGGCCCAGCACTTTAGTTCGCGAGTTTCCCATGTTTGTGCCTCGAAAGTTGTATAACGCCTCCCTTCACGCTGCGCTCCCTGACACAGGGCCCAGCTGGCCAAAATTCCTTATAAATGTGCAACCTATTCCTGGCCGGTAACTTTCCCGCCCCACCTCCGTTTTCATCCTAAAAACAGAAAAGCCTAAAATCCAGCCCTGAAGCTTTAAAAAAGCTATCCATCATCTTGGAAACTTTCAGGACCGAACATTGCGTGACAACTTTGTTTCTGGGATGAAAAATGAAGCAACCAGAGGAAAGTTTTTGACAACTCCTAACTTGACTTTTGATTTCGCTTGTCAGACAGCTATGTCGTTGGACATGGCCGACCAATACTCCCGAGAATTTCGCCCATTTCCAGTCGTCAGACAACCGAGGTGCATCGCCTGCAGGTTAGAAGTAAAAGGCTGTTGGGGCCCAAGGCCTCAGCAAATGGCCAGGGTAACAGTGAAGTGAAGTCCTGCTATTGTTGCCTGGGACAACAAATTGCTCAAAGCTGTCCATATGTGAAGGAAGAGTGTTTCTACTGCAAGAATACGGGCATCTTGCGAAGGCATGCTGACTGAAGAGTAAACCAATGTTCAATGCTATAAGTAGAAATCACCAGAGACTATATAATATTGAAGAGAAGCAACAGGATTGAGGAGATTTTGTAGACACATGTCATCAGGAGCACGAGGATATCTAACAGCGATTTACAAAGTATCATCATCCAAGTAGACATTGAAGGAACCAGGATACCCATGGAAACCGACACTGGTGCATCCGTGAGCCTAGTACCAGAATAGCTATATCTCAACAAGTTGAGCGATTGTCCACTGGAGAAGTCGAAGATAGAGCTGCGAGGCTATTCAGGAGAGCAAATCCCTGTGGTAGGACGTACCACCATACAAGGATCAGTTTCAGAGCTTGCCTCTCTTAGTAAAGGCAGGAGACAAGCCTGCCTTAATAGATAGAAATTGGTTGGGATCACTGAAGCTGCACTGGAATTAAATTTTTCATGTGGAAATGAAATTTGCATCAAAAGAGGACATCATCAAGCAGTATCCAAAACTGTTCTACAAAACAGGCAGTCTGATCCAAAACTTCAAGGTAAGTGTCAGTCCAGAAGGACACTAGACCAGTTTACTGCAAGACACGTCCCGTACCATTAACACTCAAGGAGATAGTTGAGCAAGAACTCAAAAAAGACTGAGAACATTGGGCTCAATTTTGTCCGAGCCCGTTTTTCAGTGCATTTACCAGAGTTGCGCCGCTTATGTATGTTCGGAGATGCGCCGGAAAAAAATGTTGCAACTTTGGCCGCTGTCTGGTCTCTTCACTGCAGTCGCGCAGCGTGGCCAGTTGATTCGGGGAGGGTGGAGCCTGCGTTCTGCGCTGGAAAATATGCCAGGACATCTGCGCATGTGCACTGGAGAATAGTGATGGCCCCGCGCATGCGCAGTAGCGCTGCGAGTTGGTAATCGGCCATTTTTGAAGAACTAGCTGCTTGTGCTTTCATGCCAGAAGGAGTGCTGTGATAGGAAAATCACTGCTGGATACAAGAAGCAGTGCTCTGTTTGGTAAAATCAGTACTGCATGCCAGCAGAAGTGTCAGAAGGAGTGCTGTATTTGGAAAAATCACTGCTGCATGCAAGATAAGTACTGTGTGTTTGGAAAAATCACTGTGTGTCTAAGAGCATTGGAAAAGTGCTGTGAGTGCCTCAGAGCAGCTGCAGCAATACAGCAATGCAGCAATACAGCAATGCAGCAACATGCATCAAGAACAAAGAATTTCTTGCCAGAAGAAGTGGAGACACTAATTAATGTCATTGAGGACAGATGACAGGAGCTGGATACCAGCAGAGGTCACATAAAAGTGCCACCCAAAGAAATGAAGAAACACTGGAACCAAATTGCAGAAGATTTCTGGGTATTGGTGAACACCAAGAGATCTGGAAGCCAATGTAAAAAGAAATGGCAAGACCTTGGTCAAGTAGTTAGTGTAAGTAATATTTTCATTTATTGAATGCAATTGTAATTGTAAATGTGACCAACTGTATGTGTCCCACCCAGTGGAAAGACACCCTCTCTAAAAAGTTGCATTTTCATCTTTGCAGAAGAAATTGTCCCACAACAAAAGAGAAAGAACTCGAACAGGAGGAGACCCGCCAAATCTGCAGCCACTGACACCCATGGAAGAGAGGGTCACTGCTTTGATGGGTCCTGCCCAGAGAAAAACAATCAGTACAGCACAAGCTGGGCCCATGCGCAAGGGAGAGGGTAAGTCCTGAAAATTCATCGTGGCCCTTCAAATCCACCTGCTGCCTGGCCTGCGATGTGTGAGCCTACTCATGCCACCCATCCTGCCCCGTCCTCTGCTGCTAACCATTTGACTGTTCTGTTATATTTTGCAGAACCTGAGGCCAATCCTGAAGATGCAGAAGAAGATTCAGACACGGACAAGCCTGAAGAGGGGAACATCTTCCAATCCCACCTTCCAGACCAACGTGGGGGTGAGGGGGAGTTGAGTCAGCTGGATGAAGCTGCCATTTATATACTGAATATGGAGCTGGTGCAGTTATCGGAGTGGCCAGCCCCTTCCATGACTAGTGGTTTTAGTTCTGGTGGGACATTCCATGGTTTCACACCTTCCGAAGTTGCAGGTCCCAGTAGTGGGCTACAGCAAGTCACACCCAGGGCCCCACCGTCCTAGAATGCAGGTCCTGCTCGGATGCCACGAGGCACAACCAGGGCCCCACCGTTCGAACCTGCGCCTCCCGCTGGGATTACGCGAGGTAGACCCAGGGTGAGGGGAAGGAGAGATCGACCTCACTCTCCTGAGATGCAGGATGCAACGGATGTGGTTCAGATGATGGCATTGAGTGGGGACAGCATTGACCTTACCCGATCACTCCTGGACACTATCTGTGAGTGATGAGGTAGTGGGACTGTCGGGAGAAGTAACAGCAATGGCACGGGAAATGGGAACCATGTCCGGGATCATCAGTGAGGGAATAGTATCCATGAGGGAGGGAATGTCAGAGGTAGTGGAAAGGACGACACTGGCAATGACACAGGCCATCAGGGAGGGAGTATTTGTGTCCGCTGAGACACTGTCAGGGTGCATGAGGGAGGGCATGTGTGAGTTAGCTGCTGAAATAAGGGAACACACCCAGACCATGCGCCCATTGACAGAATCAACTGCCACTCCCACTGCAATCCCCACACCAGCCTCTGAAGTGACCAAGCCGGGCCCTCCACATTAACACCTGACCTCCCTCCCCCTCCCCCCGTCCCCCCCCCGCATTCCCCGCCCCCCCCCGCACTCCCCGCCCGCCCCCCGCACTCCCCCCCCGCCCCCCGCACTCCCCCTCCCCCCCCGCCCCCTGCACTCCCCCCCGCACTCCCCTCCCCCACGCCCCACGCACTCCCCCTCCCCCTGCTCTCCCCCTCTCCCCCGCCCCCCTCCCCCACGCACTCCCCTCCCCCCGCCCCCTCCGCACACCCCCCGCCCCCCCGCACTCCCCCTCTCCCCCGCCCCCCCTCCCCCCCGCACTCCCCTCCCCCCCGCCCCCCCGCGCTTCCCCTCTCCCCCGCCCCCCGTGCCCCGCCCCCCCGCACTCCCCCTCCCTCCCGCCGCCCCCCCGCACCCCCCGCACTCCCTCTCCCTCGCGCTCCCCCTCTCCCCCCCTCCCCCCGCACTCCCCTCCGCCCGCTCCCCCCTGCACTCCCCCCCGACCCCCGCACTCCCCCTCCCCCCCGCCCCCCCCGCACTCCCCCTCCCCCAGCCCCCCCTCTCCCCCGCCCCCCTCCCGCCCGCACTCCCCTCCCCCTGACCCCCGCACTCCCCCTCTAACCCGCCCCCCCCGCACTCCCCTCCCCCCGCCCCCCCCGCACTCCCCCCAGCCCCCCCTGCGCTCCCCCTCTCCCCCGCCCCCCTCCCCCACGCACTCCCCTCCCCCCGCCCCCTCCGCACACCCCCCGCCCCCCCGCACTCCCCCTCTCCCCCGCTCCCCCTCCCCCCGCACTCCCCTCCCCCCCGCCCCCCCCCCGCACTCCCCCCAGCCCCCCCGCGCTTCCCCTCTCCCCCGTCCCCGTGCCCCGCCCCCCTGCACTCCCCCTCCCTCCCGCCGCCCCCCCGCACCCCCCGCACTCCCCCTCCCTCGTGCTCCCCTTCTCCCCCCTCCCCCCGCACTCCCCTCCGCCCACTTCCCCCGCACTCCCCTCCTCCCCGCACTCCCCCCCGCCCCCCCTGCCCTCCCCCCGCCCCCTCGCACTCCCCCTCCCCCCCCGCCCCCCCACACTCCCCCTCCCCCCTGCACTCCCCCCCGCCCCCCCCCGCACTCCCCCTCCCCCCCCCCACAGCCCCCACCACCCATCAAGAAGTGCGCATTAAACAAGATGTTAGAAGGAATAAACTTGGTACCAAGCCCAAAATCACTCCGCCACCGCCTGCTGGAGAGTCCAAGACCAAGTGCAGCGGGCGGGGGGTGTTAGTCTCAGGGGGATGAGAGATGGGTGCGGCCTTTCTTTGCTGCTGCTGTTGTTGATAGTACTGTTGTAACTGTTTTCAAATTGAAAGTTTTTTGTAATTTATGTAAAGTTACAACTTTATAAATGATCTTAAAGTTTTAAGTGATCTTAAAGAGTCATATTAAAGTAAAGTTTTATATAAGAATAATTTTATTACAGTACATTGTGAATAAAATATATTTTACATTAAAACTGAATCATGGTCCATTAACACAACACAACATTTAGGAACAGCTCCAACAAATAAACATGTCCATGTGGAATAGTTGTCGCTGAGCCCTCAGGCATCAGTAAAGCGTTCGCGGATGAGCTGCTGGCGCAAGGCTCGAGCAATCGTTAAAGAGCACGATGGCCCGCCCTCCTCCACCGGCTAGCTCCGGCCTCAGGCACTTGCATGGTTTCCTCATCCTCGTCATCATCATTCTCCTCCTCCTCTTCCTGCTCGTCACCTGCATTTTCCACATCATTATCATCAGCCACTCTCACCGCAGGTGGGTCTTCCACTACCAGCTGCTGCTGCCTCATGATGGCTAAGTTATGCCGCATGCAGCACACAACAGTGAACTGACCGACAATCTCAGGGGAGTATTGCAAGTAGCCTCCAGAATGGTCCAGGCATCGGAAACGCTGTTTCAAGATGCCAATGGTCCTCTCTATGATGCTGGGTGTCGTAATGTGCGACATGTTGTATTGACAGTCAGCTTCTGTCCGGGTTACGCGTAGGGGCGTCATGAGCTAGGTGGCGAGGCCGTACCCTTTGTCTCCCAGTAGCCAGCTCTTCCCTTCTGGCTGCTGCTCAAACATGGCAGATAGAACGCTGTCACGTAGGATGAACGCATCATGGGTGATGCCAGGGAATCTCGCATCGACTGACATGATGCGCTGCTTGTCGTCACACACAAGCTGCACATTGATGGAGTGGAAGCCTTTTTTGTTCCTATACATCTCGGAATCCTCCACAGGTGCTTGCAAGGCAATATGGATACAATCAATGCAGCCCTGTACCTTTGGGAAGCCAGCAATCCTTGAGAGCCCCACAGCCCTGTCATGGATTGCTTGGGCGGTCATTGGGAACTTGATGAAGTCATTCCTCTGTGCATATAGTGCAGTCATGACCTGCCGAATGGAAACATGTATTGCATGTTGAGAGATGGTGCACACATCCCCAGTTGTAGCTTGAAACAATCCAGAGGCATAGAAGGAAAGTGCAGCTGTAACCTTCACTTCAACCTGCCGCTTCTCGGCTGTAAATCTGGTCTCAAAAACTCACAGATCTCACGGACAACTTCTCTGCGGAAACACAGCCTTCTGACACAATCTGCATCACTCAGGTCCAGGTACGAACGCCTGACTCGATATTGCCGAGATGGATAAGGCCTCCTGCCCAGCAGCCTAAGCGCTCTGGTGTTCCTGATGTGCTGAGCTCTAATCAATTGTCTCCTACATTGCACAATGAAGCAGAACGCTTGCAAAAGGTATGGCATTGTCAGTATTGCCCCCATACTTAAAGTTAAACTTTGAAAGAAGGTCAAAACGGCAAGAAAGCAGGCAGAACAGGTTCACAGTTTTCTCTCTCTCTCCCCCCCAAGGTCTGTATGGATGGACCACACCCAAAGGTCTTTTGTCCTCTCCTCTCTCCCTCCCCCCCTTGAGTCTTGTAACCTCTCTCCTTCCGTCTCCCCCCCCTCCCCCGCCAGACCCCCCCCCCCCTCCCCCAGCCTCTCCGTTGAATTTCAGCCTCCTCTCTGTGGCCCCCGATGCTTGCCAGCTCCCTACCCCCCCGCCCCACCCCCGTCACCCCTTCAGCCCCACCATTGATTTGCTTGCAGCCTCTCCATTGAATCCCAATGCCGGCCAGTTCCCGCCCCTAGCCCAGGGAGTGGCCTCCTGCACTGGCCTGCTGCATTCCCGGACCGAGTGCACAAAGGTGAATTGCAGTTTAAAGATGAAGGTAGGACTTTCATTTTTTATTTCTTTTAGAATTGTTAGTAGTTTTTGTTTGCAAACATTGCTAATGGTAAGGCTTGGTTGGTTTAGGTCCAGGTCCTCTCCGCTTCCCGCCCCTATCCCTGGCCGAATGGCCTCCGATGTACCTACCTGCGCCGATTTCTTTATCTCTCTGCAAGGGTTTTCTGAAGTGACCAAATGGAGTAACTATTAGCTGGTCAAAGTTACCTAAATGGCCAGAGCTGGCATAGGTGGTTGGTAACGCCCCCTTTTGAGAAAAAAAAACTTAACGAAAAAAAACAGAACTAAGTGCAAATTGATTGGGGAGACTGGAGATTTTTAAGTTACGCCAGAAAAAGCAGCCTACTCCAAAAAAAACGGAGCAACTCCTGGTCAAAATTGAGCCCATTATCTCTAAGGTAGATCTAAGTAATTGGGCTACACCCATTATTGTTGTACTTAAGTCAAATGGTAATGCTGATGCTAAGTCCAGGTTGCCATCCCCAGCACAAGTTACACCCAATAGGGAAGAAGTATTCTATTTTTCATACATTGATGAACTGCCAGTCACAGCTGAAGAGATTGGTAGAGCAACCAAATGTGACCCAGTTATGTCAAAGGTGTATGATTATATTGCAAATGGATGGCCAAACCAGGTATCAGAGAAAGATATTCTTCCATACTTGGTTCATAGGAATGAATTGTCAGTGGATAAAGATTGTATCATGTGGGGTGCAAAAGTAGTTATTCCAAATCAGTTCAGGTCCAAATTGCTAGGAGATTTTCATGACCAGCACCTGGGAATGTGCTTGACCAAGAGTTTTGCACGCAGTCACTTATGGTGGCCAGGTTTAGATAAAGATTATAGGGCTAAATATAGGTTCCCTTGTGCTCCTGATGACGTGTTTCTTCAGAACCTCCTTGTCCTGTTGCTTTGCTTCAATGCTATGTAGTCCCTGGCGATTTCTACTTCTAGCATTGAAAGATGGTTTACTCTTCAGTTGGCATGCCTTCGCAATATGCCCGTTTTCTTGCAGTGGTGTGTTGTTCCAGGCACCAAAAGCATTGAATAAGGTGCCAAACATAGAGAATAGCACACAAAATTAGGCCTCATGGGATTGGGGGTAATATATTAGCATGGATTGCGGATTGGTTAATGAACAAAAAACAGAGAGTAGGAATAAACGGAATTTTTGGGGGTTCGCAGGCTGTAACTAGCAAGGTTCAGCAAGGATCAATCATGGGGCCCCAGCTATTTACAATCTATATTAATGACATAGATGAAGGGACTAAGTGTAACATATCCATATTTAATGATGATACAAAGTTAGGTGGGAAAATAAGCTGTGAGGAGAACGCAAAGAGGCTGCAGAGAGATATAGACAGGTTGACTGAGTGGGCAAGACCATGGCAAATGGAATAGAATGCGGTGAAGTGTGAAGTTATCCACTTTGGTAGGAAAAACAAAAAAGCAGAATATCTTTTGAATGGTGAGAGACTGGGAAATGTTTGCACTCAGAGGGACATGGGTGTCCTTGTAAATGAATCACAGAAAGTTAACAGGCAGGTACAGCAAGCAATTAAGAAAGCAAATGGTATGTTAGCTTTTGTTGCAAAGGGATTAGAGTATAAGAGTAAAGGTGGGGCAAAATTGCCCCTTGCCCCGATTGGGGACGGTAACCTTCCAGGCCCGGGATTGTTATCGTATGGCCTGGTAGTCCCGCCCCCGACACGGAATTGGGCACGTGCGTCCCTCAAAGGAAGCGGACTGTGGTCTACGGTTCTCCCTTCCCTTGGAGGAGCAGACCCGGGGCAGGAGCACACGCTGAGCCCATCACCATACTCAGGGGCCCAGTACCACACTCAGGGGCCCAGTGCCAGGCTCAGGGGCCCAGTGCCACACTCAGGGGTCCAGTGCCAGGCTCAGGGGCCCAGTGCCACATTCAGGGGCCCAGGGCCACACTCAGGGGCCTGGTGCGACACTCAGGGGCACAGTGCCATGCTCAGGGGCCCAGTGCCACGCTCAGGGGCCCAGTGCCACACTCAGGGGCCCAGTGCCACACTCAGGGGCCCAGTTCCACACTCAAGGGCCCAGTGCCACACTCAGGGGCCCAGTGCCACACTCAGGGGCTCAGTGCCACACTCAGGGGCCCAGTGCCACACTCAGAGGCCCAGTGCCAAGCTCAGGGGCCCAGTGCCACACTCAGAGACCCAGTGCCATGCTCAGGGGCCCAGTGCCACACTCAGGGGCCCAGTGCCACACTCAGAGGCCCAGTGCCACACTCAGGGACCCAGTGCCACACTCAGAGGCACAGTGCCACGCTCAGGGGCCCAGTGCCACACTCAGGGACCCAGTGCCACACTCAGGGGCCCAGTGCCACACTAAGGGGCGCAGAGCCACACTCAGGGACCCAGTGCCACACTAAAGGGCACAGTGCCACGCTCAGGGGCCCAGTGCCACACTCAGGGACCCAGTGCCACACTCAGGGGCCCAGTGCCACACTCAGGGACACAGTGCCACACTCAGAGGCCCAGTGCCACACTCAGGGGCCTGGTGCGACACTCAGGGGCACAGTGCCACACTCAGAGGCCCAGTGCCACACTCAGGGGCCTAGTGCCACACTCAGGGGCCCAGTGCCACACTCAGAGGCCCAGTGCCACACTAAGGGGCGCAGTGCCACTCTCAGGGACCCAGTGCCACACTAAGGGGCGCAGAGCCACACTCAGGGACCCAGTGCCACACTAAAGGGCGCAGTGCCACACTCAGGGGCCCAGTGCCACACTCAGGGACCCAGTGCCACACTCAGGGGCCCAGTGCCACACTCAGGGACACAGTGCCACACTCAGAGGCCCAGTGCCACACTCAGGGGCCTAGTGCCACACTCAGAGGCACAGTGCCACACTCAGGGATCCAGTGCCACACTAAGGGGCCCAGTGCCACACTCAGGGGCGCAGTGCCACACTCAGAGGCCCAGTGCCACACTCAAGGGGGCAGTGCCACACTCAGAGGCCCAGTGCCACACTCAGGGGCCCAGTGCCACCCTCAGGGGCGCAGTGCCACACTCAGAGGCCCAGTGCCACACTCAGAGGCCCAGTGCCACACTCAGGGGCCCAGTACCACACTCAGGGGCCCAGTGCCACACTCAGAGGCCCAGTGCCACACTCAGGGGCCTAGTGCCACACTCAGGGGCCCAGTGCCACACTCAGGGGCACAGTGCCACACTCAGAGGCCCAGTGCCACACTAAGGGGCGCAGTGCCACACTCAGGGACCCAGTGCCACACTAAAGGGCGCAGTGCCACACTCAGGGGCCCAGTGCCACACTCAGGGACCCAGTGCCACACTCAGGGGCCCAGTGCCACACTCAGGGACCCAGTGCCACACTCAGAGGCCCAGTGCCACACTCAGGGGCCTAGTGCCACACTCAGAGGCACAGTGCCACACTCAGGGACCCAGTGCCACACTAAGGGGCCCAGTGCCACACTCAGGGGTGCAGTGCCACACTCAGAGGTCCAGTGCCACACTCAGGGGCGCAGTGCCACACTCAGAGGCCCAGTGCCATACTCAGGGGCGCAGTGCCACACTCAGTGGTGCAGTGCCACACTCAGGGACCCAGTGCCACACTAAGGGGCGCAGAGCCACACTCAGGGACCCAGTGCCACACTAAAGGGCACAGTGCCACGCTCAGGGGCCCAGTGCCACACTCAGGGACCCAGTGCCACACTCAGGGGCCCAGTGCCACACTCAGGGACACAGTGCCACACTCAAAGGCCCAGTGCCACACTCAGGGGCCTGGTGCGACACTCAGGGGCACAGTGCCACACTCAGAGGCCCAGTGCCACACTCAGGGGCCTAGTGCCACACTCAGGGGCCCAGTGCCACACTCAGAGGCCCAGTGCCACACTAAGGGGCGCAGTGCCACTCTCAGGGACCCAGTGCCACACTAAGGGGCGCAGAGCCACACTCAGGGACCCAGTGCCACACTAAAGGGCGCAGTGCCACACTCAGGGGCCCAGTGCCACACTCAGGGACCCAGTGCCACACTCAGGGGCCCAGTGCCACACTCAGGGACACAGTGCCACACTCAGAGGCCCAGTGCCACACTCAGGGGCCTAGTGCCACACTCAGAGGCACAGTGCCACACTCAGGGATCCAGTGCCACACTAAGGGGCCCAGTGCCACACTCAGGGGCGCAGTGCCACACTCAGAGGCCCAGTGCCACACTCAAGGGGGCAGTGCCACACTCAGAGGCCCAGTGCCACACTCAGGGGCCCAGTGCCACCCTCAGGGGCGCAGTGCCACACTCAGAGGCCCAGTGCCACACTCAGAGGCCCAGTGCCACACTCAGGGGCCCAGTACCACACTCAGGGGCCCAGTGCCACACTCAGAGGCCCAGTGCCACACTCAGGGGCCTAGTGCCACACTCAGGGGCCCAGTGCCACACTCAGGGGCACAGTGCCACACTCAGAGGCCCAGTGCCACACTAAGGGGCGCAGTGCCACACTCAGGGACCCAGTGCCACACTAAAGGGCGCAGTGCCACACTCAGGGGCCCAGTGCCACACTCAGGGACCCAGTGCCACACTCAGGGGCCCAGTGCCACACTCAGGGACCCAGTGCCACACTCAGAGGCCCAGTGCCACACTCAGGGGCCTAGTGCCACACTCAGAGGCACAGTGCCACACTCAGGGACCCAGTGCCACACTAAGGGGCCCAGTGCCACACTCAGGGGTGTAGTGCCACACTCAGAGGTCCAGTGCCACACTCAGGGGCGCAGTGCCACACTCAGAGGCCCAGTGCCATACTCAGGGGCGCAGTGCCACACTCAGTGGTGCAGTGCCACACTCAGAGGCCCAGTGCCACACTCAGGGGCCCAGTGCCACACTCAGGGGCCTAGTGCCACATTCAGGGGCCCAGTACCACACTCAGGGGCCTAGTGCCACACTCAGAGGCCTAGTGCCACACTCAGGGGCCCAGTGCCACACTCAGGGGTCAAGTGCCACACTCAGGGGCCTAGTGCCACACTCAGGGGCCCAGTGCCACACTCAGGGGCCCAGTGCCACACTCAGGGGCCCAGTGCCACACTCAGGGGCCCAGTGCCACACTCAGGGGCCTAGTGCCACACTCAGAGGCCTAGTGCCACACTCAGGGGCCCAGTGCCACACTCAGGGGCCCAGTGCCACACTCAGGGGCCCAGTGCCACACTCAGAGGCCCAGTGCCACACTAAGGGGCGCAGTGCCACACTCAGGGACCCAGTGCCACATTAAGGGGCGCAGAGCCACACTCAGGGACCCAGTGCCACACTAAAGGGCGCAGTGCCACGCTCAGGTGCCCAGTGCCACACTCAGGGACCCAGTGCCACACTCAGGGGCCCAGTGCCACACTCAGGGACACAGTGCCACACTCAGAGGCCCAGTGCCACACTCAGGGGCCTAGTGCCACACTCAGAGGCACAGTGCCACACTCAGGGATCCAGTGCCACACTAAGGGGCCCAGTGCCACACTCAGGGGCGCAGTGCCACACTCAGAGGCCCAGTGCCACACTCAAGGGGGCAGTGCCACACTCAGAGGCCCAGTGCCACACTCAGGGGCGCAGTGCCACACTCAGGGGCGCAGTGCCACACTCAGAGGCCCAGTGCCACACTCAGAGGCCCAGTGCCACACTCAGGGGCCCAGTACCACACTCAGGGGCCCAGTGCCACACTCAGAGGCCCAGTGCCACACTCAGGGGCCTAGTGCCACACTCAGGGGCCCAGTGCCACACTCAGGGGCACAGTGCCACACTCAGAGGCCCAGTGCCACACTAAAGAGCACAGTGCCACACTCAGGGGCCCAGTGCCACACTCAGGGACCCAGTGCCACACTCAGGGGCCCAGTGCCACACTCAGGGACCCAGTGCCACACTCAGAGGCCCAGTGCCACACTCAGGGGCCTAGTGCCACACTCAGAGGCACAGTGCCACACTCAGGGACCCAGTGCCACACTAAGGGGCCCAGTGCCACACTCAGGGGTGCAGTGCCACACTCAGAGGTCCAGTGCCACACTCAGGGGCGCAGTGCCACACTCAGAGGCCCAGTGCCACACTCAGGGGCGCAGTGCCACACTCAGTGGTGCAGTGCCACACTCAGAGGCCCAGTTCCACACTCAGGGGCCCAGTGCCACACTCAGGGGCCTAGTGCCACATTCAGGGGCCCAGTGCCACACTCAGGGGCCTAGTGCCACACTCAGAGGCCTAGTGCCACACTTAGGGGCCCAGTGCCACACTCAGGGGTCAAGTGCCACACTCAGGGGCCTAGTGCCACACTCAGGGGCCCAGTGCCACACTCAGGGGCCCAGTGCCACACTCAGGGGCCCAGTGCCACACTCAGGGGCCCAGTGCCACACTCAGGGGCCTAGTGCCACACTCAGAGGCCTAGTGCCACACTCAGGGGCCCAGTGCCACACTCAGGGGCCCAGTGCCACACTCAGGGGCCCAGTGCCACACTCAGGGCCTAGTGCCACACTCAGGGGCCTAGTGCCACACTCAGGGGCCCAGTGCCACACTCAGAGGCCCAGTGCCACACTAAGGGGCGCAGTGCCACACTCAGGGACCCAGTGCCACACTAAGGGGCGCAGAGCCACACTCAGGGACCCAGTGCCACACTAAAGGGCGCAGTGCCACGCTCAGGGGCCCAGTGCCACACTCAGGGACCCAGTGCCACACTCAGGGGCCCAGTGCCACACTCAGGGACACAGTGCCACACTCAGAGGCCCAGTGCCACACTCAGGGGCCTAGTGCCACACTCAGAGGCACAGTGCCACACTCAGGGATCCAGTGCCACACTAAGGGGCCCAGTGCCACACTCAGGGGCGCAGTGCCACACTCAGAGGCCCAGTGCCACACTCAGGGGTGCAGTGCCACACTCAGAGGCCCAGTGCCACACTCAGGGGCGCAGTGCCACACTCAGGGGCGCAGTGCCACACTCAGAGGCCCAGTGCCACACTCAGAGGCCCAGTGCCACACTCAGGGGCCCAGTACCACACTCAGGGGCCCAGTGCCACACTCAGAGGCCCAGTGCCACACTCAGGGGCCTAGTGCCACACTCAGGGGCCCAGTGCCACACTCAGGGGCACAGTGCCACACTCAGAGGTCCAGTGCCACACTAAGGGGCGCAGTGCCACACTCAGGGACCCAGTGCCACACTAAAGGGCGCAGTGCCACACTCAGGGGCCCAGTGCCACACTCAGGGACCCAGTGCCACACTCAGGGGCCCAGTGCCACACTCAGGGACCCAGTGCCACACTCAGAGGCCCAGTGCCACACTAAGGGGCCTAGTGCCACAATCAGAGGCACAGTGCCACACTCAGGGACCCAGTGCCACACTAAGGGGCCCAGTGCCACACTCAGGGGCGCAGTGCCACACTCAAGAGGTCCAGTGCCACACTCAGGGGCGCAGTGCCACACTCAGAGGCCCAGTGCCACACTCAGGGGCGCAGTGCCACACTCAGTGGTGCAGTGTCACACTCAGAGGCCCAGTGCCACACTCAGGGGCCCGGTGCCACACTCAGGGGCCTAGTGCCACATTCAGGGGCCCAGTGCCACACTCAGGGGCCCAGTGCCACACTCAGGGGCCTAGTGCCACACTCAGAGGCCTAGTGCCACACTCAGGGGCCCAGTGCCACACTCAGGGGCCCAGTGCCACACTCAGGGGCCTAGTGCCACACTCAGGAGCCCAGTGCCACACTCAGAGGCCCAGTGTCACACTCAGGGGCCTAGTGCCACACTCAGGGGCCTAGTGCCACACTCAGGGGCCGAGTGCCACACTCAGGGACACAGTGCCACACTAAGGGGCCCAGTGCCACACTCAGGGGCGCAGTGCCACACTCAGGGGCCCAGTGCCACACTCAGGGGCACAGTGCCACACTCAGGGGCACAGTGCCACACTCAGGGGCCCAGTGCCACACTCAGGGGCCCAGTGCCACACTCAGAGGCCCAGTGCCACACTCAGAGGCCCAGTGCCACACTCAGAGGTCCAGTGCCACACTAAGGGGCACAGTGCCACACTCAGGGGCCCAGTGCCACACTCAGGGGCCCAGTGCCACACTCAGAGGCCCAGTGCCACACTCAGGGGCACAGTGCCACACTCAGGGGCCTAGTGCCACAATCATGGGCACAGTGCCACACTCAGGGGCACAGCGCCACACTCAGGGGCGCAGTGCCACACTCAGGGGCCCAGTGCCACACTCAGGGGCACAGTGCCACACTCAGGGGCACAGTGCCACACTCAGAGGCACAGTGCCACACTCAGGGGCCTAGTGCCACACTCAGGGGCCCAGTGCCACACTCAGGGGCACAGTGCCACACTCAGGGGCCCAGTGCCACACTCAGGGGCCTAGTGCCACACTCAGAGGCCCAGTTCCACACTCAGGGGCGCAGTGCCATACTCAGGGGCCTAGTGCCACACTCAGGGGCCCAGTTCCACATTCACGGGCCTAGTGCCACACTCGGGGCTCAGTGCCACGCTCAGGGGCCCAGTGCCACACTCAGAGGCCCAGTGCCACACTCAGGGGCCCAGTGCCACACTCAGGGGCCTAGTGCCACACTCAGGGGCCGAGTGCCACACTCAGGGGCACAGTGCCACACTCAGAGGCCCAGTGTCACACTCAGGGGCCTAGTGCCACACTCAGGGGCCCAGTGCCACACTCAGGGGCACGGTGCCACACTCAGAGGTCCAGTGCCACACTAAGGGGCCCAGTGCCACACTCAGGGGCGCAGTGCCACACTCAGGGGCCCAGTGCCACACTCAGGGGCACAGTGCCACACTCAGTGGCCCAGTGCCACACTCAGGGGCCCAGTGCCACACTCAGGGGCCTAGTGCCACACTCAGAGGCCTAGTGCCACACTCAGGGGCCCAGTGCCACACTCAGGGGCCCAGTGCCACACTCAGGGGCCCAGTGCCACACTCAGGGCCTAGTGCCACACTCAGGGGCCTAGTGCCACACTCAGGGGTCCAGTGCCACACTCAGAAGCCCAGTGCCACACTAAGGGGCGCAGTGCCACACTCAGGGACCCAGTGCCACACTAAGGGGCGCAGACCCACACTCAGGGACCCAGTGCCACACTAAAGGGCGCAGTGCCACGCTCAGGGGCCCAGTGCCACACTCAGGGACCCAGTGCCACACTCAGAGGCCCAGTGCCACACTCAGGGGCCTAGTGCCACACTCAGAGGCACAGTGCCACACTCAGGGATCCAGTGCCACACTAAGGGGCCCAGTGCCACACTCAGGGGCGCAGTGCCACACTCAGAGGCCCAGTGCCACACTCAGGGGCCTAGTGCCACACTCAGAGGCCCAGTGCCACACTCAGGGATCCAGTGCCACACGAAGGGGCCCAGTGCCACACTCAGGGGCGCAGTGCCACACTCAGAGGCCCAGTGCCACACTCAAGGGGGCAGTGCCACACTCAGAGGCCCAGTGCCACACTCAGGGGCGCAGTGCCACACTCAGGGGCGCAGTGCCACACTCAGAGGCCCAGTGCCACACTCAGAGGCCCAGTGCCACACTCAGAGGCCCAGTGCCACACTCAGGGACCTAGTACCACACTCAGGGGCCCAGTGCCACACTCAGAGGCCCAGTGCCACACTCAGGGGCCTAGTGCCACACTCAGGGGCCCAGTGCCACACACAGGGGCACAGTGCCACACTCAGAGGCCCAGTGCCACACTAAGGGGCGCAGTGCCACACTCAGGGACCCAGTGCCACACTAAAGGGCACAGTGCCACACTCAGGGGCCCAGTGCCACACTCAGGGACCCAGTGCCACACTCAGGGGCCCAGTGCCACACTCAGGGACCCAGTGCCACACTCAGAGGCCCAGTGCCACACTCAGGGGCCTAGTGCCACACTCAGAGGCACAGTGCCACACTCAGGGACCCAGTGCCACACTAAGGTGCCCAGTGCCACACTCAGGGGTGCAGTGCCACACTCAGAGGTCCAGTGCCACACTCAGGGGCGCAGTGCCACACTCAGAGGCCCAGTGCCACACTCAGGGGCGCAGTGCCACACTCAGTGGTGCAATGCCACACTCAGAGGCCCAGTGCCACACTCAGGGGCCCAGTGCCACACTCAGGGGCCTAGTGCCACATTCAGGGGCCCAGTGCCACACTCAGGGGCCTAGTGCCACACTCAGAGGCCTAGTGCCACACTCAGGGGCCCAGTGCCACACTCAGGGGTCAAGTGCCACACTCAGGGGCCTAGTGCCACACTCAGGGGCCCAGTGCCACACTCAGGGGCCCAGTGCCACACTCAGGGGCCCAGTGCCACACTAAGGGGCCTAGTGCCACACTCAGAGGCCTAGTGCCACACTCAGGGGCCCAGTGCCACACTCAGGGGCCCAGTGCCACACTCAGGGCCTAGTGCCACACTCAGGGGCCTAGTGCCACACTCAGGGGCCCAGTGCCACACTCAGAGGCCCAGTGCCAATCTAAGGGCCGCAGTGCCACACTCAGGGACCCAGTGCCACACTAAAGGGCGCAGAGCCACACTCAGGGACCCAGTGCCACACTAAAGGGCGCAGTGCCACGCTCAGGGGCCCAGTGCCACACTCAGGGACCCAGTGCCACACTCAGGGGCCCAGTGCCACACTCAGGGGCCCAGAGCCACACTCAGGGGCCCAGTGCCACACTCAGGGGCCCAGTGCCACACTCAGGGCCTAGTGCCACACTCAGGGGCCTAGTGCCACACTCAGGGGCCCAGTGCCACACTCAGAGGCCCAGTGCCACACTAAGGGGCGCAGTGCCACACTCAGGGACCCAGTGCCACACTAAGGGGCGCAGAGCCACACTCAGGGACCCAGTGCCACACTAAAGGGCGCAGTGCCACGCTCAGGGGCCCAGTGCCACACTCAGGGACCCAGTGCCACACTCAGGGGCCCAGTGCCACACTCAGGGACACAGTGCCACACTCAGAGGCCCAGTGCCACACTCAGGGGCCTAGTGCCACACTCAGAGGCACAGTGCCACACTCAGGGATCCAGTGCCACACTAAGGGGCCCAGTGCCACACTCAGGGGCGCAGTGCCACACTCAGAGGCCCAGTGCCACACTCAGGGGTGCAGTGCCACACTCAGAGGCCCAGTGCCACACTCAGGGGCGCAGTGCCACACTCAGGGGCGCAGTGCCACACTCAGAGGCCCAGTGCCACACTCAGAGGCCCAGTGCCACACTCAGGGGCCCAGTACCACACTCAGGGGCCTAGTGCCACACTCAGAGGCCTAGTGCCACACTCAGGGGCCCAGTGCCACACTCAGGGGTCAAGTGCCACACTCAGGGGCCTAGTGCCACACTCAGGGGCCCAGTGCCACACTCAGGGGCCCAGTGCCACACTCAGGGGCCCAGTGCCACACTAAGGGGCCCAGTGCCACACTCAGGGGCCTAGTGCCACACTCAGAGGCCTAGTGCCACACTCAGGGGCCCAGTGCCACACTCAGGGGCCCAGTGCCACACTCAGGGGCCCAGTGCCACACTCAGGGCCTAGTGCCGCACTCAGGGGCCTAGTGCCACACTCAGGGGCCCAGTGCCACACTCAGAGGCCCAGTGCCACACTAAGGGGCGCAGTGCCACACTCAGGGACCCAGTGCCACACTAAGGGGCGCAGAGCCACACTCAGGGACCCAGTGCCACACTAAAGGGCGCAGTGCCACGCTCAGGGGCCCAGTGCCACACTCAGGGACACAGTGCCACACTCAGAGGCCTAGTGCCACACTCAGGGGCCCAGTGCCACACTCAGGGGCACAGTGCCACACTCAGAGGCCCAGTGCCACACTAAGGGGCGCAGTGCCACACTCAGGGACGCAGTGCCACACTAAAGGGCACAGTGCCACACTCAGGGGCCCAGTGCCACACTCAGGGACCCAGTGCCACACTCAGGGGCCCAGTGCCACACTCAGGGACCCAGTGCCACACTCAGAGGCCCAGTGCCACACTCAGGGGCCTAGTGCCACACTCAGAGGCACAGTGCCACACTCAGGGACCCAGTGCCACACTAAGGGGCCCAGTGCCACACTCAGGGGTGCAGTGCCACACTCAGAGGTCCAGTGCCACACTCAGGGGCGCAGTGCCACACTCAGAGGCCCAGTGCCACACTCAGGGGCGCAGTGCCACACTCAGTGGTGCAATGCCACACTCAGGGGCCTAGTGCCACACTCAGAGGCCTAGTGCCACACTCAGGGGCCCAGTGCCACACTCAGGGGCCCAGTGCCACACTCAGGGGCCCAGTGCCACACTCAGGGCCTAGTGCCACACTCAGGGGCCTAGTGCCACACTCAGGGGCCCAGTGCCACACTTAGAGGCCCAGTGCCACACTAAGGGGCGCAGTGCCACACTCAGGGACCCAGTGCCACACTAAGGGGCGCAGAGCCACACTCAGGGACCCAGTGCCACACTAAAGGGCGCAGTGCTACGCTCAGGGGCCCAGTGCCACACTCAGGGACCCAGTGCCACACTCAGGGGCCCAGTGCCACACTCAGGGACACAGTGCCACACTCAGAGGCCCAGTGCCACACTCAGGGGCCTAGTGCCACACTCAGAGGCACAGTGCCACACTCAGGGATCCAGTGCCACACTAAGGGGCCCAGTGCCACACTCAGGGGCGCAGTGCCACACTCAGAGGCCCAGTGCCACACTCAGGGGTGCAGTGCCACACTCAGAGGCCCAGTGCCACACTCAGGGGCGCAGTGCCACACTCAGGGGCGCAGTGCCACACTCAGAGGCCCAGTGCCACACTCAGAGGCCCAGTGCCACACTCAGGGGCCCAGTGCCACACTCAGGGGCCCAGTGCCACACTCAGAGGCCCAGTGCCACACTCAGGGGCCCAGTGCCACACTCAGGGGCCTAGTGCCACACTCAGGGGCCTAGTGCCACACTCAGGGGCCGAGTGCCACACTCAGGGGCACAGTGCCACACTCAGAGGCCCAGTGTCACACTCAGGGGCCTAGTGCCACACTCAGGGGCCCAGTGCCACACTCAGGGGCACGGTGCCACACTCAGAGGTCCAGTGCCACACTAAGGGGCCCAGTGCCACACTCAGGGGCGCAGTGCCACACTCAGGGGCCCAGTGCCACACTCAGGGGCGCAGTGCCACACTCAGTGGCCCAGTGCCACACTCAGGGGCCCAGTGCCACACTCAGGGGCCTAGTGCCACACTCAGAGGCCTAGTGCCACACTCAGGGGCCCAGTGCCACACTCAGGGGCCCAGTGCCACACTCAGGGGCCCAGTGCCACACTCAGGGCCTAGTGCCACACTCAGGGGCCTAGTGCCACACTCAGGGGTCCAGTGCCACACTCAGAAGCCCAGTGCCACACTCAGGGGCGCAGTGCCACACTCAGGGACCCAGTGCCACACTAAGGGGCGCAGACCCACACTCAGGGACCCAGTGCCACACTAAAGGGCGCAGTGCCACGCTCAGGGGCCCAGTGCCACACTCAGGGACCCAGTGCCACACTCAGAGGCCCAGTGCCACACTCAGGGGCCTAGTGCCACACTCAGAGGCACAGTGCCACACTCAGGGATCCAGTGCCACACTAAGGGGCCCAGTGCCACACTCAGGGGCGCAGTGCCACACTCAGAGGCCCAGTGCCACACTCAGGGGCCTAGTGCCACACTCAGAGGCCCAGTGCCACACTCAGGGATCCAGTGCCACACGAAGGGGCCCAGTGCCACACTCAGGGGCGCAGTGCCACACTCAGAGGCCCAGTGCCACACTCAAGGGGGCAGTGCCACACTCAGAGGCCCAGTGCCACACTCAGGGGCGCAGTGCCACACTCAGGGGCGCAGTGCCACACTCAGAGGCCCAGTGCCACACTCAGAGGCCCAGTGCCACACTCAGAGGCCCAGTGCCACACTCAGGGACCTAGTACCACACTCAGGGGCCCAGTGCCACACTCAGAGGCCCAGTGCCACACTCAGGGGCCTAGTGCCACACTCAGGGGCCCAGTGCCACACTCAGGGGCACAGTGCCACACTCAGAGGCCCAGTGCCACACTAAGGGGCGCAGTGCCACACTCAGGGACCCAGTGCCACACTAAAGGGCACAGTGCCACACTCAGGGGCCCAGTGCCACACTCAGGGACCCAGTGCCACACTCAGGGGCCCAGTGCCACACTCAGGGACCCAGTGCCACACTCAGAGGCCCAGTGCCACACTCAGGGGCCTAGTGCCACACTCAGAGGCACAGTGCCACACTCAGGGACCCAGTGCCACACTAAGGGGCCCAGTGCCACACTCAGGGGTGCAGTGCCACACTCAGAGGTCCAGTGCCACACTCAGGGGCGCAGTGCCACACTCAGAGGCCCAGTGCCACACTCAGGGGCGCAGTGCCACACTCAGTGATGCAATGCCACACTCAGAGGCCCAGTGCCACACTCAGGGGCCCAGTGCCACACTCAGGGGCCTAGTGCCACATTCAGGGGCCCAGTGCCACACTCAGGGGCCTAGTGCCACACTCAGAGGCCTAGTGCCACACTCAGGGGCCCAGTGCCACACTCAGGGGTCAAGTGCCACACTCAGGGGCCTAGTGCCACACTCAGGGGCCCAGTGCCACACTCAGGGGCCCAGTGCCACACTCAGGGGCCCAGTGCCACACTAAGGGGCCCAGTGCCACACTCAGGGGCCTAGTGCCACACTCAGAGGCCTAGTGCCACACTCAGGGGCCCAGTGCCACACTCAGGGGCCCAGTGCCACACTCAGGGCCTAGTGCCACACTCAGGGGCCTAGTGCCACACTCAGGGGCCCAGTGCCACACTCAGAGGCCCAGTGCCACTCTAAGGGCCGCAGTGCCACACTCAGGGACCCAGTGCCACACTAAAGGGCGCAGAGCCACACTCAGGGACCCAGTGCCACACTAAAGGGCGCAGTGCCACGCTCAGGGGCCCAGTGCCACACTCAGGGACCCAGTGCCACACTCAGGGGCCCAGTGCCACACTCAGGGGCCCAGAGCCACACTCAGGGGCCCAGTGCCACACTCAGGGGCCCAGTGCCACACTCAGGGCCTAGTGCCACACTCAGGGGCCTAGTGCCACACTCAGGGGCCCAGTGCCACACTCAGAGGCCCAGTGCCACACTAAGGGGCGCAGTGCCACACTCAGGGACCCAGTGCCACACTATGGGGCGCAGAGCCACACTCAGGGACCCAGTGCCACACTAAAGGGCGCAGTGCCACGCTCAGGGGCCCAGTGCCACACTCAGGGACCCAGTGCCACACTCAGGGGCCCAGTGCCACACTCAGGGACACAGTGCCACACTCAGAGGCCCAGTGCCACACTCAGGGGCCTAGTGCCACACTCAGAGGCACAGTGCCACACTCAGGGATCCAGTGCCACACTAAGGGGCCCAGTGCCACACTCAGGGGCGCAGTGCCACACTCAGAGGCCCAGTGCCACACTCAGGGGTGCAGTGCCACACTCAGAGGCCCAGTGCCACACTCAGGGGCGCAGTGCCACACTCAGGGGCGCAGTGCCACACTCAGAGGCCCAGTGCCACACTCAGAGGCCCAGTGCCACACTCAGGGGCCCAGTACCACACTCAGGGGCCTAGTGCCACACTCAGAGGCCTAGTGCCACACTCAGGGGCCCAGTGCCACACTCAGGGGTCAAGTGCCACACTCAGGGGCCTAGTGCCACACTCAGGGGCCCAGTGCCACACTCAGGGGCCCAGTGCCACACTCAGGGGCCCAGTGCCACACTAAGGGGCCCAGTGCCACACTCAGGGGCCTAGTGCCACACTCAGAGGCCTAGTGCCACACTCAGGGGCCCAGTGCCACACTCAGGGGCCCAGTGCCACACTCAGGGGCCCAGTGCCACACTCAGGGCCTAGTGCCACACTCAGGGGCCTAGTGCCACACTCAGGGGCCCAGTGCCACACTCAGAGGCCCAGTGCCACACTAAGGGGCGCAGTGCCACACTCAGGGACCCAGTGCCACACTAAGGGGCGCAGAGCCACACTCAGGGACCCAGTGCCACACTAAAGGGCGCAGTGCCACGCTCAGGGGCCCAGTGCCACACTCAGGGACCCAGTGCCACACTCAGGGGCCCAGTGCCACACTCAGGGACACAGTGCCACACTCAGAGGCCTAGTGCCACACTCAGGGGCCCAGTGCCACACTCAGGGGCACAGTGCCACACTCAGAGGCCCAGTGCCACACTAAGGGGCGCAGTGCCACACTCAGGGACGCAGTGCCACACTAAAGGGCACAGTGCCACACTCAGGGGCCCAGTGCCACACTCAGGGACCCAGTGCCACACTCAGGGGCCCAGTGCCACACTCAGGGACCCAGTGCCACACTCAGAGGCCCAGTGCCACCCTCAGGGGCCTAGTGCCACACTCAGAGGCACGGTGCCACACTCAGGGACCCAGTGCCACACTAAGGGGCCCAGTGCCACACTCAGGGGTGCAGTGCCACACTCAGAGGTCCAGTGCCACACTCAGGGGTGCAGTGCCACACTCAGAGGCCCAGTGCCACACTCAGGGGCGCAGTGCCACACTCAGTGGTGCAATGCCACACTCAGAGGCCCAGTGCCACACTCAGGGGCCCAGTGCCACACTCAGGGGCCTAGTGCCACATTCAGGGGCCCAGTGCCACACTCAGGGGCCTAGTGCCACACTCAGAGGCCTAGTGCCACACTCAGGGGCCCAGTGCCACACTCAGGGGTCAAGTGCCACACTCAGGGGCCTAGTGCCACACTCAGGGGCCCAGTGCCACACTCAGGGGCCCAGTGCCACACTCAGGGGCCCAGTGCCACACTAAGGGGCCCAGTGCCACACTCAGGGGCCTAGTGCCACACTCAGAGGCCTAGTGCCACACTCAGGGGCCCAGTGCCACACTCAGGGGCCCAGTGCCACACTCAGGGCCTAGTGCCACACTCAGGGGCCTAGTGCCACACTCAGGGGCCCAGTGCCACACTCAGAGGCCCAGTGCCACACTAAGGGGCGCAGTGCCACACTCAGGGACCCAGTGCCACACTAAGAGGCGCAGAGCCACACTCAGGGACCCAGTGCCACACTAAAGGGCGCAGTGCCACGCTCAGGGGCCCAGTGCCACACTCAGGGACCCAGTGCCACACTCAGGGGCCCAGTGCCACACTCAGCGGCCCAGTGCCACACTCAGGGGCACAGTGCCACACTCAGGGCCTAGTGCCACACTCAGGGGCCTAGTGCCACACTCAGGGGCCCAGTGCCACACTCAGAGGCCCAGTGCCACACTAAGGGGCGCAGTGCCACACTCAGGGACCCAGTGCCACACTAAGGGGCGCAGAGCCACACTCAGGGACCCAGTGCCACACTAAAGGGCGCAGTGCCACGCTCAGGGGCCCAGTGCCACACTCAGGGACCCAGTGCCACACTCAGGGGCCCAGTGCCACACTCAGGGACACAGTGCCACACTCAGAGGCCCAGTGCCACACTCAGGGGCCTAGTGCCACACTCAGAGGCACAGTGCCACACTCAGGGATCCAGTGCCACACTAAGGGGCCCAGTGCCACACTCAGGGGCGCAGTGCCACACTCAGAGGCCCAGTGCCACACTCAGGGGTGCAGTGCCACACTCAGAGGCCCAGTGCCACACTCAGGGGCGCAGTGCCACACTCAGGGGCGCAGTGCCACACTCAGAGGCCCAGTGCCACACTCAGAGGCCCAGTGCCACACTCAGGGGCCCAGTACCACACTCAGGGGCCTAGTGCCACACTCAGAGGCCTAGTGCCACACTCAGGGGCCCAGTGCCACACTCAGGGGTCAAGTGCCACACTCAGGGGCCTAGTGCCACACTCAGGGGCCCAGTGCCACACTCAGGGGCCCAGTGCCACACTCAGGGGCCCAGTGCCACACTAAGGGGCCCAGTGCCACACTCAGGGGCCTAGTGCCACACTCAGAGGCCTAGTGCCACACTCAGGGGCCCAGTGCCACACTCAGGGGCCCAGTGCCACACTCAGGGGCCCAGTGCCACACTCAGGGCCTAGTGCCACACTCAGGGGCCTAGTGCCACACTCAGGGGCCCAGTGCCACACTCAGAGGCCCAGTGCCACGCTCAGAGGCCCAGTGCCACACTAAGGGGCGCAGTGCCACACTCAGGGACCCAGTGCCACACTAAGGGGCGCAGAGCCACACTCAGGGACCCAGTGCCACACTAAAGGGCGCAGTGCCACGCTCAGGGGCCCAGTGCCACACTCAGGGACCCAGTGCCACACTCAGGGGCCCAGTGCCACACTCAGGGACACAGTGCCACACTCAGAGGCCCAGTGCCACACTCAGGGGCCTAGTGCCACACTCAGAGGCACAGTGCCACACTCAGGGATCCAGTGCCACACTAAGGGGCCCAGTGCCACACTCAGGGGCGCAGTGCCACACTCAGAGGCCCAGTGCCACACTCAGGGGTGCAGTGCCACACTCAGAGGCCCAGTGCCACACTCAGGGGCGCAGTGCCACACTCAGGGGCGCAGTGCCACACTCAGAGGCCCAGTGCCACACTCAGAGGCCCAGTGCCACACTCAGGGGCCCAGTACCACACTCAGGGGCCTAGTGCCACACTCAGAGGCCTAGTGCCACACTCAGGGGCCCAGTGCCACACTCAGGGGTCAAGTGCCACACTCAGGGGCCTAGTGCCACACTCAGGGGCCCAGTGCCACACTCAGGGGCCCAGTGCCACACTCAGGGGCCCAGTGCCACACTAAGGGGCCCAGTGCCACACTCAGGGGCCTAGTGCCACACTCAGAGGCCTAGTGCCACACTCAGGGGCCCAGTGCCACACTCAGGGGCCCAGTGCCACACTCAGGGGCCCAGTGCCACACTCAGGGCCTAGTGCCACACTCAGGGGCCTAGTGCCACACTCAGGGGCCCAGTGCCACACTCAGAGGCCCAGTGCCACACTAAGGGGCGCAGTGCCACACTCAGGGACCCAGTGCCACACTAAGGGGCGCAGAGCCACACTCAGGGACCCAGTGCCACACTAAAGGGCGCAGTGCCACGCTCAGGGGCCCAGTGCCACACTCAGGGACCCAGTGCCACACTCAGGGGCCCAGTGCCACACTCAGGGACACAGTGCCACACTCAGAGGCCCAGTGCCACACTCAGGGGCCTAGTGCCACACTCAGAGGCACAGTGCCACACTCAGGGATCCAGTGCCACACTAAGGGGCCCAGTGCCACACTCAGGGGCGCAGTGCCACACTCAGAGGCCCAGTGCCACACTCAGGGGTGCAGTGCCACACTCAGAGGCCCAGTGCCACACTCAGGGGCGCAGTGCCACACTCAGGGGCGCAGTGCCACACTCAGAGGCCCAGTGCCACACTCAGAGGCCCAGTGCCACACTCAGGGGCCCAGTGCCACACTCAGGGGCCCAGTGCCACACTCAGAGGCCCAGTGCCACACTCAGGGGCCTAGTGCCACACTCAGGGGCCCAGTGCCACACTCAGGGGCACAGTGCCACACTCAGAGGCCCAGTGCCACACTAAGGGGAGCAGTGCCACACTCAGGGACCCAGTGCCACACTAAAGGGCGCAGTGCCACACTCAGGGGCCCAGTGCCACACTCAGGGACCCAGTGCCACACTCAGGGGCCCAGTGCCACACTCAGGGACCCAGTGCCACACTCAGAGGCACAGTGCCACACTCAGGGACCCAGTGCCACACTAAGGGGCCCAGTGCCACACTCAGGGGCGCAGTGCCACACTCAAGAGGTCCAGTGCCACACTCAGAGGCCCAGTGCCACACTCAGGGGTGCAGTGCCACACTCAGAGGCCCAGTGCCACACTCAGGGGCGCAGTGCCACACTCAGGGGCGCAGTGCCACACTCAGAGGACCAGTGCCACACTCAGAGGCCCAGTGCCACACTCATGGGCCCAGTACCACACTCAGGGGCCTAGTGCCACACTCAGAGGCCTAGTGCCACACTCAGGGGCCCAGTGCCACACTCAGGGGTCAAGTGCCACACTCAGGGGCCTAGTGCCACACTCAGGGGCCCAGTGCCACACTCAGGGGCCCAGTGCCACACTCAGGGGCCCAGTGCCACACTAAGGGGCCCGGTGCCACACTCAGGGGCCTAGTGCCACACTCAGAGGCCTAGTGCCACACTCAGGGGCCCAGTGCCACACTCAGGGGCCCAGTGCCACACTCAGGGGCCCAGTGCCACACTCAGGGCCTAGTGCCACACTCAGGGGCCTAGTGCCACACTCAGGGGCCCAGTGCCACACTCAGAGGCCCAGTGCCACACTAAGGGGCGCAGTGCCACACTCAGGGACCCAGTGCCACACTAAGGGGCGCAGAGCCACACTCAGGGACCCAGTGCCACACTAAAGGGCGCAGTGCCACGCTCAGGGGCCCAGTGCCACACTCAGGGACCCAGTGCCACACTCAGGGGCCCAGTGCCACACTCAGGGACACAGTGCCACACTCAGAGGCCCAGTGCCACACTCAGGGGCCTAGTGCCACACTCAGAGGCACAGTGCCACACTCAGGGATCCAGTGCCACACTAAGGGGCCCAGTGCCACACTCAGGGGCGCAGTGCCACACTCAGAGGCCCAGTGCCACACTCAGGGGTGCAGTGCCACACTCAGAGGCCCAGTGCCACACTCAGGGGCGCAGTGCCACACTCAGGGGCGCAGTGCCACACTCAGAGGCCCAGTGCCACACTCAGAGGCCCAGTGCCACACTCAGGGGCCCAGTGCCACACTCAGGGGCCCAGTGCCACACTCAGAGGCCCAGTGCCACACTCAGGGGCCTAGTGCCACACTCAGGGGCCCAGTGCCACACTCAGGGGCACAGTGCCACACTCAGAGGCCCAGTGCCACACTAAGGGGAGCAGTGCCACACTCAGGGACCCAGTGCCACACTAAAGGGCGCAGTGCCACACTCAGGGGCCCAGTGCCACACTCAGGGACCCAGTGCCACACTCAGGGGCCCAGTGCCACACTCAGGGACCCAGTGCCACACTCAGAGGCACAGTGCCACACTCAGGGACCCAGTGCCACACTAAGGGGCCCAGTGCCACACTCAGGGGCGCAGTGCCACACTCAAGAGGTCCAGTGCCACACTCAGAGGCCCAGTGCCACACTCAGGGGTGCAGTGCCACACTCAGAGGCCCAGTGCCACACTCAGGGGCGCAGTGCCACACTCAGGGGCGCAGTGCCACACTCAGAGGACCAGTGCCACACTCAGAGGCCCAGTGCCACACTCATGGGCCCAGTACCACACTCAGGGGCCTAGTGCCACACTCAGAGGCCTAGTGCCACACTCAGGGGCCCAGTGCCACACTCAGGGGTCAAGTGCCACACTCAGGGGCCTAGTGCCACACTCAGGGGCCCAGTGCCACACTCAGGGGCCCAGTGCCACACTCAGGGGCCCAGTGCCACACTAAGGGGCCCGGTGCCACACTCAGGGGCCTAGTGCCACACTCAGAGGCCTAGTGCCACACTCAGGGGCCCAGTGCCACACTCAGGGGCCCAGTGCCACACTCAGGGGCCCAGTGCCACACTCAGGGCCTAGTGCCACACTCAGGGGCCTAGTGCCACACTCAGGGGCCCAGTGCCACACTCAGAGGCCCAGTGCCACACTAAGGGGCGCAGTGCCACACTCAGGGACCCAGTGCCACACTAAGGGGCGCAGAGCCACACTCAGGGACCCAGTGCCACACTAAAGGGCGCAGTGCCACGCTCAGGGGCCCAGTGCCACACTCAGGGACCCAGTGCCACACTCAGGGGCCCAGTGCCACACTCAGGGACACAGTGCCACACTCAGAGGCCCAGTGCCACACTCAGGGGCCTAGTGCCACACTCAGAGGCACAGTGCCACACTCAGGGATCCAGTGCCACACTAAGGGGCCCAGTGCCACACTCAGGGGCGCAGTGCCACACTCAGAGGCCCAGTGCCACACTCAGGGGTGCAGTGCCACACTCAGAGGCCCAGTGCCACACTCAGGGGCGCAGTGCCACACTCAGGGGCGCAGTGCCACACTCAGAGGCCCAGTGCCACACTCAGAGGCCCAGTGCCACACTCAGGGGCCCAGTACCACACTCAGGGGCCCAGTGCCACACTCAGAGGCCCAGTGCCACACTCAGGGGCCCAGTGCCACACTCAGGGGCCCAGTGCCACACTCAGGGGCACAGTGCCACACTCAGAGGCCCAGTGCCACACTAAGGGGTGCAGTGCCACACTCAGGGACCCAGTGCCACACTAAAGGGCGCAGTGCCACACTAAGGGGCCCAGTGCCACACTCAGGGACCCAGTGCCACACTCAGGGGCCCAGTGCCACACTCAGGGACACAGTGCCACACTCAGAGGCCCAGTGCCACACTAAGGGGCCTAGTGCCACACTCAGAGGCACAGTGCCACACTCAGGGACCCAGTGCCACACTAAGGGGCCCAGTGCCACACTCAGGGGCGCAGTGCCACACTCAAGAGGTCCAGTGCCACACTCAGGGGCGCAGTGCCACACTCAGAGGCCCAGTGCCACACTCAGGGCCGCAGTGCCACACTCAGTGGTGCAGTGTCACACTCAGAGGCCCAGTGCCACACTCAGGGGCCCGGTGCCACACTCAGGGGCCTAGTGCCACATTCAGGGGCCCAGTGCCACACTCAGGGGCCCAGTGCCACACTCAGGGGCCTAGTGCCACACTCAGAGGCCTAGTGCCACACTCAGGGGCCCAGTGCCACACTCAGGGGCCCAGTGCCACACTCAGGGGCCTAGTGCCACACTCAGGAGCCCAGTGCCACACTAAGGGGCGCAGAGCCACACTCAGGGACCCAGTGCCACACTAAAGGGCGCAGTGCCACGCTCAGGGGCCCAGTGCCACACTCAGGGACCCAGTGCCACACTCAGGGGCCCAGTGCCACACTCAGGGACACAGTGCCACACTCAGAGGCCCAGTGCCACACTCAGGGGCCTAGTGCCACACTCAGAGGCACAGTGCCACACTCAGGGATCCAGTGCCACACTAAGGGGCCCAGTGCCACACTCAGGGGCGCAGTGCCACACTCAGAGGCCCAGTGCCACACTCAGGGGTGCAGTGCCACACTCAGAGGCCCAGTGCCACACTCAGGGGCGCAGTGCCACACTCAGGGGCGCAGTGCCACACTCAGAGGCCCAGTGCCACACTCAGAGGCCCAGTGCCACACTCAGGGGCCCAGTGCCACACTCAGGGGCCCAGTGCCACACTCAGAGGCCCAGTGCCACACTCAGGGGCCTAGTGCCACACTCAGGGGCCCAGTGCCACACTCAGGGGCACAGTGCCACACTCAGAGGCCCAGTGCCACACTAAGGGGTGCAGTGCCACACTCAGGGACCCAGTGCCACACTAAAGGGCGCAGTGCCACACTCAGGGGCCCAGTGCCACACTCAGGGACCCAGTGCCACACTCAGGGGCCCAGTGCCACACTCAGGGACCCAGTGCCACACTCAGAGGCACAGTGCCACACTCAGGGACCCAGTGCCACACTAAGGGGCCCAGTGCCACACTCAGGGGCGCAGTGCCACACTCAAGAGGTCCAGTGCCACACTCAGAGGCCCAGTGCCACACTCAGGGGTGCAGTGCCACACTCAGAGGCCCAGTGCCACACTCAGGGGCGCAGTGCCACACTCAGGGGCGCAGTGCCACACTCAGAGGCCCAGTGCCACACTCAGAGGCCCAGTGCCACACTCAGGGGCCCAGTACCACACTCAGGGGCCTAGTGCCACACTCAGAGGCCTAGTGCCACACTCAGGGGCCCAGTGCCACACTCAGGGGTCAAGTGCCACACTCAGGGGCCTAGTGCCACACTCAGGGGCCCAGTGCCACACTCAGGGGCCCAGTGCCACACTCAGGGGCCCAGTGCCACACTAAGGGGCCCAGTGCCACACTCAGGGGCCTAGTGCCACACTCAGAGGCCTAGTGCCACACTCAGGGGCCCAGTGCCACACTCAGGGGCCCAGTGCCACACTCAGGGGCCCAGTGCCACACTCAGGGGCCTAGTGCCACACTCAGAGGCACAGTGCCACACTCAGGGATCCAGTGCCACACTAAGGGGCCCAGTGCCACACTCAGGGGCGCAGTGCCACACTCAGAGGCCCAGTGCCACACTCAGGGGTGCAGTGCCACACTCAGAGGCCCAGTGCCACACTCAGGGGCGCAGTGCCACACTCAGGGGCGCAGTGCCACACTCAGAGGCCCAGTGCCACACTCAGAGGCCCAGTGCCACACTCAGGGGCCCAGTACCACACTCAGGGGCCCAGTGCCACACTCAGAGGCCCAGTGCCACACTCAGGGGCCTAGTGCCACACTCAGGGGCCCAGTGCCACACTCAGGGGCACAGTGCCACACTCAGAGGCCCAGTGCCACACTAAGGGGTGCAGTGCCACACTCAGGGACCCAGTGCCACACTAAAGGGCGCAGTGCCACACTCAGGGGCCCAGTGCCACACTCAGGGACCCAGTGCCACACTCAGGGGCCCAGTGCCACACTCAGGGACCCAGTGCCACACTCAGAGGCCCAGTGCCACACTAAGGGGCCTAGTGCCACACTCAGAGGCACAGTGCCACACTCAGGGACCCAGTGCCACACTAAGGGGCCCAGTGCCACACTCAGGGGCGCAGTGCCACACTCAAGAGGTCCAGTGCCACACTCAGGGGCGCAGTGCCACACTCAGAGGCCCAGTGCCACACTCAGGGGCGCAGTGCCACACTCAGTGGTGCAGTGTCACACTCAGAGGCCCAGTGCCACACTCAGGGGCCCGGTGCCACACTCAGGGGCCTAGTGCCACATTCAGGGGCCCAGTGCCACACTCAGAGGCCCAGTGCCACACTCAAGAGGTCCAGTGCCACACTCAGAGGCCCAGTGCCACACTCAGGGGTGCAGTGCCACACTCAGAGGCCCAGTGCCACACTCAGGGGCGCAGTGCCACACTCAGGGGCGCAGTGCCACACTCAGAGGCCCAGTGCCACACTCAGAGGCCCAGTGCCACACTCAGGGGCCCAGTACCACACTCAGGGGCCTAGTGCCACACTCAGAGGCCTAGTGCCACACTCAGGGGCCCAGTGCCACACTCAGGGGTCAAGTGCCACACTCAGGGGCCTAGTGCCACACTCAGGGGCCCAGTGCCACACTCAGGGGCCCAGTGCCACACTCAGGGGCCCAGTGCCACACTAAGGGGCCCAGTGCCACACTCAGGGGCCTAGTGCCACACTCAGAGGCCTAGTGCCACACTCAGGGGCCCAGTGCCACACTCAGGGGCCCAGTGCCACACTCAGGGGCCCAGTGCCACACTCAGGGCCTAGTGCCACACTCAGGGGCCTAGTGCCACACTCAGGGGCCCAGTGCCACACTCAGGGCCTAGTGCCACACTCAGGGGCCTAGTGCCACACTCAGGGGCCCAGTGCCACACTCAGAGGCCCAGTGCCACACTAAGGGGCGCAGAGCCACACTCAGGGACCCAGTGCCACACTAAAGGGCGCAGTGCCACGCTCAGGGGCCCAGTGCCACACTCAGGGACCCAGTGCCACACTCAGGGGCCCAGTGCCACACTCAGGGACACAGTGCCACACTCAGAGGCCCAGTGCCACACTCAGGGGCCTAGTGCCACACTCAGAGGCACAGTGCCACACTCAGGGATCCAGTGCCACACTAAGGGGCCCAGTGCCACACTCAGGGGCGCAGTGCCACACTCAGAGGCCCAGTGCCACACTCAGGGGTGCAGTGCCACACTCAGAGGCCCAGTGCCACACTCAGGGGCGCAGTGCCACACTCAGGGGCGCAGTGCCACACTCAGAGGCCCAGTGCCACACTCAGAGGCCCAGTGCCACACTCAGGGGCCCAGTACCACACTCAGGGGCCCAGTGCCACACTCAGAGGCCCAGTGCCACACTCAGGGGCCTAGTGCCACACTCAGGGGCCCAGTGCCACACTCAGGGGCACAGTGCCACACTCAGAGGCCCAGTGCCACACTAAGGGGTGCAGTGCCACACTCAGGGACCCAGTGCCACACTAAAGGGCGCAGTGCCACACTCAGGGGCCCAGTGCCACACTCAGGGACCCAGTGCCACACTCAGGGGCCCAGTGCCACACTCAGGGATCCAGTGCCACACTCAGAGGCCCAGTGCCACACTAAGGGGCCTAGTGCCACACTCAAGAGGTCCAGTGCCACACTCAGGGGCGCAGTGCCACACTCAGAGGCCCAGTGCCACACTCAGGGGCGCAGTGCCACACTCAGTGGTGCAGTGTCACACTCAGAGGCCCAGTGCCACACTCAGGGGCCCGGTGCCACACTCAGGGGCCTAGTGCCACATTCAGGGGCCCAGTGCCACACTCAGAGGCCCAGTGCCACACTCAGGGGCCTAGTGCCACACTCAGGGGCCCAGTGCCACACTCAGGGGTCTAGTGCCACACTCAGGAGCCCAGTGCCACACTCAGGGCCTAGTGCCACACTCAGGGGCCTAGTGCCACACTCAGGTGCCCAGTGCCACACTCAGAGGCCCAGTGCCACACTCAGGGGCCTAGTGCCACACTCAGGGGCCTAGTGCCACACTCAGGGGCCGAGTGCCACACTCAGGGGCACAGTGCCACACTCAGAGGCCCAGTGTCACACTCAGGGGCCCAGTGCCACACTCAGAGGTCCAGTGCCACACTAAGGGGCACAGTGCCACACTCAGGGGCCCAGTGCCACACTCAGGGGCACAGTGCCACACTCAGAGGCCCAGTGCCACACTCAGAGGCCCAGTGCCACACTCAGAGGTCCAGTGCCACACTAAGGGGCACAGTGCCACACTCAGGGGCCCAGTGCCACACTCAGGGGCCCAGTGCCACACTCAGAGGCCCAGTGCCACACTCCGGGGCACAGTGCCACACTCAGGGGCCTCGTGCCACACTCAAGGATCCAGTGCCACACTAAGGGGCCCAGTGCCACACTCAGGGGCGCAGTGCCACACTCAGGGGCCCAGTGCCACACTCAGGGGCGCAGTGCCACACTCAGGGGCACAGTGCCACACTCAGAGGCACAGTGCCACACTCAGGGGCCTAGTGCCACACTCAGGGGCCCAGTGCCACACTCAGGGGCACAGTGCCACACTCAGGGGCCCTTTGCCACACTCAGGGGCCTAGTGCCACACTCAGAGGCCCAGTTCCACACTCAGGGGCGCAGTGCCATACTCAGGGGCCTAGTGCCACACTCAGGGGCCCAGTTCCACACTCAGGGGCCTAGTGCCACACTCAGGGGCCCAGTGCCACACTCAGGGGCCCAGTGCCACACTCGGGGCTCAGTGCCACGCTCAAGGGCCCAGTGCCACACTCAGGGGCTCAGTGCCACGCTCAGGGGCGCAGTGCCACACTCAGGGGCACAGTGCCACACTCAGGGGCGCAGTGCCACACTCAGGGGCGCAGTGCCACACTCAGGGGCTCAGTGCCACGCTCAGGGGCGCAGTGCCACACTCAGGGGCACAGTGCCACACTCAGGGGCGCAGTGCCACACTCAGGGGCCCAGTGCCACGCTCAGGGGCTCAGTGCCACGCTCAGGGGCTCAGTGCCACGCTCAGGGGCCCAGTGCCACACTCAGGGGCGCAGTGCCATGCTGAGCATTTCGCGCTACACCGCCGCCCCCTTCATTTAAAAAGGAGGGCCGCTGCGCACTCTGCAGGCCCTTTAGTGGTCAGCCACTGGGCCACCAGGGATGCAATCAACCGAGCCAGCGGCCCGGCATCCAAAGCAGCGCGACGGTCTGCATGTTGGTGTCCCAGTCGATGCGAGGGCCTTCGTTGTCAGGTCGATGTAACAGTTAGCCAAGAAAATAAAATGATGCTTAAAGCCTGCCCTTTAAGGGATTCCCTGGTGGTTGATGTCCGGCGGCCTCGCGGCCCGCAGGGCGCAAAGGGGATAACGTGGGGCGGTGACAGGTTGGTGCGCACGTACGCCAACCCGTGGTGCTAATCGCGGAACGCAGCACTACCGGGACAGCGCTGCACTCCATGATTAACATTACCGGGACAGCGGCCCCTCCCCCCCGCCCCACCTCCCAGCCTCGCGGGGCAATTTCCCGAAAGGCGCTATCACACCCCTTGCCTGGGCGAAAGCGCCATTGTGCCCATTAGCTCCCCCCGGAGGCACTAATGGAGGTATAAAAAGGGGGCAATTTCGGCCCCAAGAACTCTTACTACGATTATACAGGGCATTAGTGACGCCATACCTGGAGTACTGTTTACAGTTCTGGTCACCTTGCCTAAGGTAATACACACTTAGAGAACGAGACCAGAGAACTAGTAATGGAGAACATGGAGATGGCAGACACTCTGAACAAATATTTTGTATCAGTCTTTACAGTAGAGGACACTAACAATATTCCAACAGTGGATAGTCAAGGGGATATAGGGGGGGTAACTTAACACAACCACAATCACTAAGGAGGTGGTACTCAGTAAGATAAAGGGACTAAAGGCGGATAAATCCCCTGGACCCGATGGCTTGCATCCTAGGGTCTTAAGAGAAGTAGCGGCAGGAATTGTGGATGCATTGGTTGTAATTTACCAAAATTCCCTGGATTCTGGGGAGGTCCCAGCAGATTGGAAAACTGCAAATGTAACGCCCCTATTTAAAAAAGGAGGCAGACAAAAAGCAGGAAACTAAAGACCAGTTAGCCTAACATCTGTGGTTGGGAAAATTTTGGGAGTCCAGTATTAAAGAAGCAGTAACAGAACATTTGGAAAAGCAAATTTCGATCAGGCAGAGTCAGCATGGATTTATGTTTGACAAATTTGCTAGAATTCTTTGAGGATGTAACGAACAGGGTGGATAAAGGAGAACCAGTGGATGTGGTGTATTTGGACTTCCAGAAGGCATTTGACAAGGTGCCACATAAAAGGTTACTGCACAAGATAAAAGTTCACGGGCTTAGAGATAATATATTAGCATGGATATAGGATTGGCTAACTAACAGAGAACAGAGAGTTGGGATAAATGGTTCATTCTCTGGTTGGCAACCAGTAACTAGTGGGGTGCCGCAGGGATCAGTGCTGGGACCCCAACTATTTACAATCTATATTAACGACTTGGAAGATGGGACTGAGTGTAACGTAGCCAAGTTTGCTGACGATACAAAGATGGGAGGAAAAGCAATGTGTGAGGAGGACACAAAAAATCTGCAAAAGGACATAAACAGGCTAAGTGAGTGGGCAAAAATTTCTCAGATGGAGTATAATGTTGGAAAGTGTGAGGTCATGCACTTTGGCAGAAAAAAATCAAAGAGCAAGTTATTATTTAAATGGAGAAAGATTGCACAGTGCTGCAGTACAGTGGGACCTGGGGGTACTTGTGCATGATACACAAAAGGATAATATGCAGGTACAGCAAGTGATCAGGAAGGCCAATGGAATCTTGGCCTTTCTTGAAGAGGGGATGGAGTATAAAAGCAGGGAAGTCTTGCTACAGCTATACAGGGTATTGGTGAGGCCACATCTGGAATACTGCTTGCAGTTTTGGTTTCCATATTTACAAAACGATATACTTGGTTTGGAGGCAGTTCAGAGAAGGTTCACCAGGTTGATTCCGGAGATGAGGGGGTTGACTTATGAGGACAGGTTGAGTAAGTTGGGCCTCTACTCATTGGAATTCAGAAGAATGAGAGGTGATCTTATCGAAACGTATAAGATTATGAGGGGGCTTGACAAGGTGGATACAGAGAGGATGTTTCCATTGATGGGGGAGACTAGAACTAGAGGGCATGATCTTAGAATAAGGGGCCGCCCATTTAAAACTGAGATGAGGAGAAATTTCTTCTCTCAGAGGGTTGTGGATCTGTGGAATTCGCTGCCTCAGAGAGCTGTGAAAGCTGGGACATTGAATAAATTTAAGACAGAAATAGACAGTTTCTTAAACGATAAGGGAATAAGGGGTTATGGGGAGTTGGCTGGGAAGTGGAGCTGAGTCCGTGATCAGATCAACCAAGATTGTATTGAATGGCAGAGCAGGCTCGAGGGGTCGTATAGCCTACTCCTGTTCCTATTTTTTATGTTCCTGTACTTGCCTTAGAGGGAGTGCAACGAAGGTTCACTAGAGTGGTTCCTGGGATGGCAGGATTGTCCAATGAGGAGAGATTGAAAAGACTATGCCTAGCAGCGTCGGAGCGGCCTATAAAGGCCCAGCGGGAGTTCGAGGGTCAGCGGCAGTTGGCGAGAGGTGGGAGCAGCGTCGGAGCAGCCTATAAAGGCCCAGCGGGAGCTCGAGGGTCAGCGGCAGTTGGCGAGAGGTGGGAGCAGCGTCGGAGCAGCCTATAAAGGCCCAGCGGGAGCTCGAGGGTCAGCGGCAGTTGGCGAGAGGTGGGAGCAGCGTCGGAGCGGCCTACAAAGGCCCAGCGGGAGCTCGAGGGTCAGCGGCAGTTGGCGAGAGGTGGGAGCAGCGTCGGAGCGGCCTATAAAAGCCCAGCGGGAGCTCGAGGGTCAGCGGCAGTTGGCGAGAGGTGGGAGCAGCGTCGGAGCAGCCTATAAAGGCCCAGCGGGAGCTCGAGGGTCAGCGGCAGTTGGCGAGAGGTGGGAGCAGCGTCGGAGCAGCCTATAAAGGCCCAGCGGGAGCTCGAGGGTCAGCGGCAGTTGGCGAGAGGTGGGAGCAGCGTTGGAGCGGCCTATAAAGGCCCAGCGGGAGCTCGAGGGTCAGCGGCAGTTGGCGAGAGGTGGGAGCAGCGTCAGAGCGGCCTATAAAGGCCCAGCGAGAGCTCGAGGGTCAGCGGCAGTCGGTGAGAGGCAGGATCGGCCTATAAAGGCCCAGCGGGAGCTCAAGGGTCAGCGGCAGTCGGTGAGAGGCGGGAGCGGCCTATAAAGGCGTGCTTGTGCAGCTACAGTGGGAGAGAAAACAAAATAGAAGTAGAAAGGAATCAAAAGGTGACGTCACAGCCAATGGGGTAAGTGATTGGCTGGTGATTGGTGAGTAGCTTTTCTTTTTGTTTTTTATATCAGTAAGTGAACTGTAACATTGTTATTACCAATTTAAGGGTATCTAAGGGTTAAGGCATGGCAGGAGATGTCGGTCACGTGATATGCTCCTCCTGTGCCATGTGGGAACTCGGGGACACTTCCGGTGTCCCTGACGACGACGTGTGTGAGAATTGTGTCCGCCTCGAGCTCCTGACGGTCCGCGTTACGGAATTGGAGCTGAGGGTGGATTCACTCTGGAGCATCCACGATGCTGAGAATGACGTGAGTATCACGTGTAGTGAGTTGGTCTTACCGCAGGAGAAGGGTCCACAGCCAGATAGGGAATGGAAGACCAGCAGGAAGAGCAATGCAAGGAAAGTAGTGCAGGGGTCCCCTGTGGTCAACCCCTGCAAAACAGATACACCGTTCTGAGTACTGTTGGGGGGGATGACTCATCAGGGGAGGGCAGCAGCAGACAAGTTCATGGCACCGTGGCTGGCGCTGCTGCACAGGAGGGCAAGAAAAAGAGTGGGAGCGCAATAGTGATAGGGGCTTCAATGGTGAGGGGAATAGATAGGCGTTTCTGCGGCCGCAACCGAGACTCCAGGATGGTATGTTGCCTCCCTGGTGCAAGGGTTAAGGATGTCTCGGAGCGGGTGCAGGACATTCTGAAATGGGAGGGAGAACAGCCAGTTGTCGTGGTGCACATTGGTACCAACGACATAGGTTAAAAAAGGGATGAGGTCCTACGAAACGAATTTAAGGAGCTAGGAGCTAAATTAAAAAGTAGGACCTCAAAAGTAGTAATCTCGGGATTGCTACCAGTGCCACGTGCTAGTCAGAGTAGGAATCGCAGGATAGCGCAGATGAATACGTGGCTTGAGCAGTGGTGCAGCAGGGAGGGATTCAAATTCCTGGGGCATTGGAACCGGTTCTGGGGGAGGTGGGACCAGTACAAACGGACGGTCTGCACCTGGGCAGGTCCGGAACCAATGTCCTAGGGGGAGTGTTTGCTAGTGCTGTTGGGGAGGAGTTAAACTAATATGGCAGGGGGATGGGAACCAATGCAGGGTGACAGAGGGAGACAAAAGGGAGGCAGAGGCAGGAGACGGAGGGGAGATGAGGGGGGTGGGGGGCGGAGAGGCCCGGGGCGGGGAACAGGAAGGGCCACTGTGCGGCAGAATTCTAAAAGGGTGTTAAAAAAACAAGCCTGAAGGCTTTGTGTTTTAATGCAAGGAGTATCCGCAATAAATTGGATGAATTAACTGTGCAAATAGATGTTAACAAATATGATGTGATTGGGATTACGGAGACGTGGTTCCAGGATGATCAGGGCTGGGAACTCAACATCCAGGGGTATTCAACATTCAGGAAGGATAGAATAAAAGGAAAAGGAGGTGGGGTAGCATTGCTGGTTAAAGAGGAGATTAATGCAATAGTTAGGAAAGACATTAGCTTGGATGATGTGGAATCTATATGGGTAGAGCTGCAGAACACCAAAGGGCAAAAAACGTTAGTGGGAGTTGTGTACAGACCTCCAAACAGTAGTAGTGATGTTGGGGAGGGCATCAAACAGGAAATTAGGGGTGCATGCAATAAAGGTGCAGCAGTTATAATGGGTGACTTTAATATGCACATAGATTGGGCTAGCCAAACTGGAAGCAATACGGTGGAGGAGGATTTCCTGGAGTGCATAAGGGATGGTTTTCTAGACCAATATGTCGAGGAACCAACAAGGGGGGAGGCCATCTTAGACTGGGTGTTGTGTAATGAGAGAGGACTAATTAGCAATCTCATTGTTCGAGGCCTCTTGGGGAAGAGTGACCATAATATGGTGGAATTCTGCATTAGGATGGAGAATGATACAGTTAATTCAGAGACCATGGTCCAGAACTTAAAGAAGGGTAACTTTGAGGTATGAGGCGTGAATTGGCTAGGATAGATTGGCGAATGATACTTAAGAGGTTGACTGTGGATGGGCAATGGCAGACATTTAGAGACCGCATGGATGAATTACAACAATTGTACATTCCTGTCTGGCGTAAAAAGAAAAAAGGGAAGGTGGCTCAACCGTGGCTATCTAGGGAAATCAGGGATAGTAATAAAGCCAAGGAAGTGGCATACAAATTGGCCAGAAATAGCAGCGAACCTGGGGACTGGGAGAAATTTAGAACTCAGCAGAGGAGGACAAAGGGCAGGGAAAATGGAGTACGAGAAGAAGCTTGCAGGGAACATTAAGGCGGATTGCAAAAGTTTCTATAGGTATGTAAAGAGAAAAAGGTTAGTAAAGACAAACGTAGGTCCCCTGCAGTCAGAATCAGGGGAAGTCATAACGGGGAACAAAGAAATGGCAGACCAATTGAACAAGTACTTTGGTTCAGTATTCACTAAGGAGGACACAAACAACCTTCCGGATATAAAAGGGGTCAGAGGGTCTAGTAGGGAGGAGGAACTGAGGGAAATCATTATTAGTCAGGAAATTGTGTTGGGGAAATTGATGGGATTGAAGGCCGATAAATCCCCAGGGCCTGATGGACTGCATCCCAGAGTACTTAAGGATGTGGCCTTGGAAATAGCGGATGCATTGACAGTCATTTTCCAACATTCCATTGACTCTGGATCAGTTCCTATCGAGTGGAGGGTAGCCAATGTAACCCCACTTTTTAAAAAAGGAGGGAGAGAGAAAACAGGGAATTATAGACCAGTCAGCCTGACCTCAGTAGTGGGTAAAATGATGGAATCAATTATTAAGGATGTCATAGCAGCGCATTTGGAAAATGGTGACATGATAGGTCCAAGTCAGCATGGATTTATGAAAGGGAAATCATGCTTGACAAATCTTCTGGAATTTTTTGAGGATGTTTCCAGTAAAGTGGACAAAGGAGAACCAATTGATGTGGTATATTTGGACTTTCAGAAGGCTTTCGACAAGGTCCCACACAAGAGATTAATGTGCAAAGTTAAAGCACATGGGATTGGGGGTAGTGTGCTGATGTGGATTGAGAACTGATTGTCAGACAGGAAGCAAAGAGTAGGAGTAAATGGGGACTTTTCAGAATGGCAGGCAGTGACTAGTGGGGTACCGCAAGGTTCTGTGCTGGGGCCCCAGCTGTTTACATTGTACATTAATGATTTAGATGAGGGGATTAAATGTAGCATCTCCAAATTTGCGGATGACACTAAGTTGGGTGGCAGTGTGAGCTGCGAGGAGGATGCTATGAGGCTGCAGAGTGACTTGGATAGGTTAGGTGAGTGGGCAAATGCATGGCAGATGAAGTATAATGTGGATAAATGTGAGGTTATCCACTTTGGTGGTAAAAACAGAGAGACAGACTATTATCTGAATGGTGACAGATTAGGAAAAGGGAAGGTGCAACGAGACCTGGGTGTCATGGTACACCAGTCATTGAAGGTTGGCATGCAGGTACAGCAGGCGGTTAAGAAAGCAAATGGCATGTTGGCCTTCATAGCGAGGGGATTTGAGTACAGGGGCAGGGAAGTGTTGCTGCAGTTGTACAGGGCCTTGGTGAGGCCACACCTGGAGTATTGTGTACAATTTTGGTCTCCTAACTTGAGGAAGGACATTCTTGCTATTGAGGGAGTGCAGCGAAGATTCACCAGACTGATTCCCGGGATGGTGGGACTGACCTATCAAGAAAGACTGGATCAACTGGGCTTGTATTCACTGGAGTTCAGAAGAATGAGAGGGGACCTCATAGAAACATTTAAAATCCTGACGGGTTTAGACAGGTTAGATGCAGGAAGAATGTTCCCAATGTTGGGGAAGTCCAGAACCAAGGGTCACAGTCTAAGGATAAGGGGTAAGCCATTTAGGACCGAGATGAGGAGAGACTTCTTCAACCAGAGAGTGGTGAACCTGTGGAATTCTCTGCCACAGAAAGTGGTTGGGGCCAATTCACTAAATATATTCAAAAGGGAGTTAGATGAATCCTTACTACTCGGGGGATCAAGGGGTATGGCGAGAAAGCAGGAAGGGGGTACTGAAGTTTCATGTTCAGCCATGAACTCATTGAATGGCGGTGCAGGCTAGAAGGGCTGAATGGCCTGCTCCTGCACCTATTTTCTATGTTTCTATGTTTCTATGTTTCTATGTTACACTCTCGAGTTTAGAAGAATGAGAGGTGATCTCATTCTTCTTAAGGGGCTTGTTAATGTTGGGAAAATGTTTCCCCAGGCTGGAGAATCTAATACACGAGGACACAGTCCCAGGATAAGGGGTCGGCCATTTCGGACTGAGAACACGAAAAATTTCTTCACTCAGAGGGTGGTGAATCTTTGGAATTCTCTACCCCAGAGGGCTTTGGATGCTCAGTCGTTGAGTATATTCAAGACAGAGGTGCATACATTTTTGGGAACTAAGGGAATAAAGGGATATGGGGATAGTGTGGGAAGGTGGAGTTGAGGTAGAAGATCAACCATGATCTCATTGAACGGCTGAGCAGGCTTGAGGGGCCGAATGGCCTACTCCACCTCCTATTTCTTATGTTCTTATGTGTGTGTGTTTGTGGAGTATTGAGGTGAGCTATTCCGTCGTTTGTACTTGCGTATGATCATTACAATCATAGAACCTTACAGCACAGAATGAGGCCATTCGGCCCATCATGCCTGTCCTGGTCCTTAGAAAGAACAACTGTGCTCAGTCCCACATCCCCGCTTTTTGTTCGTAACCCTGTAAGTTCCTCATCCTCAAAATTATTTATGGAATCGGCTCCCACCACCTTTCCAGGGCTCGGCAATTCTCTGAGAGAACATTCTTCTCATCTCCCTCCCAGATATTTTCCAATAGTTTTGAATCTGTGACCTCTGGTTATTGTCCCACTTGCCACAAGGAATCGTTTCTCCATCTACTCTCTCAAAACCTCTCCTCATCTTGAAAATCTCTATTGGGTCACCTCTTAACCATCTCTGTTCCAAGGAGATCAGGCCTGACTTTTCCAACGTCGCCTCATAACTGAAGTCCCTCATCCCTGGTAACTTCCTGGTAAACCTCTCTACTCTCTCGAAGGCCTTTATATCCCTCCTGATGTGGAGTGCCCAGAATTGTCCACAATATTCCGGCTGAGGCCTGATCCCACAGCTACCTGGACAACTTCTCCTTTAACTCCACTTACTTCCTCCGAATTAAAGGTATTGCTATGGGAACCCACATGGGTCCTAGTTATGCCTGCCTTTTCGTGGGATATGTGGAACATTCTTTGTTCCAGTCCTACTCGGGTCCCCTCCCTCACCTCTTTTTCCGGTATATTGTTGACTGTATCGGTGCCATTTCCTGCTCTCTCCCCGAACTAGAAAATTTCATTCACTTTGCATCCAATTTCCACCCTTCACTCACCTTCACATGGTCCATCTCCGACTCTTCCCTTCCCTTCCCTTCCTCGACTTCTCCGTCTCCATCTCTGGGGATAGGCTTTCGACCAGTATCCACTTTAAGCCCACTGACTCCCACAGCTACCTGGACCACACTTCCTCCCACCCCACATTCTGTAAGGACTCCATTCCATTCTCCCAGTTTCTCCGTCGCATCTGCTCTGACAACACCACCTTTCACACTAGTACCTCAGACATGTCTTCCTTTTTCCTCAATCGAGGATTCCCCTCCGCCATGGTTAACATGGCCCTTGACCGTGTCCATTCTATTTCCCGCACCTCTGCTCTCACCCCTTCCCCTCCCTCTCAGAACCACGACAGGGTTCCCCCCTTGTCCTCACCTTTCACCCCACCAGCCTCCACGTTCAACGGATCATCCTCCGTCACCTCCAGCGTGATCTCACCACCAATCACATCTCCCCCTCCCCTCCCCTCTCAGCATTCCGAAGGGACCGCTCCCTCCGCGACACCCTGGTCGATTCCAGTCACCCCCAGCACCCCCTCCCCTTCCCACGGCACCTTCCCATGCAAACGCAGGAGATGCAACACCTGCCCTTTTACCCCCTCACTTCCCACAGTCCAGGGCCCTAAACACTCCTTCCAGGTGAAACAGTGATTTACTTGTACTTCTTGCAATTCAGTATACTGTATTCGCTGCTCACGATGTGGTCTCCTCTACATTGGGGAGACCAAGCGTAGATTGGGTGACCGCTTTGCGGAACACCTTCATTCAGTCCGCAAGTGTGACCCCGAGCTTCCGGTCGCCTGTCACTTTAATTCTCCTCTCCACTCCCACTCTGACCTCTCCGTCCTCGGCCTCCTACACTGTTCCAATGAAGCTCAACGCAAGCTCGAGGAACAGCACCTCATTTTTCGTTTAGGCACTTTACAGCCTCTGAACTCAACATCGAGTTCAACAATTTCAGAGCATAACCTCTGCCAATCTTTGGCTCCTTTCCCCCGCCCCCTCCACCCCTCCCCACCATCTTGTTTTTTTTTCTTCTTTCTTTTCTTTTTTTTCTCCTTTCTTTTCTTTTTTTTCTCTTTGTCTCCAATGGCAGCTGGTAATTATCCCGCCATTCACACCCTATCCAGGTTAACCTTTTTCTAACTGCTGCCATTACCACTTCATTTCGGCCCATCATCCCTTTTGTCTCTCTAATCTCTCCTGCCTTCCACCCTATCACAGACCTTCCCTTTCATTCTTTCTTCTCCTCCCCCTGTCAGTGCTTTAGAATGTGCCCTTTTCGAACAATCGCCAGTTCTGATGAAAGGTCATCAACCTGAAATATTAACTCTGTTTCTCTCCACAGATGCTGCCTGACCTGCTGAGATTTCCAGCATTCTCTGTTTTTATTTCGGCTTCCTTACTTGTAGGACTGGAGACATACTGATCAAGAAAGGTCTCCTGAACACATCTCAGAAATTCCTCTCCTTCCCTACCCTAAACACTATGATTTTCCCAGTCTATATTAGGGCAATTACAGTCTCCTAATAGTACGACTCTATTTTTGTTGTGCTCCTTTGAAACTTGCAAACAAATTTGATCATCTATCTCCTTCTCACTGTTTGCAACTCTATAAAAAATCCCAACAATATAACAGCTCCCCCCTCTGTTCCTCAACTCAAGCCAAATAGATTCAGTCCCAGAACCATCGAGTTTATCATAGAAACATAGAAACATAGAAAATAGGTGCAGGAGTAGGCCATTCGGCCCTTCGAGCCTGCACCACCATTCAATATGATCATGGCTGATCATTCCCTCAGTACCCCTTTCCTGCTTTCTCTTCTTACCCCTTGATCCCCTTAGCCGTAAGGGCCATATCTAACTCCCTCTTGAATATATCCAATGAACTGGCATCAACAACTCTCTGTGGTAGGGAATTCCACAGGTTAACAACTCTCTGAGTGAAGAAGTTTCTCCTCATCTCAGTCCTAAATGGCCTACCCCTTATCCTAAGACTGTGTCCCCTGGTTTTGGACTTCCCCAACATCGGGAACATTCTACCCGCATCTAACCTGTCCAGTCCCGTCAGAATCTTATACATTTCTATGAGATCCCCTCTCATCCTTCTAAACTCCAATGTAAAAAGGCCCAGTTGATCCAGTCTCTCCTCATATGTCAGTCCTGCCATCCCGGGAATCAGTCTGGTGAACCTTTGCTGCACTCCCTCAATAGCAAGAACATCCTTCCTTTCTGTTTAGAACTGTAACATCATCCTTAATCAATACTCCCACACACCCTCCTTTCTTTCCTTCTTTATCATTCCTGAATACTTGGGAACCAGGGATATTAAGAATTCATTCCTCGTCTTGTTTGAGCCATGTCTCTGTTAATGCAACCACATCATAATCCCATCTGGCAACTCACCAAACTTACGAGTTACACTACAGACATTGACGTACATTCAATTTGACGTTCTTTGTCATTTTTCTATTTTCCTCAATCTGGTCCCTGCAATTTTTGGGTTAGTTCTATAAACTGCTATTTATAACTCTGTCTTCTGATTTCATTGCTGCTCCTTTCTGCTATTCTCTGGTTCCCCTCCCCCCTGCCAAATGAGTTTAAACTCTCCCCAACAGTACTAGTTACCTCTCAGCGAGAACATGGTCCCGGCTCTGTTCAGGTGTGTCATATCTTCGGAGAGCACACAACCTGTAAGATGGCTGCAGGTTCTGGAATCTTCTGACCTGCTGGTCAGGTGACCTGCTCTTTATTAAACAGCGCTAGCTGCAGTAACACAGGTGTCCACAGTGTGGAGCTACATATATTACAAGGTGCAACCCGTCCATCTTGTACCCCAGAACCTTCCCTCCTGCACCACCTCTCCAGCCATGTATTCGCCCGCACTACCTCCCGGTTTCTATACTCACTCGCACGCGGCACTGGGAGTAATCCTGAGATTACTACCTTTCAGGTCCTGGTTTGGAATCCTTTTCCTAGCACTTGATACTCTGCCTGAAGGACCTCAACACATTTTCCACCTAAGTCAATGGTTCCAACAGATTGGTGGTGTGTGGAGTATTGAGGTGAGCTGTTTGGCCACGCGTGTGTGAGTGTGGAATATTGAGGGAGCTTCGGAACAGGAGGCCATTCAGCCCCTCGAACCTGTTCCGCCATTCAATTAGATCATGGCTGATCTGTATCCTAACTTCATTTACATGCCTTGATTCCTATCCCTTAATACCCTTGGCTAGCAAAAATCTTAGCTTTAAAATGATTAAACAAGCTAGCATCTCTTGCTTATTGTTGGGGAGATCGACAGATTTACTACCCTTTGCAAGAAGTGTTTCTTAACTTCTCTCCTGAATGGCTTTGCTCTGATTTTAAGGTTATGTCTCCTTATTGAAGACGCCCCACCAGCCGAAATTGGTTTCTCTCCATATATCCTGTCAATTCCTTTCAAAATCCTAAAAACCTCAATCAGATCACCTTCTATATTCCAGGGAATACAAGCCTAGTGTATGTGATCTCCCCTCATGGTCTAACCCTTGGAGCCCTGGTAACATTCTGGTGAATCTGTGCTACGTCCTTCCAAGGCCAGTATGTCCTTCCTAAGGTGCGGTGCCCACATCTGTACACAGTGCTCCAGATGTGCTTTAACCAGGACTTTGTATAGCTACAGCAAAACACGTTCCCTTTATATTTAGTATCTGACTGCTACATTTTAGTGATCTGTATACACGGACCCCTAAATCTCCTTGGACCGCCACTGTTTCTAGCTTTCCGTCACTTAAAAAATACTTGGACCGATCCTTTTTGGTCCAAAATGGGTGACCTCACACTTACCTGTGTTAAAATCCATCTGCCACAGTGTTGCCACTTAATCTATCAGTGTCTCTTTGTAGTTTTATGGACTTGGCTACACCACTGACTATACCACCATCCTTGTGTTATCGGCAAACTTGGATATATGGCTTTCTATTGTGTTATCTAAGTCATTAATAAATATAGTGAATAGTTGAGGCTCCAGCACAGATCCTCGTGGGACACCACTAATCACTTCCTTCCGATTTGAGTACAGACCCATTATCCCTACTCTCTGGGCCCGAACTTGGTGGCCTTACCGCCCACTGCCGCCGGCTGCCTTTTACATGCATTTTTTCGGCGGTCTCCCCTCGGTGCCAGCTTCCTCTCGGCCTCCCGCCGGTGGGAGGGGATTACCACCGGGAGCCGCCCGCTGACAGCCACTGGCGTGCAAGGCACGTAAGTGACCTCCCACCCGCCGAGCTGGCAGATTCCTCCGGGGGGGGAAGTCAGTGGCAGCAGGGGGAAGGATCGCCGCAAGGAGGCGGGGCTAACCCCGAAGGTAAGTCAGAAGACCTGCACAAAAAGGCCAGTGAACTTTTATTTTATTTTTTTCCAGTGATTTATGTGCCTGGGGCCCCCTGAAGGTCTCCCAGTGTTTTTTTTTTGTGTGTTAATTTTTATTTTCAGCTGTTCCCCCCCCCCTCCCTGAGCCCGACTCAATCCTCGGCGGCACTTTGGCGAGGATCGTATTTGCCGCCGAGATTGGGAGCTGCCGCTTGCTGCCGCCCAGATTCATGGTGTAAGTTGGTTTTTTGCCGCCGGGCGATACTGCCATATCTTTTAGAGGAATCTCCCTGGCAAAGTACCGTCCGGTCTCTCGGCGGTCCTTTGGGTGGCACTTGGGCGGGCCTTAGCTTTCACCAAGTTCAGGTCCTCTGTCTCTTAGCTCCTAACCAATCTTCTAACCAGGTCAATAACTTGCCTTCAATTCCATGAGCTTTAATTTTAACTAACAGTCTCTTATGTGGAATGTTATCGAATGCCTTCTGGAAGTCCATATAAACTACATCCGTAGAGATTCCCTTGTCCACTACTTCCTCAAATTTCTCTCAGTGCTCAGTCACTCTACCCTTAGTTATAGATTCCAATAACTTTCCCACAACAGGTGTTAGACTCACAGGTTTATCATTTCCTGGTTTCTCGCTCACTGTTCTTAAACAATGGTGCTACATTTGGAAATTTCTAATCTAAAAGGGACAATTCCTGAAATTGAGAGCGTTGGAAGATTGTGGCTAAAGAACTTGCAATTTTCTCACCTACTTCCTTTAAACCCCTGGAGTGGAAATCATCAGGTCCCGGGGATTTGTCAGCCTTTAGTGCCATTATTTTTTCTAATACTGTTTTCTTGCTTAAGTTAACTTTAGTGAGTTCCAGCCCTTGATTCAGTGTTGGTTTCCCTGGAATGTCAGGTGTACCATCCTCTCCTCTACTCTGAGACTGATACCCAATAAGTCTGCCATTTCTTTATTGTCATTTGCAATATTTCCCCCCTCTGTTTGTAAAGGGCCAACATTACCCTCGACTTCCCAGTTTTCTTCAAATACAAATGAAGAGCTTTTTGTGTTAATCTTGATATTCCTCACAAGTTTCTTTTCATGTTTCCTTTTTGCAGCTCTTACTATCTTCATTGATTTCTTTTGTTGTTCTTTATATCCCTCCCAGTCCTCTATTTAAACTATTCTTTGCAATTTCGTATGCTTTTTAGTTTTATGTTACCTCTCGCCTCTTGACGAATGTGTTAGGAGTTAACAGCAGCCACGGTGTTTGCCACTTGGGAAGAACACTTGCTCGCTCCTATTTTGTAGAATGATCACCATTTACAAGCCACTAATTCAATGACTAGGATTTATAAAACTGAATGGGTTGGTACCGAGAGCAGAAGGAGCTTACTTCTGCAGTACCATTCACGGACGCCAGTCACATACGATCCAGGCATACTGGATAGCTTCAGCATTTAGAAGGTTTGCCGCAGTGTCGATGTTCAGTCAGTCATTTCAGTACATGGGAAATGTCTGAAACACAGCAGCAGGCCTTCTGTCGATTTGTCTTCAGCACTGGGTTACTGAGTTGAAATGAATCAATGATAGAAACAGCAATTTACAACACAGAAGGAGACCATTTCGGCTCATCGTGTCACACGGCCCTCGGACAGCAGCCCTGAAGGTTACATATAAACCTATGAACAATGAACAATGGCGGAAAGGTAAAGAACACCCAGCCCAACCAGTCCGCCTCACACAACTGTGACACTCCTTACTGTAAAGTCCTGACCCTGCAGTACAGACTTACACGAGGCACATGCTGAAGTCAAGGTCACTCTGCACCTGCACCTTTATTACACAGCTCTCGAGTGCCACACTTGCCTGAGACCTGCCTTTATATACCTGTGTGGAACAGGTATGCAGTGTCTCCTGCAAGTGCACCCCTGGTGGTAAGGTAAGCTTGTTACAGGTCATATCTAGTTACAGTCATGTATAGCATGGTAAGATACAGTTATATACAGTAGTGTGAGATACATGACATCACCCTCCCCCAAGGTCTTATTGTCTTTACAGATTCAGTCTCTCAGGTGGACTACGCTCTCGCGTGGAGCGTCTTAGTTGTGGTTCAGTTGTTTGCCTTGGTGCCTGTTTTTCTTTCGGTGTGATTGCTAGTATCTTGCCTGGGCTGTCTGTTTCGTTCAGTATGATTGCTGGTATCTCGCCTGGGCTGTCTGTTGAGATTGTCCTTTCCTCAGGTTGTTCCCTCTGTCTGTCCACCAGGTGTGGTGTGAGTTCCACATTGTAGTCTGCCTCTGGTTCTGCAGTGTTGTTGGTGAATCTACTTTTTACTTGGTCTACATGCCTCCGGCAGGTTTGGCCATTGTCCATTTGTACAACCAGTAGTCTGTTTCCTTCCTTGCTTGTTACTGTCCCTGCAAGCCATTTGGGACCCCTGCCATAGTTTAGCACAAACACTTTGTCCCCAGTTCATTCCACCTCCCCCTCAAATTTCGGTCGTGGTACTCAGTTAGCTTCCGGCACTTTGCCTCAACAATTTCATGCATGTCTGGGAGGATTAACGAGAGCCTAGTCTTCAAGGTCCGTTTCATCAATAGTTGCACGGGGGGAACCCCAGTCAACGAATGCGGACGAGATCTGTATGCCAGCAGCAGTCGCGACAAGCGGCTCTGCAGCGTGGGACCTTGGATTTTTAGCATGCCTTGTTTAATGATTTGCACTGCTCGCTGCGCCTGGCCATTGGAGGCCGGCTTGAATGGTGCCATCTTAACGTGATTTATGCCGTGATCAACTATAAAATCTTGAACTTCTGCACTGGTGAAGCACAGACCATTATCACTGACCAATATATCAGGGATTCTGTACGTTGCAAACATGGTTCGAAGGCTCTCCACAGTGGTGGAGGTGGTGCCCGAGTTTAAAATGGTGCACTCGATCCACTTTGAAAATGCATCAACGACTACGAGGAACATTTTGCCCGTGAATGGGCCCGCATAGTCTACATGCACCCGCAAACACGGTTTGGTGGGCCAGGGCCAGGGGCTTAGGGGTCCTCCCTGGGGTCATTACTGAGTTGGGCACAAATGGTGCACTGCCGGACGCAGAGCTCCAAGTCCGCATCAATGCCAGGCCACCAGATGTGGGATCTGGCTATGGCCTTCATAAGGACGATCCCCGGGTGCTCGTGGTGGAGCTCCCGGAGAAACTACTCTCTGCCTCGCAAGGGCAGAGGCTGCCCCACATCAGGCAGTCTGCCTGTAGTGATAGTTCATGCATGCGCCTATGGAAAGGTTTGATCATCTCGGGGCAGGCATCGCGAGCCTCTGCCCAGTCACCAGTTAAAACACATCTTTTGACTAAGGATAACGTGGGGTCGCTGGTCGTCCAGGCTCTGATTTGGCGAGCCGTCATGGGCGAACCTGTGAATTCAAAGGCATTGATTGCCATGACTATCTCACAGTCCTGTTCATCGGACCCTTCCGTGGTCGCCAGGGGTAGCCTGCTAAGTGCGTCGGCACATTTGTCTGTGCCTGGTCTGTGCCTTATTGTGTAGTCGTAAGACGCCAGCATGAGTGCCCATCGCTGAATGCGCGCCGAGGCGTTGGCGTTTATTGCCTTGCACTCGGGTAGCAGGGACGTGAGGGGTTTGTGGTTGGTTTCTAACGCGAACTTGGCCCCGAAAAGGTATTGGTGCATCTTTTTGACACCGTACATGCAAGCGAGCGCCTCCTTCTCAACCATACCGTACCCGCGCTCCGCCCGTGAAAGTGACCTGGAGGCATAAGCAATGGGTTGTAATTTACCCGCATCATTGACATGCTGTAAAACGCACCCGACCCCGTACGCTGACACATCACATGTAAGAACTAGCTTTTTACCTGGGTCAAAAAAGGCTAAAACACTGTTGGAACACAGAAGGTTGCGTGCCTTATTGAAGGTGCGTTCTTGGGCGTCCCCCCAAAACCAATCGCACCCCTTCCTGAGTAGCACGTGGAGAGGCTCCAGCAGCATGCTTAAGTTCTGTATAAAGTTCCCAAAGTAATTGAGTGACCGAGAAAGGCGCGCAGTTCCGAGACATTCCGGGGCCTGGGTGCCAGACGAATTGCTTCGGTTTTGGATTCTGTTGGGCGATTCCATCAGCGGCAATCCTTCTGCCCAAAAATTCAACCTCGAGCGCGAGAAACAGACACTTGGATTTCTTAACTCTTAGGCCTACCCGTTCCAATTGACTTAGTACTTCCTCCAAATTGCGGAGATGGGAGTCGGTGTCCCTGCCCGTGATGAGTATGTCATCTTGAAACACAACCGTCCCCGGGATGAACTTGAGCAGACTCTCCATGTTGCGCTGGAATATGGCAGCTGCCGACCTGATGCCGAATGGGCATTGATTGTACATAAAATGGCCTCGATGTGTGTTGATGGTGGTGAGTAGCTTCGGTCAGTTCTTGCATCATATACGCAGGTGTGAGATCTAGTTTCGAGAAAAGTTTTCCTCCAGCCAATGTGGCAAATAGGTCCTCCGCTCTGGGCAGCGGGTATTGGTCCTGTAGGGAGACTCTGTTTATGGTAGACTTGTAATCCCCACAGATTCGTACGGATCCATCAGGCTTCATGACGGGGACGATGGAACTTGCCCAGTCGCTAAATTCCACGGGTGAGATAATGCCTTCCCGCAGAAGCCGGTCCAGTTCGTGTTCAATCTTTTCCCTCATCATATAAGGCACAGCTCTAGCCTTGTGATGGACCGGTCTGGCATCCTGTGTGATGTAGATTTTAACTTTAGCCCCGTTGAAGGTGCCCAAACCTGGCTGAAAGAGATGTTCAAATCGACTTAGATCTGTTGAGCAGGAAGTCCGTTCCTCTGACGACATGGCGTGAACATCATCCCATTTCCAATTTAGTTTTGCCAGCCAGCTTCTCCCCAACAGTGCTGGGAGATCTCTGGGGACAATCCACAGGGGAAGTCGGTTCACCGTCCCTTTGTGTGTGACTGAGAGCATGGCGCTGCCAAGGATTGGGACAATTTCTTTGGTATAGGTCCTTAGTTTGGTGTCGATCCTTGTGAGTTTTGGTCTGTTGCTTTTGTGCGGCCACAGCTGTTCAAATTGTTGGACGCTCATGAGAGATTGACTAGCTCCCGTGCCAAGTTCCATGTTGACGGGTATCCCATTGAGTAGGACCCTCATTATTTTTGGAGGCGTCTTGTTGTAAGAACAGTGGACATTGATCGTGTTGACCCACTGTACCGCGGTGTCCCGGGCACTGTCCCCACCGTCTTCTGGCCCGCTTTCCGACCCTTATGATTCGTATACCAGCCGAGCTGCTGTTTTTCTGCACATGCGAGCCAGATGCCCTGTATAGTTGCAGTTTCTGCAAACAGCATGCTGAAATCAACATCCCCTTGTTAAGTGCCTTCCCCCACATCTCCAGCACAGACCGCTTCCATTGTTCCCGAAGGTTGAGATGCGTCTGGCTGATCTCTCTTGAGCTTCTCTCAGTCTGTAGTTGATCGCTCGCATTGTAGGTTGATGAGGTTCATGTGGCCCTTGATGGCTTCAGGCGCCACTGCCTTCTGTTGAAGGCTTGCTCTCCTGCCTGTGTCTGTGTGTGGGGGTAGCGGCTTGTTTCACGCTGTGAACCCCTTGTTCCGATGTTTCGTTAGTTGTCGTACCCGCAGTATAGATCAACCTCGTTTCTTCTTCTCCTGCCAAGAATGTCTGTGCGACCAGTGCTGCTGCCTCTCGGGTCAAGTTCTTGGTCTCTATAAGCTTTCAGAATATGCCTGCGTGGCCTATTCCTTCAATAAAAAAGTCCCTCAGTACTTCTCTCCTTAGTTCATCGGAGAACTCACATAAACTAGCCAACCTCTGAAGTTCTGTCACAAAGTCGGGTATGCTCTGGCCCACACAGCGTTTGTAGTTGTAGAACCTGTGTCTGGCCATGTGTAGGCTGTTTGCTGGCTTCAGGTGGTCTCTCACCAGTGTGCTCAACTCCTCAAACGACTTGCTTGCTGGTTTCTCGGGTGCCAGCAGATCCTTCATTAAGGCGTATGTTTTCGAGCCACAGCTGGTCAAGAGATGGGCTCTTCTCTTGTCTGCCTTATCATCGCCCAACCAGTCTTTGGTTACAAAGCTTTGCTGGAGCCTTTCTATAAAGTCCTCCCAATTGTCTCCAGCATTGTATTTCTCATCTGAGCCGTTGGTAGCCATTCTGTGGATTCTGTGATCCCGTAACTCGTTGCCACTGTAAAGTCCTGACCCTGCAGTACAGACTTACACGAGGCACATGCTGAAGTCAAGGTCACTCTGGACCTGCACCTTTATTTCACAGCTCTCGAGTGCCACACTTGCCTGAGACCTGCCTTTATATACCTGTGTGGAACAGGTATACAGTGTCTTCTGCAAGTGCACTCCTGGTGGTAAAGTATGCTTGTGGTTACAAGTCATATCTAGTTACAGTCATGTATAGCATGGTAAGGTACAGTTATATACAGTAGTATGAGATACATGACACTTACATTGAAACATTCTACACTCTACCCCAGCTGGAGCCATGTGATCTCCTGGGAAAGGGAAAACCAGATAAAAACCTAGGCCAATTTAGGGAGAGAAAATCTGGTAAAATTCCTCTCCAACCCATCAAGGCGATCGAAACTAGTCCAGGAGATCACCCTGGCCGTATTCGATTCCCTGCAGTACTTACCATCGTTTCTGCATTGGCCAACAAGAGATTATCCAGTTTAATCCCAACTACCAGCTCTAGATCCGTAACCCTGTAGGTTACGGCACTTCAAGTGATGATGGAGATTTCAGGGACTGACTGACTCCTTGGTGACTGAATGTGTTAACTGTTGGGTGTGAATCACTGACCCCCCCCCTCCCCCGCCCCCCCGTTCATTGCTGGAATGGCATTTCTAAAGCATGTAAATTGTGACAGATCAGCCCTGTAATCATGGAATGACACTGCACAGAAGGAGGCCATTCGGCCCATCGTGCCTGTGCCGGCTCATTGAAAGAGCTGCCCAATTAGTCCCACTCCCCCTGCTCTTTCCCCACAGCCCTGAAAAAAACCAATTTCAAGTATTTATCCTTTTGAAAGTTATTATTGAATCTGCTCCCACCGCCCTTTCAGGCAACGCGTTCCCGATCACAGCAACTCGCTGCGTACAGAATTTTCTCCTCAGGTCCCCTCTGGTTCTGTTGCCAAATACCTTAAATCTGTGTCCTCTGGTTACCGACCTTCCTGCCTCTGGAGACAGTTTCTCCCGATCTATTCTATCAAAACAATTCATGGTTTGATCAGCTCAATTAAATTTCCCTCAGTGTCAGCTGTGGCTCAGTGGGTAACACTCTGGCCTTAGAGTCAGGAGGTTGTGGGTTCAATTCCCACTCCAGAGACTTGAACACATAAATCTAGGCTGACATTCCCAGGGGAGTGCTGGAGGTGCTGTCTTTCAGATGACACATTAAACCGAGGCTCTGTCTGCCCTCTCAGCTGGATGTAAAAGATCCCTTGGCACTATTTTGAAGAAGAGCAGGTGAGGTGTCCTGGGGCCAATATTTATCCCTAAAAAAACAGATGATCTGGTCATTATCACATTGCTGTTTGTGGGAGCTTGCTGTGTGCAAATTGGCTGCCGCGTTTCCCACATTACAAGAGTGACCACACTCCAAAAGTACTTGATTGGCTGTAAAGCACTATATAACCTTCTTTTAAACCTTCTCTGCTCTAATGAGAATAACCCCAACTCTTCTAATCTCTCCATATAATTGAAGTCCATCATCCCTGGTACCAGTCTAGTAAATCTCCCCTATACCCTCCCTGAAAAAGCACAGAGAGGAACTAACACAAGCATATTAAGCATTGGTGTAAGGACAGCACCAGAGGTGGCGGCACAGTGATACACTGTCGGGAGCGAGTGACCCTGGTGTGGTATATTCTCTACAACATCACAAACACACAGACTTCAAGATAGCTCTTAACACAGGAACTTGTCATGTGACCTGTCACCTGATGCCTTTATTGTACTTACAGCAATGGCTGCCTTACTACAGTAGTCCACTAGTTGGAGCTCTATATTACACCTGGGTGACCTCAGCATTGACATCACATCACATGACGTCTCATGGCTTCAGCTTAAGCATGGGCAAGGAAATCTCCTGCTGAATACCACTTACCTGAGGTTCTGAAAGGTGCCAAATAAATATGTCTTTCTAAGCTTTTTTTCAGCTGATGAATCAGTACTCCACATTGAAAATCGCTTGGAAGAAGCACTGAGCATAGCAAGTGAACAGATGTACTCTGGGTGGGAGGCTTCAATGTCCATCACCAAGAGTGGCTCGCTAGCAGCACTACTGACCGAGCTGGCCGAGTCATAAGAACATAAGAAATAGCAATAGGAGTCGGCCACCTGGCCCCTCGAGCCTGCTCCGTCATTCAATAAGATCATGGCTGATCTGATCATGGACTCAGCTCCACTTCCCCACCCGCTCCCCATAACCCTTTACTCCCTTATCGCTCAAAAATCTGTCTATCTAAATATATTCAATGACCCAGCCACCATAGCTCTCTGGGGCAGAGAATTCCATAGATTTACAACCCTCTGAGAGAAGAAATTCCTCCTCATCTCAGTTTTAAATGGGCGGCCCCTTATTCTGAGACTATGTCCCCTAGTTTTAGTTTCCCCTATGAGTGGAAATATCCTCTCTGCATCCACCTTGTTGAGCCCCCTCACTATCTTATATGTTTAGCGAAGATCACCTCTCAATCTTCTGAACTCCAGTGTGTATAGGCCCAAGCTACTCAACCTATCTTCATAAGTCAACCTACTCTTCTCCAGAATCAACCTAGTGATCCTTCTCTGAACAGCCTCCAATGTAAGTATATCCTTCCTTAAATACGGAGATCAAAACTGCACGCAGTACTCCAGGTGTGGCCTCACCAATACCCTGTACAGTTGTAGCAGGACTTCTCTGCTTTTATACTCCATCCCCCTTGCAATAAAGGCCAACATTCCATTTGCCTTCCTGATCACTTGCTGTACCTGCCGAATGGACATAGCTAGCTGCCAGACTGGCCTGTGGCAGGTGATGAAAAAACCAACACGAGGGAAAACCTACCTGACCTCATCCTCACCAATCTGCCTATTGCAGATATATCTGACCATGACAGCATTGGTAGCAGTGACCACCGCACAGTCCATGTGGAGACCAAGTCCTGCCTTCACACTGAGGACAACCTCCATCGATCCATGTGGCACTATCACATTGCTAAATGGGATAGATTCAGAACAGATCCAGCATCTCAATTGGGCACCCATAAGGCACTGTGGGCCATCAGCAGCAGCAGAATTGTGTTTCAGTACAATCTGGAAAAAAAAGACTTTGAAGGACTTACATTTATATAGCATCTTTCACAACCTCAGGATGTCGCAAAACGCTTTACAGCCAATGAAGTGTAGTCACTGTTGTATTGTGGAAAATGCAGCAGCAAATTTACACACAGCAAGCTCCCACAAACAGCAATGTGATCATGACCAGATAATCTGTTTTAGTGATATTGATTGAGGGATAAATATTGGCCCAGGGCATTGGGGATAACTCCCCTGCTCTTCTTCAAAATTGTGTCTTGGGATCTTTTACATCCACCTGAGAGAGCAGGCAGGGCCTCTGTTTAACGTCTCATCCGAAAGACAGCACCTCTGACAGTGCAGCACTCCCTCAGCACTGCACTGGGAGTGTGGGTTTAGATTTTTGTGCTCAAGTCTCATGGAGTGTGACTTGAACCCACAAACCTTCTGACTCAGGCCAGAGTGCTGCCCATTGAGCCACAGCGGACACTGTAACCTCATGTCCCGGCAAATCCCTCACTCTACCATTACCATCAAGTCTGGGGACCAACCCTAGTTCAATGACAAGTGTAATAGAGCCTGGTTCAATGACGAGTGTAGGTGCCAATATGATGACTCTAAAGCACAGGACGACAGCCATGCTAAAGGTACGACTTTAAATTCAGTTAATGAAATCAATCCGGAATACAAAGTGAGTACCAGTAATGGTGGCTGTTTCTGATGGGGTCTGGAGCCTTCTTGCCCGATGCAGGCTGATGCTGCCAGAAGCTCATTGTAATAAATACAGAGTGGGTGATACAGGAGTCGCTCCAATGGGGCTGAGAAAGAGAGTGCATAACGTGGGAGTGCCTGCTCCCTCTTGCTACCATCACCTGTGACTGGCGGACGTGTTTATTGGCAGCCTGGAGCAGTGGCTACTTGACTTACAACAGGTACGGGAAGTGCTTTCTTCCTGTTTTACCCGGACAGGGCTGGGCTGGGCTGCCCTTGGACAGCCCGAGAGCCTGTGGTGGCACTGGGGTATCCACCATTGGGAGTTAACGTCATGACATTCCTGGTGAGGCAGTGCTGGGGAGGATTCTACAGCAAAGATATTACCCTGCCCCCCCACCCCTGGCAGAATTTACGGAGCACACAGATCATATCTTGTTCCAATGAGGAACCCTTCATGTGAAGAGTGAGATTCCCCATTACTGTCGCGGTGCCACTAATGCACCCACACCTACGGCTCGCCTCATCTCTTACAGCAATTGTAGCTGTTATCGCAAGGTCTCGAACTGAAATGGCAAAGGGGAGTCATGAGCCGATATAAAACCATAATTTGGCCTCAGAGTACTGCTCTTGGTTGAATGTTTGAATAAGAGGTTGGTCTTATTTAAGGAAGGATATACTTGCATTGGAGGCTGTTCAGAGAAGGTTCACCAGGTTGATTCCAGAGATGAGGGGGTTGATTTATGAGGAAAGGTTGAGTAGGTTGGGCCTCTACTCATTGGAGTTCAGAAGAATGAGAGGTGATCTTATCGAAACGTATAAGATTATGAGGGGCTTGACAAGGTGGATGCAGAGAGGATATTTCCACTGATAGGGGAAACTAAAATTAGTGGACATAGTCTCAGAATAAGGGGCCGCCCATTTAAAACTGAGATGAGGAGGAATTTCTTCTCTCAGAGGGTTGTAAATCTGTGGAATGCTCTGCCCCAGAGAGCTGTGGAACCTGGGATATTGAATATATTTAAGGCGGGGATAGACAGATTTTTTGAGCGATAAGGGAATAAAGGGTTATGGGGAGCGGGCAGGGAAGTGGACCTGAGTTCATGATCAGATCAGCCATGATCTTATTAAATGATGGAGCAGGCTCCTAGTTCTTATGTTCTTATTGTTGGGGTAAAAAGGAGGCTTCTCTCCCTGAAGGTGGACTAACTGATATAGTTAATCGACACCTCGCCCTTCTCCTGTTGTATAACGACCACGGAAGTGAACACATAAAATCCCAGGTTCAACTGGCTTTTATTACAAGCTATTGCAAGGGAAGGTTTAGTCATGGAGCCTCCAAAATACAAGAGTTTTCAAGCATAATTTGTACAGGTTTCGGAGAGGAGCTATTCTGCTACAAAATCATCGATAGGTCTATTGTTATCAGCAAAGTTACATTGATTTGTCAACTCTTATCCGACGAGCTCTGAGTGGTACATGCAACTGTCCATCTTTCATCATTGTGTTGTTCAATTTTGCCCTTTGCCCCAGTCTATCCGATGCCTAGGATGGCTGTACTGACTTCTTTATCACTTCCTCAGGGACTTTTAAACAAAACTGCTGACTGTGGCTGTTTCAGTGTTACTAAGGTTAAGCTATAGTTTAATGTGTATAAGTCTGCTATACCTAAACAAGCAAGTGTTACATACATAGGCACTTTATAAGTTCGCTACCTTCAGCATAATTCTGACCACCTATTTGCAAGCTTACAATTTATTCCTTACAATTCCTCCTATGGCCCTTGGCTATATGCCCAAGATAGGCCATTTCCCAATTAATCCCTCACGGGTGAGCTTCCAGGATTGTCCTTTCGCTTGGGTAGTGCTACTTCCCGAGCTACAGGATCTACCTGTTGGCTTTCCCATCGAGGTTATACTAAGTAAGTCCTTTCTGATGGACTGTCCAATTTCCCTTTATTCAATGTTTTGACTATAGTACGGGCTAGGGCCTGCCTCTTACGCTGGTTACATCTTTTTACAGGATACTACTAGCAAGATGAGTTCCCTTGCACTACAACCAGTACATTGAGTCCCGCATAGTTCGTGTATAAGTCCTTTTTAGCCAACATTTTCTCGGTGTTTGAATTATGCCCTTCCTGGGGTATCCTCTGTTTCTTCTATCTTTCCTCCATTTGGGGTCTTCTCTATTCTGCCGAATTTTTGCCCCACCTGGTGTATCCTCTATGTTGTCGAATGCTATTCAATTCAATCGAGTTTGTTCCTCTTTCAGTTCGAGTATCGGTTTTCATTGCGGCCCGATGACCTTCGCATAACCTCCTCAAGTAATGTCCATCATTGTCCCATCGATCTTTCCTCCTTTAGTTCAGGAGTTATAATAAACCCGTTTATATCTGTCTCATCAAGCAGAGTAAAGCAGAAGTTAATATCCATAATGGTGCATGAGGTGTTCCTTTCTTCATTTCAGTTGCCGTGGTGCTCACACATCAATCTCCATTTCCTCGTGGAACAGCGCTAATTTAGTAGTCCTGTGTTAGCGGGTTGATACTCAAGGCGCACCCATCCACTTGGTTATATCCACAGTCATCTTTGATCATTTGTAGTGGATCTTGACATAAAGCAACGTGGTTATTTTTATAACAATCATCTATGCTGAGACTCTTAGTACTGTTGTTCTCTTCAGTTACATTTCTGGTTTGTCATGGTACCGCACACAAGTTTGATTTCTTATTTCTCCTACATTGTTTGGTATAGAGGATCTCCCTTTGTCACATCATACTGTGGTATAGATAATACAAAACCTATTATATTTAAATGTCCGGTTACACATTTGGCCTTTAGTACCCAAGCATGATTGTTTCTCCGCACCTCGCAGGCATGAATCATGTTTTTGTCCAAGGTCCAGTTGGTAAATACACCAAGTGTTATCCAATCTGGCACCTTTCCATTCTGAAGCTGCTCTAGGTTATGTTATATTCCATTGAGCAACCATGCTCCGTATCCTATACATACTAGTTCTGTCTGTATGGTTTTACTTAAGTTCCGTTCTGCTCTATTCATCAAATTTATCGTTCTGGTGTGGTCTCGCAATGTGTGGGCCACTTGTAATAATTCCCTTTCTGCGCCATTACCCAGTTGTGCCTGTATCTTTTCAATATCCTCATCCCTTTCCAGCAATCCCTATAAGGTTCGTGTTACAGCATTAACTCAATCATCTATTGTGTGTAGGTCTATAGTGTTTACCGCCGCGTATCCTGCCACGTATCCTGCACCTACCATTTCCAGTGTCCCCCTTTTTTCCCGATTCTACTGATTACCTGACCCTCTTTCCACATTAAACTTCATGGTTTTGATTCAGGGCCTTTAAGTGCTCGCAGGGTCAGGTTTCTATACAGGTTTATAGTGTTTAACCCACAGAAGTTGCGGGTGGTTACTGTGTTTAAATTCAGGAATACAGTAATTATTCGCTGATGTACCCCGAAGTGTTTCCTATCCTTGGTCTGCCTTATCAATCCCTTTGTTGCCCCAGCGTTCATAGTTGAACACGTTTGTGGCACTGGGGGTGTGATGGTCAGGACCCTGGTCGTGCTCACAGTTGCTAAAATAGTGGTTGGGGCCGTGTTGGTGGGTCTATCTTGGGAGATATCCCTCCACCACCATTCATAGATGTTGAGTGAAATCTGTACCCCCTTCCCCCGGGTGCAGTATCTCTGTCCCTCCTGATTATAAAACACACCATGGTCTTATTCCTGCTAATTATTGGTCCCCAATGTTGTTTCGCTTCCTCGTTACGTTGTTTTATGCCCGTTATTTAAGTCTATTGTTGCTCCGTGCGTCACCATCAGTGTTTTTGATTCTTTTTAAACTAATGTTGCCCGAGTCCCTGTAATATAGGCCTTGCCGTCCCTCAGCCTGTTGTCCTTGATATGAAGCTGCGTTACCCCACGTTGTTTCCACGAGCACTAGAGTCCTGCAAAAAAACAGTATTTCCCGGTCGCCACCGGTTAGTTAGTGACCATGCTTTTTTAACTGGGTCCAGTGTTTCCACTTGCCGATACTCCTTATAACTACCATAACTTACCATTATTACCTGATAGGGTCCGGTCCATTTGGGTGCAATCCCAGACCTCTCTGGGGTAATCACTGACTGCCTATTTGGACCTTCTGTTCCTTTGTGTCGTTCTCTAAGTCCTTGATTTGCTAATCTCTAGCCTGTGTCTTTAAATCATGTAACTCCCGACAGAGTTCCATTACAAATTTTTATATCCTGTCTTTTTAATTACCAATCTTATTGTGCGAGGCCCCTTGGGGAAGAGTGACCATAACATGGAAGAATGCTTTATTAGGATGGAGAGTGACACAGTTAATTCAGAAACTAGGGTCCTGAACTTAAGGAAAGGTAACTTCGATGGTTTGAGGCATGAATTGGCGAGAATAGACTGGCAAATGATACTTAAAGGGTTGACGGTGGATAGGCAATGGCAAACATTTAAAGATCACATGGATGAACTTTAACAATTGTACATCCCTGTCTGGAGTAAAAATAAAACGGGGAAGGTGGCTCAACCGTGGCTAACAAGGGAAATTAAGGATAGTGTTAAATCCAAGGAAGAGGCATATAAATTGACCAGAAAAAGCAGCAAACCTGAGGACTGGGAGAAATTTAGAATTCAGCAGAGGAGGACAAAGGGTTTAATTAAGAGGGGAAAAATAGAGTATGAGAAGAAGCTTGCCAGGAACATAAAAACTGACTGCAAAAGCTTCTATAGATATATGAAGAGAAAAAGATTAGTGAAGACAAACATAGGTCCCTTGCAGTCAGATTCAGGTGAATTTATAATGGGGAACAAAGAAATGGCAGACCAATTGAACAAATACTTTGGTTCTGTCTTCACGAAGAAAGACACAAATAACCTTCCGGAAGTATTAGGGGACTGAGGGTCTAGTGAGAAGGAGGAACTGAAGGATATCCTTATTAGGCAGGAAATTGTGTTAGGGAAATTGAAGGGATTGAAGGCTGATAAATCCCCGGGGCCTGATAGTCTGCATCCCAGAGTACTTAAGGAAGTGGCCCTAGAAATAGTGGATGCATTGGTGATCATTTTCCAACAGTCTATCGACTCTGGATCAGTTCCTATGGACTGGAGGGTAGCTAATGTAACACCACTTTTTAAAAAGGGAGGGAGAGGGAAAGCGGGTAATCATAGACCAGTCAGCCTGACATCAGTGGTGGGGAAAATGTTGGAATCAATTATTAAGGATGAAATAGCAGCACATTTGGAAAGCAGTGACAGAATCGGTCCAAATCAGCATGGATTTATGAAGGGGAAATCATGCTTGACAATCCTTCTGGAATTTTTTGAGGATGTAACTAGTAGAGTGGACAAGGGAGAACCAGTGGATGTGGCGTATTTGGACTTTCAAAAGGCTTTTGACAAGGCTCCACACAAGAGATTGGTATGCAAAATCAAAGCACATGGTATTGGGGGTAATATACTGACGTGGATAGAGAACTGGGGGTAGACAGGAAGCAGAGAGTCGGGATAAACGGGTCCTTTTCAGAATGGCAGGCAGTGATTCGTGAAGTGCCACAGGGCTCAGTGCTGGGACCCCAGCTCTTAACAATATACATCAATGATTTGGATGAAGGAATTGAGTGTAATATCTCCAAGTTTGCAGATGACACTAAACTGGGTGGCAGTGTGAGCTGTGAGGGGGACGTTAAGAGGCTGCAGGGTGACTTGGACAGGTTAGGTGAGTGGGCAAATGCATGGCAGACGCAGTATAATGTGGATAAATGTGAGATTATACACTTTGTGGGCAAAAACGCGAAGACAGAATATTATCTGAATGGTGGCAGGTTTGGAAAAGGGGAGGTGCAACGAGACCTGGGTGTTATGGTTCATCAGTCATTGAAAGTTGGCATACAGCAGGCGGTAAAGAAGGCAAATGGTATGTTGGCCTTCATAGCTAGGGGATTTGAGTATAGGAGCAGGGAGATCTTATTGCAGTTGTACAGTTTTGGTCTCCTAATCTGAGGAAGGATGTTCTTGCTGTTGAGGGAGTGCAGCAAAGGTTCACCAGACTGATTCCAGGGATGGCTGGACTGTCATATGAGGAGAGACTGGATCAACTGGGCTTTTATACACTGGAGTTTAGAAGGATGAGAGGGGATCTCATAGAAACATACAAGATTCTGATGGGACGGGTTAGATGCGGTAGTTTGTTCCCGATGTTGGGGAAGTCCAGAACCAAGGGACACAGTCTTAGGATAAGGGGTAGGCCATTTAGGTCTGAGATGAGGAGAAACTTCTTCATCAGAGAGTTGTTAACCTGTGGAATTCCCTGCCACAGAGAGTGGTTGATGCCAGTTCATTGGATATATTCAAGAGGGAGTTAGCTATGGCCCTTACGGCTAAGGGGATCAAGGGGTATGGAGAGAAAGCAGGAAAGGGGCACTGAGGGAATGATCAGCCATGATCTTATTGAATGGTGGTGCAGGCTCGAAGGGCTGGATGGCCTACTCTTGCATCTATTTTCTATGTTTCTATGTTTCTATGCTTTTTTGAGTTCAAAGGGTGTCAGTCCTGTTGTCCGACGAGAGGTTGCCTTGAGCTTCATTAGTACTCGGGGTATCCTGTCTACCCATACCATTCCAGTCTCTTTGATATGGGATATTTTTGCCTGATCCTAGTAACACGCAGGCCTGTTTCATCACCTTCCCTGTGAAGTGTGTACCCTGATCTGAGTCCAGCTGTAGTGGCATTCCCCATCGGGGTATTATTTCTTCTGCTAGGATCCTGGCCATGGTTTCTGCTGAACAATTTCTAGTGGTGAAAGCCTCTACCCACTTTGTAAACTGATCTATTACTTCGAGGCAGTATGTCTTCCCTTTGTTGCTGGGTAATGGTCCAGTAGAATCTATTGTAAGTTTTCCCAGGGTCCTTTCGGTCGGGGTTGATGTCCCATTCTGACCTTTACTTTCCCCCTTGGGTTGTATTTTGTGCATATCACACACCTTCTACAGTGGTCCTCTATATCTCTACCCATTTCCTTCCACCACCAGCATCTGGACATCGAGCTTATCATGTCGGTTCTACCTGTATAGACATACCCATGGTATAAATTTAATAGGCTCCCCTGAATGCATTCCGGAGCCACCACATTCCCATCTTTCCTCCATATCCCGTCAGTCCCTTGTTGGGTCTCTATTTGCTTCCACCCTTCCTTTTCCTATGGAGTGGCTTCCCCCTGTACCTTAAGGATATTTACTTCCTCAGGCCCGATTGTACATGCTCCGACTTGGGCTTCCCCAGCCAGTGTATCTATCTCTGCCACTCGCTTGGCTGCTTCATCTGCTCATGCATTTCCCTGTTGATACTGATCATTAATTTTTATGTGCGCTTTGACCTTTATTGTCGCACACTCCTGGGGTAGGAGGGAGGCTTCCATTCGATGTTTAACAATCTCCTCATGTTTACTCGGTTCTCCTCCTGAGGTCATGTATCCCCGTCTGCTCCAGGCTATCATATAATCATGCACTATTCCGAAAGCATATCGACTGTATAGATGTTTACTCCGTTTCCCCTAGCCAGCCTCAGAGCCTCAGTGAGAGTCACTAATTCAGCCACTTGAGCTGATTGACCCTCTTCGAACCATTTGACCTGTCCGCTGCTATCTACCACAGCCCGTCCGTGGTGTCCCATATAGCGCCGAGACCCATCTACATATAGATCCATGTCTGCCTCCTCAAGCCTGACTACCTCCCTCGTCTTCTCCTGTCGAGGTACACTGATGCTCTTTTCCCTGCGTAATGATCCATCCTGCAGGGTTGTTACAATTGTCTTTTATTGTTACCGTCCCATTGGTGGGGTTAAGAGCATGCTTCCCACCTTGCCCTTCGCGCGTCGGATACCGATTTTAGCTTTCCTGTGTTAAGCAATTCTACTAAGGTATGCTGGGTATGTGTTCCGACATTACTATACCACTGGCCTATGCCTGTCCCCATCTAATGATCTTTACTGTGGTGGGTATATTCTGGTCGGGTAATCCCAGGGCTGGAGCACTTGTGAGAGCCTTCATCTCTGCTGCTACCACAGTTGCTGCTGTTTTTGCTATTTTCTCCCTTTATTCTAACTTTAACTCCTCTACATGTTCTGCCCATTCCAAAGTGTCATCGTAATCATCTCCTATCTTAAATCCTAACTTAATTATCTTTTGATGTGCCTCTCCTAGTCCGTCTTTAAACATTTTCAAGAATGCTGCATCATTTTTGTCGGGGTCATCAGCCCCAGAGTGGTCTTTGTATTCAATCCACTTTTGTTCCCCGTACTCCCCTACCCTTTCGCCTGTCTTTTGAGTTACATTCAGTATTCTACTCAAATTGGTTCGAATTGGTCGCCAGCATCCTTACATTCCGTATTTGAGGAATTCCAATCTTTGCATTTTTGCTAATCCGCTCTTCCCTTATTCTGCCATTCCTCATCTTGTACCTCTGGTGTCACTTTGTGCCAATTTATCGGACCCGTTTTGGCTTTTACCAGATTATGAATGTCTGCTTAGGTTAGGTTATGGGCATCTAGCAGTTCTTCCACCTTTTGCCAGAATTCTGTATTCCTACTATTTGCTTTAGGGGTTGGTAACTCATTCAATAGAATTTGTCTCTCCTGTGGGCTGAGGGGTACCTCCTGTATGGTAATCTGGGCTGCTCTACGTCCACTGGAGGGAATGGTGGTAGTGCGTATTTGTGCCGCTGATACGTAGCCACCACTCTACTCCGCACTCGTTATCCCAGTCTGTTAGGTTGGATTTGTGGACTACACTTACCCACCATGGGGTACATTGGCTCTATAACCATAGGTGATGGTGCTATGGCTGTGCACTGCACTATCCGTCTGGTCCTGTCTTTATCTCTTCCAGCTTATTTATCTTAGCTTCTAACTCTTGAATTTGTTTTGTTTGAGTATCTATCTGTCCTCTGTAGCAGGCGAGTATTATTACATAGGCTTTCTTCATTTTATTTTTATTCTGACTATCCCACCATTTCCTCTGTCTGTCAGGTGAGTCTTCTTTCTTTTATTAAGAAATCCAAATTAATAATGTCCAGTATAAAACAGCTGTCAATGGAAAGGATTAACTCCTTTACAGGTTTGTAAGAAGGCCTGACATCATTACGTGACTTTGTGTAATCATCCGAAAATGTTTCCCCAAGTCTTTGTGTTTTCAAAACTTGCTTAGAAATTAGGAATCCGTTAAAATAGCAGAAATCATTAGTAAAGTTGTCATAATAAAACCTTCTCATCAGAAAAGACAGCATTTTAGATTAAACTCCAATTTCTCTAAACTTCCAATTCAAATACTTGCCAAAGATTTTTTTAATTGATTTAAAATGAGACCACACATTTTTAATAGCTGTTTTGTTTACTGAAATCCAATTTTCACACTAGCTAGATACATTCCAGCATTTTGTTTATTACGGTCCCGTTCACTGAACAAATCTTGTGTTTTATTTCACTCGGCACAAAATCGAAACTTCCGTGCCGGTTCCATCTTTTTTAAGAATTCTCTAATTCCCAGTTTTTCCTTCCTTTGCTGAGTTCTCATAGCTTAGATTTTTTTTTCCCTTTTGAATCCAAACGTAATTTTTTTTTGATGACCTTTCGTTAGTCCATAGTTAAACATCTTTGCTTCTCTTTCTCGCCACAAAACTTCTGTGTCGGGCTTAACTCGTAAGTTTTTATATTTAAACCAATATCTTTTTCACGGCCAATTTAAATCTCCTTTCTTCAAAATAGGTTTTGTATTTTGATGATCTTCCTCCAGTCCATTTTCCTAAACATCTTTGTTTCTCTTTCCAGCAGCTGCAGCTTTCAAGGTCACATTTTTATCTTTTGATAAAAACACGCTGTCCTTTGTAAATTCAACGTGTTTTTTAGCATTTTTCTTTTCTTTAATTTATATCTTTTTCATTTTTCTCAGCTAGCATTTTATCCCACTGGCCAGTTTTCCGAGGATCCTGGGGCCCAGCCCATTTTTTAGGTTGTATTCCTTCTTTGTTTGCGCTGCGCACAATCAATACCGGCTTCTCCGTGTTATTACCGTGTTATTACCGTGTCACGTTTCGGAACATACACCTTATTTTTCCTCTAACGATTGCTGGGATCCTCTCCCCCTTATGTTGTATTCCTTCTTTTTCAGGCAATGCATCTATTTTTCTCAGCTAGCATTTTATCCCACCCTTGGTTTTTGTCCTTCCATGGTTCGCTATAACTTGTTCTACAGATTACCCCTTCTAATTCTTTATACAGATTATCTCCTTCCCCGTCTACCGCTGCAGGTGGTACAAAACATACTCACTGCCATTTAGCTGTCACATCATCCAGGTCACAGGGTCTGCATCCTGTTTGTGACGCCAAATGTTGGGGTAAAAGGAGGCTTCTCTCCTTCGGGGTGGACTAACTGATATAGTTAATCGACACCTCGCCCAGCTTCCCACTCGTGTAACGACCACTGAAGTGAACACACGAAATCCCAGGTTCAACCAGCTTTTATTACAAGCTATTGCAAGGGAAGGTTTAATCGTGGAACCTGCAAAATACAAGAGTTTTCAAGCATAATTTGTACAGGTTTCGGAGAGGGGCTATCCTGCTACAAAATCATCGATAGGTCTATTGTTATCAGCAAAGTTACATTGATTTGTCGACTCTTATCCGACGGGCTCTGAGTGGTACATGCAACTGTCCATCTCTCATCATTGTGTTGTTCCATTTTGCCCTCTACCCCAGTCTATCCGATGCCTAGGATGGCTTTACTGACTTCTTTATCACTTCCTCAGGGACTTTTAAACAAAACTGCTGACTGTGGCTGTTTCAGTGTTACTAAGGTTAAGCTATAGTTTAATGTGTATAAGTCTGCTATACCTAAACAAGCAAGTGTTACATACATAGGCACTTTATAAGTTCACTACCTTCAGCATAATTCTGACCACCTATTTGATTTGCAACCTTACAATTTATCCCTTACATTATGTTTCCAGGCTCCGCATCAAGCCACGAGTCGTGCTGGAGGCAGACTCCTCCATCCCCCTACCAGGCAGGCTCTCCAATGCACCAAGCATTTGGTTTGTCAAAGCCCTCAGTCTGCTTCGAAGCTTGGCCCTGCGAGGACCTCATCTGACTCCTCTCCAGTGGGACTAGATTGCGATCCTGTCCCCGGCAAGGTGGCACGTGTGGTGTCGCTTCCGCCCGGTGTGGCTGCTGCCCACGAGTGCCCGGTTCGTGCCACTGTGAGGATCGGTGCTCGAAGCGAGCCTCGAAGTTACATGTGGTGCCGATCTCTGAGCTGGTGCATGTGATAGTAGTAGCATATGATGCAGTGCCTTCTTCCTCGCTCTCCTCCTCCTCCTCTTCCTCTGGTGAGGGGGGGGGGGCAGGGGGCGGGGTGGGGGTGAGGTAGCTCGTCCTCGTCTTCCAGTTTCTCATCGGTGCAAGCAGATTTTTGATGAGGCTATTGTCATGTATCTTACATTATTATATATAACTGTATCCTAACATGCTATACATGACTGTAATAAGATATGACCTGTGACCACCAGCATACCTTACCACCAGGGGTGCACTTGCAAGAGACAGGTATATAAGGACAGGTCTCAGGCAGTGCAGCATTCCAGAGCTGTGAAATAAAGGTGCAGGTTCAGAGTGACCTTGACTTCACTACATGTCTCGTGTGAATCTGTACTGAGGGGACAGGACTTTACAGTGGCGACGAGTTACGGGATTACAGAATCCACAGAATGGCGAACAACGGATCAGATGAAAAGTACAATGCGGGAGACAATTGGGAGGACTTTATAGAAAGGCTCCAGCAATGCTTTGTAACCAAAGACTGGTTAGGCGATGATAAGGCAGACAAGAGAAGAGCCCATCTCTTGACCAGCTGTGGCTCGAAAACATACGCTTTAATGAAGGATCTGTTGGCACCCGAGAAACCAGCAAGAAAGTCGTTTGAAGAATTGAGCACACTGGTAAGAGACCACCTGAAGCCAGCGAGCAGCCTACACATGGCCAGACACAGGTTCTACAACTACAGACGCTGTGTGGGCCAGAGCATACCCGACTTCGTGGCGGAACTTCGGAGCTTGGCTAGTTTATGTGAGTTCTCCGATGAACTGAGGAGAGAAATGCTGAGAGACTTTTTCATTGAAGGAATAGGCCACTCAGACATATTCCGAAAGCTCATAGAGACCAAGAACCTGACCTTAGAGGCAGCAGCACTGGTTGCACAGACATTCTTGGTAGGGGAAGAAGAAATGAGGTTGATTTACAATGCAGGTACGACAACTAATGAAATATCAGAATAAGAAGTTCACAGCACTAAACAAACTGCTACCCCCACACACAGACAAAACTGGGAGAACAGGCTCTCGACAGCAGGCAGAAGCCATCAAGGGCCACAGGAACGTCCGTTCACACCTCATCAACCCACAATGCGAGCAATCAACTACAAACCGAGAGAAGCTCAAGAGAGATCAGCCAGACGCAGCTCATTCTTTGGGAACACTTTGAACAATGGAACAGGTCTGTGCTGGAGGTGTGGGGGGTGGGCACTCGTCAAGGGGATGTCGATTTCAGCAAGCTGTTTGCAGAAATTGTGAATATACAGGGCATTTGGCCCGCATGTGCAAAAAAACGGCAGCTCGGCTGGTATACGAATCGGATGGGTCGGAAAGCGGACCAGAAGATGGTGGGGACAGTACCCGGGACACCGACCGGTGTACAGTGGGTCAACACGATCAATGGCCGCTGCTCCTACAACAGGACGCCTCCGATAATGATGAGGGTCCTATTCAACGGGATATCTGTCAACATGGAGCTGGATACGGGAGCGAGTCAATCTCTCATGGGCGCTCAACAATTTGAACAACTGTGGCCGCATAAAAGAGACAGACCAAAATTCACAAGGGTCGACGCCACACTAAAGACCTATACCAAAGAAATCGTACCAGTCCTCGGCAGCGCCATGCTCTCTGTCACACACAAAGGGACAGTGAACCGACTTCCCCTGTGGATTGTCCCCGGAGACCCCCCAGCACTGCTGGGGAGAAGCTGGCTGGCAAAACTAAACTGGAAATGGGATGATGTCCATGCCATGTCATTAGAGGAACGGACCTCTTGCTCAACAGTTATAAAGCGATTTGAACATCTCTTTCAGAGAGGTGTGGGCACTTTCAAAGCAGCCAAAGTCAAAATCAACATCACACAGGATGCTAGACCGGTCCATCACAAGGCCAGAGCTGTACCTTATGTGATGAGGGAAAAGATTGAACACGAACTAGACAGGCTTCTGCAGGAAGGCATTATATCACCTGTGGAATTTAGCGACTGGGCAAGTCCCATCGTCCCAGTCATGAAGCCTGATGGATCCGTACGAATCTGTGGGGACTACAAATCTACCATAAACAGAGTCTCCTGACAGGACCAGTACCCGCTGCCCAGAGCGGAGGACTTATTTGCCACATTGGCTGGAGGTAAACTTTTCTCAAAATTAGACCTCACATCTGCGTATATGACGCAAGAATTGACCAAGGAAACCAAGCTACTCACCACCATCAACACACATCGAGGCCTTTTCATGTACAATCGATGCCCATTTGGCATCAGGTCGGCAGCTGCCATATTCCAGCGCAACATGGAGAGTCTGCTCAAGTCCATCCCGGGGACGGTTGTATTTCAAGACGACATACTTATCATGGGCAGGGACACCGACTCCCATCTCCATAATTTGGAAGAAGGACTAAAGCGGTTGGATCGGGTAGGCCTACGAGTCAAGAAATCCAAGTGTCTGTTTCTCGCACCCGAGGTTGAATTTTTGGGCAGAAGGATTGCCGCTGATGGAATCCACCCAACAGAGTCCAAAACCGAAGCAATTCGCCTGGCACCCAGGCCCCGGAATGTCTCAGAACTGCGCGCCTTTCTCGGGCTACTCAATTACTTTGGGAACTTTATGCAGAACTTAAGCACGCTGCTGGAGCCTCTCCACGTGCTACTCAGGAAGGGGTGCGATTGGTTTTGGGGGGACACCCAGGCACGCGCCTTCAATAAGGCATGCAACCTTCTGTGTTCCAACAGTGTTTTGACTTACTTTGATCCAGGTAAAAAGCTAGTTCTCACATGCGATGCGTCAGCATATGGGGTCGGGTCCGTTTTGCAACATGTCAATAGTGCAGGTGAATTACAACCCATAGCTTATGCCTCCAGTTCACTTTCGCGGGCGGAGCACGGGTACGGAATGGTGGAGAAGGAGGCGCTCGCGTGCGTGTATGGTGTCAAAAAGATGCACCAATATCTTTTCGGGGCCAAGTTCGCGTTAGAAACCGACCACAAGCCCCTCACGTCCCTCCTATCCGAGAGCAAGGCAATAAACGCCAACGCCCCGGTACGAATTCAACGGTGGGCACTCATGCTGGCGTCCTACGACTATACCATAAGGCACAGACCAGGCACAGACAACTGTGCCGACGCACTCAGCAGGCTACCCCAGCGACCACGGAAGGGTCTGACAAACAGGACTGTGAGATAGTCATGGCAATCAATGCCTTTGAATCCACAGGTTCGCCCATGACAGCTCGCCAAATCAGAGCCTGGACGGCCAGCGACCCCACGTTATCCTCACTAAAAAGATGTGTCCTAACCGGTGACTGGGCAGAGGCTCACGATGCCTGCCCCGAGGAATTAAAACCCTTTCACGGGCACATGCATGAACTATCACTACAAGCAGACTGCCTGATGTGGGGCAGCTGAGTAGTCATGCCTCTGCGAGGCAGAGAGGCATTTGTCCGGGAGCTCCACCGCGAGCACCCGGGGATCGTTCTCATAAAGGCCATAGCCAGATCCCACGTCTGGTGGCCTGGTATTGACGCGGACCTGGAGCTCTGCGTCCGAAGGTACACCATTTGTGCCCAACTCAGCAATGCCCCCCGGGAGGCTCCACTGAGCTCTTGGCCCTGGCCTACCAAACCGTGGTCGCGGGTGAACGTAGACTATGCGGGCCCATTCATGGGCAAAATGTTCCTTGTAGTTGTAGATGCATTTTCAAAGTGGATCGAATGCACCATTTTAAACTTGAGCACAACCTCCACCACTGTGGAGAGCCTCGCAACCATGTTTGCAATGCACGGAATCCCTGACATATTGGTCAGTGACAATGGTCCGTGCTTCACCAGCGCAGAATTCCAAGACTTTATAATTGACCACGGCATAAATCATGTCAAGGCAGCACCGTTCAAGCCGGCCTCCAACGGCCAGGCGGCGAGAGCAGTGCAAATCATTAAACAAGGCATGCTTAAAATCCAAGGTCCCATGCTGCAGGGTTGCCTGTCGCGACTGCTGCTGGCATACAGATCTCGTCCGCACTCACTGACTGGGATCCCCCCGGCGCAACTGTTGATGAAAAGGACTTTAAACACAAGGCTCTCATTAATCCTCCCAGACATGCACGAAATCGTTGAGGTAAAGCTCCATAAGCTGACTGAGTACCATGACAGAAATTCGAGGGGGAGATGGAATGAGATAGGGGACAAAGTGTTTGTACTAAACTATGGCAGGGGTCCCAAATGGCTTGCAGGGACAGTAATGGGCAAGGAAGGAAACAGGCTACTGGTAGTACAAATGGACAATGGCAAAACCTGCCGGAGGCATGTAGACCAAGTCAAAAGCAGATTTACCAACAACACTGCGGAACCAGAGGCAGACTACAATGTGGAACTCGCACCACACAGCCAGAGGGAACAACCTGAGGAAAGGGCAATCTAAACAGAGAGCCCAGGCGAGTCAACAACAATCACACCAATCGAAACAGACAGCCCAGGTGAGATACCAGCAACCACACCCAAAGGAAAACAGACACCAAGGCAAACAACTGAACCACAACTCAGACGCTCCACACGAGAGCGTAGACCACCTGAGAGACTGAACCTATAAAGACAATAAGACCTTGGGGGAGGGTGATGTCATGTATCTTACATTATTATATATAACTGTATCCTAACATGCTATACACGACCTGTAACCACCAGAATACCTTACCATCAGGGGTGCACTTGCAAGAGACAGGTATATAAGGGCAGGTCTCAGGCAAGTGCAGCATTCCAGAGCTGCAAAATAAAGGTGCAGGTCCAGAGTGACCTTGACTTCACTACATGCCTCGTGTGAATCTGTACTGAGGGGACAGGACTTTACAGCTATATATCATGGACCCGCAAACGGTGAGGAGAATCGCCCTGCACTTGACTGCCCATTGGCCATGAAGTACTGGTCAAGACGCTCAACGAAGGCTTCCCAATCATCACCCTCAACAAATCTTTCAAGAATACCAACTGCAGCCATAACTGCATGAAAATTCGTGATCTGTTACTCGTCGTCAATTGTTACATTTGGAATAACTCCACAAGACTGCACATCGTAAGCTCAAACCATTGTGACCTTGGTCTCTTTATTGTAACTCCAGAGTGAGGAGCAGCATGGTAGTCTGCCTTTTATACCTGCTTGCCCAGGTGTGCAGGTGACCCTTGGGTCCCACAGGTGTGCCCCCTGGAGGCAAGTCTTACACATTGGTCATGTTTACATACATAACATCATTCCCGCCCCTCACCCCCCCCCCCCTGCAAAGTCTAATGTACAAGTTATTTACAAGTTGAGGCGATCCAGGCTCTGCGTTCCCGGGTTGATCACCTGAGTTGAACTCCTGGCATGGGTGACTCAGTCGGATCATTGCTGCACTGCGGTATGGCTGGTCTGATCGGACTGTTGGACATGGTGGGTTCATCCTTGTGGTTGACCGCGAGGTCGATTGCTGGTTGGGTGTGTGTGGGTGGATCAATGATGGTAATGTCCTCTTCAAACTGTTCTTGGTTGTCAGTGAACCGCAGTTTGGTCTGATCCAAGTGCTTTCTGCACGTTTGTCTGTTCAAAAGTTTGACAACAAACACTCTATTCCCCTCCTTGGCTAACAAAGTGCCAGCAACCCATTTGGGACCATGATCCTCATTAAGAACAAACACAGGGTCATTAACCTCAATGTCGTGTGATACAGCCGTGTGATCGTGGTACATGTTATTCCGGTGACGCCGTTCTTCTACATGATCATTGAGATCCGGGTGGATTAAGGAGAGCCTGGTTTTGAGTGCTCTCTTCATTAGCAATTCTGCAGGGGGAACCCCGGTAAGCGAGTGGGGTCACGTGCGGTAGCTGAGCAGAATCCGAGATAACCGGGTCTGCAGGGAACCGTCCGTCACGCGTCTCAAGTTCTGCTTGATGGTTTGGACTGCCTGTTCCGCTTGACCATTGGCTGCGGGCTTAAACAGCACAGACCTGACATGCTTGATGCCATTGCGTGTCATGAACTCGTTGAATTCTGAGCTGGTGAAACATAGTCCATTGTCACTAACAAGGATGTTGGGCAAACCATGGGTGGTGAACATGGCCCGGAGGTTTTCAATGATGGCAGTGGACGTACATGAGGTCATTATTACACATTCAATCCATTTAGAGTAAGCGTCCACTACTACTAGGAACATCTTTCCTGGAAAGGGGCCAGCAAAATCTACGTGGACCCTTGACCATGGTTTGGAGGGCCATGACCACAGACTCAGTGGGGCCTCCCTTGGTACATTGCTCAACTGTGAGCAAGTTTACATTGGTGTACGCATGACTCCAATTCCGAGTCAATGCCGGGCCACCAAACGTGTGACCTGGCGATAGCCTTCATCATGACTATGCCTGGGTGGGTACTGTGAAGGTCGCGTATAAACGTTTCCCTGTCTTTTTTTGGCAAAATTACATGCTTCCTCATAGGAGACAGTCCGAATGGATGGACATTTCATCCTTGCGTTGGTGGAACGGCTTCATTTCGTCTTGCATTTCGCCTGGGACCACTGACCAGCTCCCTTTGAGGACACAGCTTTTTACTAGTGATAGCACTGGGTCCCGGCTAGTCCAGGTCCTGATCTAGCGAGCCTTGACAGGTGACTACTTGCTCTCAAAAGCAGCCATTACAAGAAGCAAGTCTGCGGGTTGCGCCATTTCCACCCCGGTGGTGGGCAATGGTAGCCAACTGAGGGCATCCGCACAGTTCTCAGTGCCTGGTCTGTGGCGGATTACATAATCATATTCAGATAACGTTAGTGTTAGTGCCCATCTTTGGATGCGGGACAAAGCTTTGGTGTTAATACCTTTGCTTTCTGAGAACAACGAAATGAGTGGCTTGTGGTCGGTTTCGAGCTCAAACCGGAGCCCAAGTAGGTATTGGTGCATTTTCTTAACCCCGTATACACATGCTAATGCTTCTTTCTCAACCATACTGTAGGCTCTTTCAGCCTTAGATAAGCTTCTGGACGCATAGGCAACCGGTTGCAGTTTGCCTGATCCATTGGCTTGCTGTAACACACAACTGACTCCGTATGAAGATGCATCACAAGCTAGTACTAAATGTTTACATGGGTCATACAATACAAGTAATTTGTTAGAACATAGCAGGTTTCTGGCCTTATTAAAGGTTGTCTCTTGAGATTTACCCCAAACCCAGTCGTCACCCTTGCGTAGCAATAAATGCAATAGTTCCAGCAAAGTGGTCAACCCTGGTAGGAAGTTACCAAAATAGTTGAGGAGTCCCAGGAATGAACCCAGCTCCATCACATTCTGTGGTCTGGGTGCATTCTTGATGGCTTCCGTCTTGGAGTCCGTGCGTCTGATGCCGTCCGCCGCAATCTTTCTCCCCAGAAATTCGATCTCTGGTGCCAGGAAAACACACTTGGAGCATTTCAGACCGAGTCCCACTCTGTCCAATCGCTTGAGAACCTCTTCCAGATTGTGCAAGTGTTCGGTGGTGTTGCAGCCAGTGATCAAGATGTCGTCTTAGAACACAACGGTGCGCGGAACCGATTTCAGCAGATTCTCCATGTTCCTCTGGGAGATAGCCACCGCCGAGCGAATCCCAAAGGGGCATGTGTGGTATATGGACAGTCCTTTGTACGTGTTGATGAGCGTCAATTTTTTCAAAGGTTCAGCCAGCTCCTGTCATGTAAGCAGAGGTTAGATCCAGCTTGGTGAACGACTTCCCTCCTGCTAATGTTGCAAACAGGTCATCTGCTTTGGGTAGTGGGTACTGGTCCTGTAACGAGACTCGGTTGATCGTTACCTTGTAGTCCCCGCAGATTCTGACCGTCCCGTCACTCTTCAACATCGGAACAATTGGACTGGCCCACTCATTGAACTCAACTGGCAATATGATCCCCTCTCGTTGAAGTCTGTCCAGCTTGATTTCGACTTTCTCTCACATCATGTATGGAACTGCTCGGGCCTTGTGATGAACGAGTCGTGCATCAGGGACTAGATGAATCAGCACTTTGGCGCCTGTGAAGTTGCCGATGCCTGGCTCAAATAACGACGGGAATTTGTTTAGCACTTGGGCGCACGAGGCGTCATCCTCCGAAGATAGTGCTTTGATGTCCCAATTCCATCGGATCTTTCCTAGCCAGCTTCTGCCGAATAGCGTTGGGCCATTGCTGGTACAATCCATAGTGGTAAATCATGCACAGCTCCATCATACGATACCTTCACTGCTGCACTGCCAATGACTGATATGAGCTCTTTGGTGTAAGTGCGCAGCTTGGTGTGGATCAGGCTTAGTTTTGGCCTTTGTGCCTTGTTGCCCCACAGTTTCTCAAAAGCCTTCTGGCTCACCCCCGTGTCCAATTCCATGGAAACTGGAATGCCGATTAATGTGACTTTTAACATTATTGGAGGGCTTTTGGTGGTGAAGGTGTGTATCCCATACACTTCCTCTTCAGCCTCGGGTTGAGTTGCATCTCTTACTCGTTTAGCATGATCCACGTCGGATCAGTCATCTTCTGCCGACTCTGTCACGTGGTGACTTGCAGCACGTCTGCGCATTTGCTGGAGGTGCCCGATTGTTCCATAAGAACATAAGAACAAAAGAACATAAGAACATAAGAATTAGGAACAGGAGTAGGACATCTAGCCCCTTGAGCCTGCTCCGCCATTCAACAAGCTCATGGCTGATCTGGCCGTGGACTCAGCTCCACTTACCCGCCCGCTCCCCATAACCCTTAATTCCCTTATTGTTTAAAAATCTATCTATCTGTGATTTGAATACATTCAATGAGCCAGCCTCAACTGCTTCCTTGGGCAGATAATTCCACAGATTCACAACCCTCTGGGAGAAGAAATTCCTTCTCAACTCGGTTTTAAATTGGCTCCCCCGTATTTTGAGGCTGAGCCCCCTAGTTCTAGTCTCCTCGACCAGTGGAAACAATCTCTCTGCCTCCATCTTGTCTATCCCTTTCATTATTTTAAATGTTTCTACAAGATCACCCCTCATCCTTCTGAACTTCAACGAGTAGAGACCCAGTCTACTCAATCTATCATCCTAAGGTAACCCCCTCATCTCCGGAATCAGCCAAGTGAATCATCTCTGTACCCCCTCCAAAGCCAGTATATTCTTCCTTAAGTAAGGTGACCAAAACTGCACGCAGTACTCCAGGTGCGGCCTTACCAATACCTTATACAGTTGCAGCAGGACCTCCCTGCTTTTGTACTCCATCCCTCTCGCAATGAAGGCCAACATTCCATTCGCCTTCCTGATTACCTGCTGCACCTGCAAACTAACTTTTTAGGATTCATGCACAAGGACCCCCAGGTCCCTCTGCACCACAGCATGTTGTAATTTCTCCCCATTCAAATAATATTCCCTTTTCTTGTTTTTTTTTCCAAGGTGGATGACCTCACATTTTCCGACATTGTATTCCATCTGCCAAACCTTAGCCCATTCGCTTAGCCTATCTAAATCTCTTTGCAGCCTCTCTGTGTCCTCTACACAACCCGCTTTCCCACTAATCTTTGTGTCATCTGCAAATTTTGTTACACTACACTCTGTCCCCTCTTCCAGGTCATCTATGTATATTGTAAACAGTTGTGGTCCCAGCACTGATCCCTGTGGCACACGACTAACCACCGATTTCCAACCCGAAAAGGACCCATTTATATCGACTCTCTGCTTTCTGTTAGCCAGCCAATTCTCTATCCATGTTAATACATTTCCTCCGACTTCGCGTACCTTTATCTTCTGCAGTAACCTTTTGTGTGGCACCTTATCAAATGCCTTTTGGAAATCTAAATATACCACATCCATCGGTACACCTCTATCCACCATGCTCGTTCTATCCTCAAAGAATTCCAGTAAATTAGTTAAACATGATTTCCCCTTCATGAATCCATGTTGCGTATGCTTGATTGAACTATTCCTATCTAGATGTCCCGCTATTTCTTCCTTAATGATAGCTTCAAGCATTTTCCCCACTACAGATGTTAAACTAACCAGCCTATAGTTACCTGCCTTTTGTCTGCTCCCTTTTTTAAACAGAGGCGTTACATTAGCTGCTTTCCAAACCGCTGGTACCTCCCCAGAGTCCAGAGAATTTTGGTAGATCATAACGAATGCATCTGCTATAACTTCCGGCATCTCTTTTAATACCCTGGGATGCATTTCATCAGGACCAGGGGACTTGTCTACCTTGAGTCCCATTAGCCTGTCCAGCACTACCCCCCTAGTGATAGTGATTATCTCAAGGTCCTCCCTTCCCACATTCCCGTGACCAGCAATTTTTGGCATGGTTTTTGTGTCTTCCACTGTGAAGACCGAAGCAAAATAATTGTTTAAGGTCTCAGCCATTTCCACATTTCCCATTATTAAATCCCCCTTCTCATCTTCTAAGGGACCAACATTTACTTTAGTCACTCTCTTCCGTTTTATATATCGGTAAAAGCTTTTACTATCTGTTTTTATGTTTTGCGCAAGTTTACTTTCGTAATCTATCTTTCCTTTCTTTATTGCTTTCTTAGTCATTCTTTGCTGTCGTTTAAAATTTTCCCAATCTTCTAGTTTCCCACTAACCTTGGCCACCTTATACGCATTGGTTTTTAATTTGATACTCTCCTTTATTTCCTTGGTTATCCACGGCTGGTTATCCCTTCTCTTACCGCCCTTCTTTTACACTGGAATATATTTTTGTTGAGCACTATGAAAGAGCTCCTTAAAAGTCCTCCACTGTTCCTCAAATGTGCCACCATTTAGTCTGTGTTCCCAGTCTACTTTAACCAACTCTGCCCTCATCCCACTGTAGTCCCGTTTGTTTAAGCATAGTACGCTCGTTTGAGACACTACTTCCTCACCCTCAATCTGTATTACAAATTCAACCATACTGTGATCACTCATTCCGAGAGGATCTTTTACTAGGAGAGCGTTTATTATTCCTGTCTCGTTACACAGGACCAGATCTAAGATAGCTTGCTCCCTTGTAGGTTCTGTAACATACTGTTCTAAGAAACAATCCCGTATGCATTCTATGAATTCCTCCTCAAGGCTACCCCGTGCGATTTGATTTGACCAATCGATATGTAGGTTAAAATCCCCCATGATTATTGCCGTTCCTTTTTCACATGCCTCCATTATTCCCTTGATTATTGTCCGCCCCACCATGAAGTTATTATTTGGGGGCCTATAAACTATGCCCACCAGTGACTTTTTCCCCTTACTATCTCTAATCTCCACCCACAATGATTCAACATTTTGTTCATTCGAGCCAATATCATTTCTCACAACTGCCCTGATATTATCCTTTATTAACAGAGCTACCCCACCTCCTTTCCCTTCTTGTCTATCTTTCCAAATTGTCAGATACCCCTGCATGTTTAATTCCCAGTCTTGGCCACCCTGCAACCACGTTTCTGTAATGGCCACCAAATCATACTCATTTGTAATGATTTGTGCCGTCAACTCATTTACTTTATTTCGAATGCTGCGTGCATTTAGGTAGAGTGTTTTAATACTAGTTTTTAAACCATAATTTTTAGTTTTGACCCCTCCTGCAATCCCTTTATATTCATACATATTGTCCCTTCCTATCATCTTGTGGTTTACACTTACCCCAGTGCTACTCTGCTCTGTTGCCTCCTGCCTTTTGTATTCTTTCTTGGGGTCCTGTTCATCTGAGCTCTCCCCCACTCTAGCTAGCTCAGAGCCCTCTCCTGGGTTCCGAATACTCCTCACATTGAGGCACCGAGCTTTCATGCTTGCCTTTTTATTACACTTTGACCCTTTAGAATTTTGCTGTACAATGGCCCTTTTTGTTTTTTGCCTTGGGTTTCTCTGCCCTCCACTTTTACTCATCTCCTTTCTGTCTTTTGCTTCTGTCTCCATTTTGTCTCCCTCTATCTCCCTGCATTGGTTCCCATCCCCCTGCCATATTAGTTTAACTGCTCCCCAACAGCACTAGCAAACACTCCCCCGAGGACATTGGTTCCGGTCCTGCCCAGGTGCACAGGTCCACAGCCCTTGCACACGTAGTGCTTGAATCAACATTGATGGGCTCGATGATTACTCCTGCAGCGTGAACATGGTGCTAATGGATTTGCATTCACGCCCTACGGTGGACTCTGATTCATCCTAGGTCTGGCCTCTGCAGGCGTGTAGGCCCTGCCATGTACAGTTCTGCTTGCTGAAGGTGTTATTTTATGCACAGTACTTGCCGGTGTGCTTCGATGTTGCAATGATATCTGTTTAGTGTTATCGTTCATGGACATAAAAGCCTGGGCAAACGTGATGGCCTTGCTCAGATCTAGGGATTTGGCAGTTTGCAAAGAATGACCTTGTGGCCGATTCCAAGCATGAAAAAGGCCTGCAACATTTCCCCCAAAAATCCAGCAAATAGGCATGGGCCGGAAGGCGTCTTAGGTCGGCGACACAGCTCATCACGTCCTGGCCCTCGGAGCGATGGTGTGTATAAAAGCGATACCTGGCCATCAAGATGCTCTCCTTCGGCTGAGCATGCACAGCTCTTCATATGTCTTTTCCGTTGGTTTCGTCGGTGCTAGCAGATTTTTGACGAGGCCATATATTGTGGACCCGCAAACGGTGAGGAGAATCGCTCTGCGCTTGACCGCGGTTTCTTCCTTTTCCAGCTCGTTGGCCATGAAGTACTGGTCAAGACGCTCAACGAAGGTTTCCCTATCATCACCCTCAACAAATCTCTCAAGAATACCAACAGCAACCATAACTACGTGAAAGTTTGTGATCTGTTACTCATTGCCAATTGTTATGTTTAGAATAACTCCACAAGACTGTACATTTTAAGCTCAAACTGTTGTGACCTTGGTCTCTTTATTGTAACTCCAGAGTGAGGAGGCAGCATGGTAGACTGCCTTTTATACCTGCTTGCCCAGGGTGTGCAGGTGATCATTGGGTCTCCCACAGGTGCACCCCCTGGAGGCAAGTCTTACACATTGGTCGTGTTTACATACATAACAAAAACTGTACGCAGTATTCCAGGACACAGGACATCCCTCCTCCTCCACCACCAGGACCTCCAGTGCCACCTCTGAGAACCTGTGAGCCCTCTCCCTCGGTCCCTGAGCCATCTTGATACGTGCCGCTGTCTGTCACCCAGTGTACTTCGCAACTACAGTGGAAGGGGGTGGGTGGAGACCGCATAAACCGCTCCACAACGATTGCTCCTAGTCAGCGCTTGGGTGCTAAAGCTCAGGTGTCCGTTTCAGCACCTCCAGGCATGTTTAAATCATGGTGATCCGCAATTAGCCCCAAAATTACAGACTACAACCAGACTTTTAAACAAGCGTGTCTTATTAGCACAGCACCCACTTGGTGCCTGTTGTCACCCTTTCCCCAGAACATCCCCTATAATTAAGAATGGAATGACTGAACACCTTGACAATTTTCAGCCACTCAGAGAGAGCCAGCATGGATTTGTAAAGACCAGGTCATGCCTGACGAACCTAATCGAAATTTTTGAAGAGGTGGCTAAAGTCTACTTTTTCTTAGGCAGTCCCCTGGAGTTGAGGATGACTTGCTTCCATACTTATATGAGTTCTAAGCTGACTGAGGAGTCCAATGTGGGACCTACAGTCTCTGTCACAGGTGAGGCAGACGGTTGTTGGAGGGGCGGGTAGGTGGGGTACTTGAGTTGTTGTGCGCTCCTTCCGCTGTTTGTACTTGGCTTCCGCGTGCTCCCGGCAAAGAGACTCAAAGACTCGGATGTTCCTCCTCCACTTTGAGCGGTCTTGGGCCAGGGATTCCCAAGGGTTGGTGAGGATGTTGCATTTTTTCAAGGAGGCTTTGAGGGCGTCCTTGAAGTGTTTTCTCTGCCCACCTGGGACTCGCCTGCCATATTGGAGTTCCGAGTAGAGCGCTTGTTTCAGGAGTCCAGTATCGGGCATGCGGATGATGTGGCCCGTCCATCGAGCGTGATCAATGCTTCAATGCTGGGCATGTTGGCCAGAGCAAGAACACTGACGTTGGTGCGTCTATCCTGCCAGTGGATTTACAGGATCTTGCAGAGGCAGCGTTGGTGGTATCTCTCCAGTGCTTTGAGGTGCCTGCTGTACATGGTCCATATCTCTGAAGCATATAGGAGGGCGGGTATCACTACTGCTCTATAGACCATCAGCTTGGTGCCGGGTTTGAGATCTTGATCTTCAAACACTCTTCGAACACAAGGCTAGATCATGCCTGTCGAACCTGATCCCATTTTTTGAAGAGGTGACTAAAGTAGTGGACAGAGGAATGTCTATGGATGTTATGTACATGGACTTCCAGAAGGCATTCGATAAAGTCCCTCATGAGAGACTGTTAGCTAAAGTTGAAGTTCCTGGAATTGAAGGCAAATGATTGACCTGGTTAAGAGGTTGGCTGAGTGGCAGGAGACAGAGAGTGGGGATAATGGGTAGGTACTCAAATTGGCAGGATGTGACTAGTGGTGTCCCACAGGGATCTGTGTTGGGGCCTCAACTATTCATCATGTTTATTAATGATTTAGATGATGGGATAGAGAGTGCTATGTCCAAGTTTGCCAATGACACAAAGACAGGTGGTATTAAGCAGTGTAGATGGAAGTATAAAATGACAAAGAGATATTAATGGATTAAGTGTGGCAAATAGAATTCAATATCCGCAAATGTGAAGCCATCCACTATGGCCCTAAAAGGATAGATCAGAGTGCTTTCGAAATGATGGAAAGCTAGAACCAGTGGTGGTCCAAAGAGACCTGCGGGTCCATGTACATCGATCATTAAAATGTTATGGACAGGTACAGAAAATAATCAAAAAGGCCAATGGAATGCTGGGCTTTATATCTAGAGGTTGACCTATATATCTTTAAATCTAGACTACAAAGGGTCAGAAGTTGTCCTTCAGCTACACAAGGCCCTGGTTAGACCACACCTGGAGCACTGTGCTCAGTTCTGGGCACGACACCTTAGGAAGGGTATATTGGCCTTGGAGGGAGTGAAGTGTAGATTTACCAGAATGATACCTTGTCTTCAAGGGTTAAATTATGAGGAGAGATTACACAAACAAGGGTGGTATTCCCTGGAATTTAGAAGATTAAAGGGTGATTTGATCAAAATTTTCAAGATATTAAGGGGAACAGATAGGGTAGATGGAGAAGCAATTTGCGCTGGTTGGGGGCGGGTGTGGTCTAAAAATTACAGCCAGGCCTTTCAGGAGTGAAATTAGGAAATACTTCTACACACAAAGGGTGGTAGAAGTTTGGAACTCTCTTCCGCAAATGGCAGTTTATGTTGAGTCAATTGCCAATTTTAAATCTGAGATTGACAGATTTCTGTTAACCAAAGGCGTTCAGGGATATGTGGCAAAGGCAGGTATATTGAGTTGGATCATAATCTCATTTAATGGCGGACCAGGATCGAGGGGCTCATTGGCCTTACTCCTGTTCCTATGTTCCTATGTTGAGGTCACAGGAGGCACCTAACAGGGTCGACAGGCAGAGGCTCAGCTCCCTTGACCTCTCAGAAGAGCAGAGCTTCCTGAGGCTGAGGTTGTCTCGTCAGGTGGTGGCAGACATCTGCAGCCTCCTCAGAGAAGACCTGCCCCCTGCTGGCCACATACTACCAGTGGCCTTGAAAATCACTGCCACCTCTGGTTCCTTCCAGTGCGCTACCGCAGACATCGCGAGGGTCTCGAGCTCCACGGCACATAAATACTCAAGGCAGCTCACTGGTGGATTGTTTGCCAGGGCCGAGAGTTATTCAAACTTCCTCCTGCGGTGGTGTCATGTATGTACTTTTGGGATCACTGGCCACTAGATGGCGTTACTGTTGGAGGCCATTGCACGTGTGTGCAGCCCAAGTATAAAAGGCCAGCCATTTTGTATATTAGTCACTTTGGGCCTTAATAAAGCCATACCTTTTGGAGTTAAACAGTACTCAGTCTAACAGTTATTGCATACACAACAGATGGCAACGGCCAGAATGAGCAGTCACTCGGATTGGCACTCCGGCTGAATTGCCCCAGGTACAGAGTGCCATCGACTGAACACACATGGCAAACCGAACACCCTCACAGCATTCGTCATCTGTAAGTGATGTTCATCCATCAATGCGCGGCTAGAGGTTCATGGAGGTCTCCTCCAGATTCCCAGTCAGCTGCCGTGATGCCGTCATACTGCAGCAGTCCAAGCACCCTGATCTTTTCGGGCATCGAATCAGCCAGGAGCAGTGGCTGACGGGTGACAACAGGGGCGGATTAACCACGGGGCGGATTAACCACGGGGCAGATTAACCGTGGGGCAGGTTAACCACGGGGCGGATTAATCGCGGGGCGGATTAACCATGGGATGGATTAATCATGGGGCAAATTAACCGCAGGGCAGATTAAGCACGGGGTGGATTAACCACGGGGTGGATTAACCGCAGGGCGGATTAACCACGGGGTGGATTAACCACTGGGTGGATTAACCGCAGGGCTGATTAACCACTGGGTGGATTAACCACGGGGCGGATTAACCACAGCGCGGATTAACCACGGGGCAGATTAACCACGGGGCGGATTAACCACGGGGTGGATTAACCGCGGGGCGGATTAACCACAGGGCAGATTAACCATGGGGCGGATTAAATATGGGGCGGATTAACCACCGTGGCGGATTAACCATGGGGCGGATTAACCACGGGGCGGATTAACCACAGTGCTGATTAACCACGGGGCAGATTAACCACGGGGCGGATTAACCGCAGCGCTGATTAACCACGGGGCGGATTAACCACGGGGCGGATTAACCATGGGGCGGATTAAATACGGGACGGATTAACTGCAGCGTTGATTAACCATGGGGCGGATTAAACATGGGGTGGATTTACCACAGCATTGATTAACCACGGGGCAGATTAACCACGGCGCTGATTAACCACGGGGCAGATTAACCACGGGGCGGATTAACCACAGGGCAGGTTAACCATGGGGCGGATTAACCACGGGGCGGATTAACCAGGGGGCGGATTAACCACAGTGCTGATTAACCACGGGACGGATTAACCACGAGGCAGATTAACCACAGCGCGGATTAACCACGGGGCAGTTTAACCGCAGGGCGGATTAACCATGGTGCGGATTAACCACGGGGCAGATTAACCACGGGATGGATTAACCACGGGGCGGATTAACCATGGGGTGGATTAACCACTGGGTGGATTAACCACGGGGCGGATTAACCACAGCGCGGATTAACCACGGGGCGGATTAACCACGGGGCGGATTAACCGCGGGGTGGATTAACCACGGGGTGGATTAACCGCGGGGCGGATTAACCACAGGGCAGATTAACCATGGGGCGGATTAAATACGGGACGGATTAACCGCAGCGTTGATTAACCATGGGGCGGATTAAACATGGGGTGGATTTACCACAGCATTGATTAACCACGGGGCAGATTAACCACGGCGCTGATTAACCACGGGGCAGATTAACCACGGGGCGGATTAACCACGGGACAGGTTAACCATGGGGCGGATTAACCACGGGGCGGATTAACCAGGGGGCGGATTAACCACAGTGCTGATTAACCACGGGGCGGATTAACCACGGGGCAGATTAACCACTGGGTGAATTAACCACGGGGCGGATTAACCACAGCGCTGATTAACCACGGGGTGGATTAACCACAACGCTGATTAACCACGGGGCGAATTAACCACGGGGTGGATTAACCGCGGGGCGGATTAAACACAGGGCGGATTAACCATGGGGCGGATTAATTATGGGGTGGATTAACCACCGTTGCAGATTAACCACCGGGCGGATTAACCATGGGGCGGATTAAACACGGGGCGGATTAACCACAACGCTGATTAACCACAGGGCGGATTAACCACGGGGCGGATTAACGACGCGACGGATTAACCACAGCGCTGATTAACCGTGGGGTGGATTAACCAAGAGGCGGATTAGCCACAGGGCGGATTAACCACCGGGCGGATTAACCATGGGGCGGATTAAGCACGGGGCGGATTAACCACAGGGCGGATTAACCACGGGGCGGATTAACCACAGGGTGGATTAACCATGGGGCGGATTAACCACGGGGCGGATTAACCACAGCGCTGATTAACCACGGGGCGGATTAATCACGGGGCTGATTAACCACGGGGTGGATTAACCACAGGGCGGATTAACCATGGGGCAGATGAAATACGGGGCAGATTAACCACCGGGGCGGATTAACCATGGGGCGGATTAACCACGGGACGGATTAACCACAGGGCTGATTGACCGTGGGATGGATTTACCACGGGGCGGATTAGCCACGGGGCGGATTAACCATGGGGCGCATTAACCACGGGGTGGATTAACCACAGGGCGGATTAACCATGGGGCGGATGAAATACGGGGCTGATTAACCACGGGGCGGATTAACCACGGGGCGGATTAACCACGGGACGGATTAACCACAGGGCTGATTGACCGTGGGATGGATTTACCACGGGGCGGATTAGCCACGGGGCGGATTAACCATGGGGCGGATTAACCACGGGGTGGATTAACCACAGGGCGGATTAACCATGGGGCGGATGAAATACGGGGCAGATTAACCACCGGGGCGGATTAACCATGGAGCGGATTAAACACGGGGCGGATTTACCACAGCGCTGATTAACCACGGGGCAGATTAATCACAGCGCTGATTAACCACGGGGCAGATTAACCATGGAGCGGATTAACCACAGCGCTGATTAACCACGGGGCGGATTTACCACGGGGCGGATTAACCACAGGGCGGATTAACCATGGGGCGGATTAAATATGGGGCGGATTAACCACCGTGGCGGATTAACCATGGGGCGGATTAACCACGGGGCGGATTAACCACGGGGTGGATTAACCACAGCGCTGATTAACCAGGGGGAGGATTAACCACAGGGCGGATTAACCACGGGGTGGATTAACCACTGGGTGGATTAACCGCAGGGCTGATTAACCACTGGGTGGATTAACCACGGGGCGGATTAACCACAGCGCGGATTAACCACGGGGCAGATTAACCACGGGGCGGATTAACCACGGGGTGGATTAACCGCGGGGCGGATTAACCACAGGGCAGATTAACCATGGGGCGGATTAAATATGGGGCGGATTAACCACCGTGGCGGATTAACCATGGGGCGGATTAACCACGGGGCGGATTAACCACAGTGCTGATTAACCACGGGGCAGATTAACCACGGGGCGGATTAACCGCAGCGCTGATTAACCACGGGGCGGATTAACCACGGGGCGGATTAACCATGGGGCGGATTAAATACGGGACGGATTAACTGCAGCGTTGATTAACCATGGGGCGGATTAAACATGGGGTGGATTTACCACAGCATTGATTAACCACGGGGCAGATTAACCACGGCGCTGATTAACCACGGGGCAGATTAACCACGGGGCGGATTAACCACAGGGCAGGTTAACCATGGGGCGGATTAACCACGGGGCGGATTAACCAGGGGGCGGATTAACCACAGTGCTGATTAACCACGGGACGGATTAACCACGAGGCAGATTAACCACAGCGCGGATTAACCACGGGGCAGTTTAACCGCAGGGCGGATTAACCATGGTGCGGATTAACCACGGGGCAGATTAACCACGGGACGGATTAACCACGGGGCGGATTAACCATGGGGTGGATTAACCACTGGGTGGATTAACCACGGGGCGGATTAACCACAGCGCGGATTAACCACGGGGCGGATTAACCACGGGGCGGATTAACCGCGGGGTGGATTAACCACGGGGTGGATTAACCGCGGGGCGGATTAACCACAGGGCAGATTAACCATGGGGCGGATTAAATACGGGACGGATTAACCGCAGCGTTGATTAACCATGGGGCGGATTAAACATGGGGTGGATTTACCACAGCATTGATTAACCACGGGGCAGATTAACCACGGCGCTGATTAACCACGGGGCAGATTAACCACGGGGCGGATTAACCACGGGACAGGTTAACCATGGGGCGGATTAACCACGGGGCGGATTAACCAGGGGGCGGATTAACCACAGTGCTGATTAACCACGGGGCGGATTAACCACGGGGCAGATTAACCACTGGGTGAATTAACCACGGGGCGGATTAACCACAGCGCTGATTAACCACGGGGTGGATTAACCACAACGCTGATTAACCACGGGGCGAATTAACCACGGGGTGGATTAACCGCGGGGCGGATTAAACACAGGGCGGATTAACCATGGGGCGGATTAATTATGGGGTGGATTAACCACCGTTGCAGATTAACCACCGGGCGGATTAACCATGGGGCGGATTAAACACGGGGCGGATTAACCACAACGCTGATTAACCACAGGGCGGATTAACCACGGGGCGGATTAACGACGCGACGGATTAACCACAGCGCTGATTAACCGTGGGGTGGATTAACCAAGAGGCGGATTAGCCACAGGGCGGATTAACCACCGGGCGGATTAACCATGGGGCGGATTAAGCACGGGGCGGATTAACCACAGGGCGGATTAACCACGGGGCGGATTAACCACAGGGTGGATTAACCATGGGGCGGATTAACCACGGGGCGGATTAACCACAGCGCTGATTAACCACGGGGCGGATTAATCACGGGGCTGATTAACCACGGGGTGGATTAACCACAGGGCGGATTAACCATGGGGCAGATGAAATACGGGGCAGATTAACCACCGGGGCGGATTAACCATGGGGCGGATTAACCACGGGACGGATTAACCACAGGGCTGATTGACCGTGGGATGGATTTACCACGGGGCGGATTAGCCACGGGGCGGATTAACCATGGGGCGCATTAACCACGGGGTGGATTAACCACAGGGCGGATTAACCATGGGGCGGATGAAATACGGGGCTGATTAACCACGGGGCGGATTAACCACGGGGCGGATTAACCACGGGACGGATTAACCACAGGGCTGATTGACCGTGGGATGGATTTACCACGGGGCGGATTAGCCACGGGGCGGATTAACCATGGGGCGGATTAACCACGGGGTGGATTAACCACAGGGCGGATTAACCATGGGGCGGATGAAATACGGGGCAGATTAACCACCGGGGCGGATTAACCATGGAGCGGATTAAACACGGGGCGGATTTACCACAGCGCTGATTAACCACGGGGCAGATTAATCACAGCGCTGATTAACCACGGGGCAGATTAACCATGGAGCGGATTAACCACAGCGCTGATTAACCACGGGGCGGATTTACCACGGGGCGGATTAACCACAGGGCGGATTAACCATGGGGCGGATTAAATATGGGGCGGATTAACCACCGTGGCGGATTAACCATGGGGCGGATTAACCACGGGGCGGATTAACCACGGGGTGGATTAACCACAGCGCTGATTAACCAGGGGGAGGATTAACCACAGGGCGGATTAACCACGGGGTGGATTAACCACGGGGCGGATTAACCACAGGGCGGATTAACCATGGGGCGGATTAAATATGGGGCGGATTAACCACCGTGGCGGATTAACCATGGGGCGGATTAACCACGGGGCGGATTAACCACAGCGCTGATTAACCACGGGGCGGATTAACCACGGCGCTGATTAACCACGGGGCGGATTAACCACGGGGCGGATTAACCACGGGACGGATTAACCACAGGGCTGATTGACCGTGGGATGGATTTACCACGCGGCGGATTAGCCACGGGGCAGATTAACCATGGGGCGGATTAACCACGGGGTGGATTAACCACAGGGCGGATTAACAATGGGGCGGATGAAATACGGGGCAGATTAACCACCGGGGCGGATTAACCATGGGGCGGATTAACCACGGGACGGATTAACCACAGGGCTGATTGACCGTGGGATGGATTTACCACGGGGCGGATTAGCCACGGGGCGGATTAACCATGGGGCGGATTAACCACGGGGTGGATTAACCACAGGGCGGATTAACCATGGGGCGGATGAAATACGGGGCAGATTAACCACAGGGGCGGATTAACCATGGAGCGGATTAAACACGGGGTGGATTTACCACAGTGCTGATTAACCACGGGGCAGATTAATCACGGCGCTGATTAACCACGGGGCAGATTAACCATGGAGCGGATTAACCACAGCGCTGATTAACCACGGGGCGGATTAACCACGGGGCGGATTAGCCGTGGGGCGGATTAACCACGGGGTGGATTAACCGTGGGGCGGATTAACCACGGGGTGGATTAACCGTGGGGCGGATTAACCACAGGGCGGATTAACCATGGGGCGGATTAAATATGGGGCGGATTAACCATGGGGCGGATTAACCACGGGTCGGATTAACCACAGCGCTGATTAACCACGGGGCGGATTAACCACGGGGCGGATTAACCGCAGCGCTGATTAACCACGGGGTGGATTAACCTCGGGGCAGATTAACCATGGGGCGGATTAACCACGGGGCGGATTAACCATGGGGCGGATTAACCACCGTGGCGGATTAACCATGGGGCGGATTAACCACGGGGCGGATTAACCACAGCGCTGATTAACCACAGGGCGGATTAACCACGGGGCGGATTAACCACAGCGCTGATTAACCATGGGGTGGATTAACCTCGGGGCAGATTAACCATGGGGCGGATTAATCACGGGGCGGATTAACCACGGGGCGGATTAGCCACAGGGCGGATTAACCACGGGACGGATTAAACACAGCGCTGATTAACCACGGGGCGGATTAGCCACGGGGCGGATTATACACCGGGCGGATTAACCATGGGGCGGGTTAAGCAAGGGGCGGATTAACCACAGCGCTGATTAACCACAGGGTGAATTAACCACGGGGCGGATTAACCACGGGACGGATTAACCACTGCGCTGATTAACCACGGGGCGGATTAACCACGGGGCGGATTAACCGCGGGGCGGATTAACCACTGGGTGGATTAACCACGGGGCAGATTAACCATGGGGCGGATTAACTATGTGGCGGATTAAATACGGGGCAGATTAACCACTGGGGCAGATTAACCATGGGGCGGATTAACCACGGGTTGGATTAACCACAACGCTGATTAACCACGGGGCGGATTAAGCACGGGGCGGATTAACCACAGCGCTGATTAACCACTGGGCGGATTAACCACGGGGCAGATTAACCACCGGGCGGATTAACCACGGGGCGGATTAACCACGGGGTGGATTAACCACAGCGCTGATTAACCACAGGGCGGATTAACCACAGCGCTGATTAACCAGGGACGGATTAACCACAGCGCTGATTAACCACGGGGCGGATTAACCATGGGGCAGATTAAGCAAGGGGCTGATTAACCACAGCGCTGATTAACCACAGCGCTGATTAACCACGTGGCGGATTAACCACGGGGAAAATTAACTCCCGGGGCGGATTAACCATGGGGCGGATTAACCACGGGGTGGATTAACCACAGGGCGGATTAACCATGGGGTGGATGAAATACTGGGCGGATTAACCACCGGGGCGGATTAACCATGGGGCGGATTAAACACGGGGCGGATTTACCACAGCGCTGATTAACCACGGGGCAGATTAACCATGGCGCTGATTAACCACGGGGCAGATTAACCATGGAGCGGATTAACCACAGCGCTGATTAACCACGGGGCGGATTAACCACGGGGCGGATTAACCGCGGGGCGGATTTACCACAGCGCTGATTAACCACGGGGCAGATTAACCACGGGGCAGATTAACCACGGAGCGGATTAACCACGGCGCTGATTAAGCACGGGGCGGATTAACCACGGGGCGGATTAACCGCGGGGCGGATTAACCGTGGGGCGGATTAACCACGGGGCGGATTAACCACGGGGCGGATTAACCACGGGGCGGATTAACCACAGGGCTGATTAACCATGGGGCGGATTAACCACGGGGCGGATTAACCACGGGGCGGATTAACCACAGGGCTGATTAACCATGGGGCGGATCAAATACGGGGCGGATTAACCACCGGGGCGGATTAACCATGGGGCGGATTAAACACGGGGCGGATTTACCACAGCGTCGATTAACCACAGGGTGAATTAACCACGGGGCGGATTAACCACGGGACGGATTAACCACTGCGCTGATTAACCACGGGGCGGATTAACCACGGAGCGGATTAACCGCGGGGCGGATTAACCACGGGGCGGATTAACTATGTGGCGGATTAAATACGGGGCAGATTAACCACTGGGGCAGATTAACCACGGGGCGGATTAACCACGGGTTGGATTAACCACAACGCTGATTAACCACGGGGCGGATTAAGCACGGGGCGGATTAACCACAGCGCTGATTCACTGCTGGGCGGATTAACCACGGGGCAGATTAACCACCGGGCGGATTAACCACGGGGCGGATTAACCACGGGGCGGATTAACCACAGCGCTGATTAACCACGGGGCGGATTAACCACAGCGCTGATTAACCACGGGGCGGATTAACCATGGGGTGGATTAAGCAAGGGGCGGATTAACCACAGCGCTGATTAACCACGTGGCGGATTAACCACGGGGCAAATTAACTCCCGGGGCGGATTAACCATGGGGCGGATTAACCACGGGGTGGATTAACCACAGGGCGGATTAACCATGGGGCGGATGAAATACGGGGCGGATTAACCACCGGGGCGGATTAACCATGGGACGGATTAAACACGGGGCGGATTTACCACAGCGCTGATTAACCACGGGGCAGATTAACCATGGCGCTGATTAACCACGGGGCAGATTAACCATGGAACAGATTAACCACAGCGCTGATTAACCACGGGGCGGATTAACCACGGGGCGGATTAACCGCGGGGCGGATTTACCACAGCGCTGATTAACCACGGGGCAGATTAACCACGGTGCTGATTAACCACGGGGTAGATTAACCACGGGGCGGATTAACCACGGGGCGGATTAAATACGGGGCGGATTAACCACCGGGGCGGATTAACCATGGGGCGGATTAAACACGGGGCGGATTTACCACAGCGTTGATTAACCACGGGGCAAATTAACCACGGCGCTGATTAACCACGGTGCAAATTAACCACGGGGCGGATTAACCGCGGGGCAGGTTAACCATGGGGCGGATTAACCACGGGGCGGATTAACCACGGGGTGGATTAATCACAGTGCTCATTAACCACGGGGCGGATTAACCACGGGGCAGATTAACCACTGGGTGGATTAACCACGGGGCGGATTAACCATGGGACGGATTAAACACGGGGCGGATTTACCACAGCGCTGATTAACCACGGGGCAGATTAACCATGGCGCTGATTAACCACGGGGCAGATTAACCATGGAACAGATTAACCACAGCGCTGATTAACCACGGGGCGGATTAACCACGGGGCGGATTAACCGCGGGGCGGATTTACCACAGCGCTGATTAACCACGGGGCAGATTAACCACGGTGCTGATTAACCACGGGGTAGATTAACCACGGGGCGGATTAACCACGGGGCGGATTAAATACGGGGCGGATTAACCACCGGGGCGGATTAACCATGGGGCGGATTAAACACGGGGCGGATTTACCACAGCGTTGATTAACCACGGGGCAAATTAACCACGGCGCTGATTAACCACGGTGCAAATTAACCACGGGGCGGATTAACCGCGGGGCAGGTTAACCATGGGGCGGATTAACCACGGGGCGGATTAACCACGGGGTGGATTAATCACAGTGCTCATTAACCACGGGGCGGATTAACCACGGGGCAGATTAACCACTGGGTGGATTAACCACGGGGTGGATTAACCACAGCGCTGATTAACCACGGGGCGGATTAACCATGGGGCGGATTAACCGCAGCACTGATTAACCACGGGGCGGATTAACCACGGGGTGGATTAACCGCGGGGCGGATTAACCACCGGGCGGATTAACCATGGGGCGGATTAACCACAGCGCTGATTAACCGTGGGGTGGATTAACCAAGGGGCGGATTAGCCACCGGGCGGATTAACCATCGGGCGGATTAACCATGGGGCGGATTAAGCACGGGGCGGATTAACAACAGGGCGGATTAACCACGGGGCGAATTAACCACAGGGTGGATTAACCATGGGGCGGATTAACCACGGGGCGGATTAACCACGGGGTGGATTAACCACAGCGCTGATTAACCAGGGGGAGGATTAACCACAGGGTGGATTAACCATGGGGCGGATTAACCATGGGGCGGATTAACCACAGGGTGGATTAACCACAGCGCTGATTAACCACGGGGCGGATTAGTCACGGGGCGGATTAACCGCAGCGTTGATTAACCACGGGGCGGATTAACCACGGGACAGATTAACCACGGGGCGGATAGAACATGGGGTGGATTAACCACGGCGCTGATTAACCACGGGGCGGATTAACCACGAGGCGGATTAACCACGGGACGGATTAACCACAGGGCTGATTGACCGTGGGATGGATTTACCACGGGGCGGATTAGCCACAGGGCGGATTAACCATGGGGCGGATTAACCACGGGGTGGATTAACCACAGGGCGGATTAACCATGGGGCGGATGAAATACGGGGCGGATTAACCAACGGGGCGGATTAACCATGGGGCGGATTAAACACGGGGCGGATTTACCACAGCGCTGGTTAACCACGGGGCAGATTAACCACGGCGCTGATTAACCACGGGGCAGATTAACCACGGAGCAGATTAACCACAGCGCTGATTAACCACGGGCGGATTAACCACGGGGCGGATTAACCGCGGGGCGGATTAACCACGGGGTGGATTAACCGTGGGGCGGATTAACCACAGGGCGGATTAACCATGGGGCGGATTAAATATGGGGCGGATTAACCACCGTGGCGGATTAACCATGGGGCGGATTAACCACGGGGCGGATTAATCACAGCGCTGATTAACCACGGGGCGGATTAACCACGGGGCAGATTAACCGCAGCGCTGATTAACCACGGGGCGGATTAACCACGGGGTGGATTAACCACAGCGCTGATTAACCACGGGGTTGATTTAACCTCGGGGTGGATTAACCACGTGGCGGATTAAATATGGGGCGGATTAACCACCGTGGCGGATTAACCATGGGGCGGATTAACCACGGGGCGGATTAATCACAGCGCTGATTAACCACGGGGCGGATTAACCACGGGGCGGATTAACCACGGCGCTGATTAACCACGGGGCAGATTAACCATGGAGCGGATTAACCACAGCGCTGATTAACCACGGGGCGGATTAACCGCGGGGCAGATTAACCACGGGGTGGATTAACCGTGGGGCGGATTAACCACAGGACGGATTAACCATGGGGCGGATAAATATGGGGCGGATTAACCACCGTGGCGGATTAACCATGGGGCGGATTAACCACGGGGCGGATTAACCACAGCGCTGATTAACCACGGGGCGGATTAACCACGGGGCAGATTAACCACAGCGCTGATTAACCACGGGGCGGATTAACCACGGGGTGGATTAACCACAGCGCTGATTAACCACGGGGTTGATTTAACCTCGGGGTGGATTAACCACGTGGCGGATTAACCACGGGGCGGATTAACCACAACGCTGATTAACCACGGGGCGGATTAGCCACAGTGCGGATTAACCACGGGACGGATTAATCACAGCGCTGACTAACCATGGGGTGGATTAACCAAGGGGCGGATTAGCCACGGGGCAGATTAACCATGGGGCGGATTAAGCACGGTGTGGATTAACCACGGGGCGGATTAACCACGGGGCGAATTAACTCCCGGGGCGGATGAACCATGGGGCGGATTAACCACGGGGTGGATTAACCACAGCGCTGATTAACCACGGGGCGGATTAATCACGGGGCGGATTAACCACGGGGCGAATTAACTCCCGGGGCGGATTAACCATGGGGCGGATTAACCACGGGGTGGATTAACCACAGCGCTGATTAACCACGGGACGGATTAATCCCGGGGCGGATTAACCACGGGGCGAATTAACTCCCGGGGCGGATTAACCATGGGGCGGATTAACCACGGGGTGGATTAACCACAGCGCTGATTAACCACGGGGCGGATTAATCACGGGGCGGATTAACCGCACCGCTGATTAACCATGGGGCGGATTAACCACGGGGCGGATTAACCGCAGCGCTGATTAACCACGGGGCGGATTAACCACGGGGCAGATTAACCACAGCGCTGATTAACCACCGGGCGCATTAACCACGGGGCGGATTAACCACGGGGCGAATTAACTCCCGGGGCGGATTAACCATGGGGCGGATTAACCACAGGGTGGATTAACCACAGCGCTGATTAACCACGGGGCGGATTAATCATGGGACGGATTAACCGCACCGCTGATTAACCGCGGGGCAGATTAACCACGGGGCGGATTAACCGCAGCGCTGATTAACCACGGGGCGGATTAACCACGGGGCAGATTAACCACAGCGCTGATTAACCACCGGGCGGATTAACCACGGGGCGGATTAACCACGGGGCAGATTAACCATGGATCGGATTAACCACCGGGTGGATTAACCACGGGGCGGATTAACCACAGCGCTGATTAACCACGGGGCGGATTAGCCATGGGGCGGATTAAGCAAGGGGCGGATTAACCACAGCGCTGCTTAACCACGGGGCGAATTAACTCCTGGGGCGGATTAACCACGGGGCGGATTAACCACAGCGCTGATTAACCACGGGGCGGATTAACCATGGGGCGGATTAAGCAAGGGGCGGATTAACCACAGCGCTGATTAACCACGGGGCGGATTAACCACGGGGCAAATTAACTCCCGGGGCGGATTAACCACTGGGCGGATTAACCACAGCGCTGATTAACCACGGGGCGAATTAACTCCCGGGGCGGATTAACCATGGGGCGGATTAACCGCGGGGTTAATTAACTCCCGGGGCAGATTAACTACGGGGCGGATTAACCATGGGGCGGATTAACCGCGGGGTGAATTAACTCCCGGGGCGGATTAACCACGGGGCGGATTAACCATGGGGCGGATTAACCACGGGTTGGATTAACCACAGCGCTGATTAACCACAGGGCGGATTAAGCACGGGGCGGATTAACCACCGGGCGGATTAACCACGGGGCGGATTAACCACCGGGCGGAATAACCACGGGGCGGATTAACCACGGGGCGGATTAACCACAGCGCTGATTAACCAGGGGTGGATTAACCACAGCGCTGATTAACCACGGGGCGGATTAACCACGGAGCGGATTAACCATGGGGCGGATTAACCACGGAGCAGATTAACCACAGCGCTGATTAACCACGGGGCGGATTAACCACAACGCTGATTAACCATGGGGCGGATTAACCACAGCGCTGATTTACCACGGGGCGGATTAACCATAGAGCAGATTAACCACAGTTCTGATTAACCACGGGGCGGATTAACCACAACGCTGATTAACCACGGGGTGGATTAACCACAGAGCGGATTAACCACAGTTCTGATTAACCACGGGGCGGATTAACCACAACGCTGATTAACCACGGGGCGGATTAACCACAGGGCGGATGAGGCTGCAGCCCCAGACCCACCAAATAAATGTAGGGAAAAAAAATAATGTCTCCCAAATAGACTGAATAGAATGGACAATAAGAGAGGAAAAACAAGACAGAGGAAAATATTGTTTATTGGCCTAGCGTCTACATATCTATTTTTGCAGAGTACCTATAAACACTAATGCACCTATATACACTAATGCACCTATATACACTAATGTCCGTATATATACTAATGTACCTATATACACTAATATATCAATATACAATAATATACCTATATACACTAATGTCCGTATATATACTAATGTACCTATATACACTAATATATCAATATACAATAATATACCTATATACACTAATGTCCGTATATATACTAATGTCCGTATATACACTAATGTAGCTATATACACTAATATACCAATATACACTAATGTCCCTATATACACTAATATACCTATATACACTAATGTAACACTATACACTAATGCAACTATATACACTAATATACCTATATACACTTATGTACCGAATGTACATTAATGTACTGATATTGACTAATGTCCCTATATACAGTAACATACCTATATACACTAATGTACCGATATACACTAATGTACATATATACACCAATGCACCGATATACACTAATGATCCTATATGCACTAGTATACCTATATGCACTAATGTACTGATATACACTAATGTACCTATATACACCAATGCACCAATATACACTAATGACCCAATATGCACTAAGGTACCTATATACACTAATATACCTATATATACAAATATACCTATGTACACTAATGCACCGAAATACACTAATGTACCGATGTACACTAATGTACCTATATACAGAAGTACCTATCGACACTAATGTACCTATATACACTAATGTTCCTATATACAGAAGTACCCATGTACACTAATGTACCTATATACACTAATGTTCCTATATACAGAAGTACCCATATACACTAATGTACCTATATACACTAATGGTCTTATATACAGAAGTGCCTATATACACTAATGTACCGATATACAGAAGTACCTATATTCACTTATATACCGATATACAGAGCAGAATATGTACTAGCCTGTTTTATTTCACATGTTATTGAGAGAAATTTGCATATATATATATATATATATAGGAATCTAGTATTGCAATGTTACCAGAATCAGACCTACTTGATCCAGAGTATATGCTTTCAATATTGAATATACTGGTCTATTGCCCCTAAAACAATGCAGCACTCCCTCTGTACTGTCTCTACAACAACACAGCGCTCCCTCGGTTCTGCCCCTCCAACAGTGCAGCACTCCCTCAGTACTGCCACTCTGGCAGTGCAGCGCTCCCTCAGTACTGCCCTTCCAACAGTGCAGCGCTCCCTCAGTACGGCCCCTCCAACAGTGCAGCGCTCCCTCAGTACTGTCCCTCCAACAGTGCAGCGCTCCCTCAGTACTGCCCCTCCGACAGTGCGGCACTCCCTCAGTACTGCCCCTCCGACAGTGCGGCACTCCCTCAGTACTGCCCCTCCGACAGTGCGGCACTTTCTCAGTACTGCCCCTCCGACAGTGCGGCACTCCCTCAGTACTGCCCCTCCGACAGTGCGGCACTCCCTCAGTACTGCCCCTCCGACAGTGCGGCGCTCCCTCAGTGCTGCCCCTCCGACAGTGCGGCACTTTCTCAGTACTGCCCCCCGACAGTGCGGCACTCCCTCAGTACTGCCCCTCCAACAGTGCAGCGCTCCCTCAGTACTGCCCCTCCAACAGTGCAGTGCTCCCTCAGTACTGCCCCTCCAACAGTGCAGCGCTCCCTCAGTACTGCCCCTCCGACAGCGCGGCACTTTCTCAGTACTGCCCCCCGACAGTGCGGCACTCCCTCAGTACTGCCCCTCCGACAGTGCAGCGCTCCCTCAGTACTACCCCCCGACAGTGCGGCACTCCCTCAGTACTGCCCCTCCGACAGTGCAGCGCTCCCTCAGTACTACCCTCCGACAGTGCGGCACTTTCTCAGTACTGCCCCTCCGACAGTGCAGCACTCCCTCAGTACTGCCCCTCCGACAGTGCGGCACTTTCTCAGTACTGCACTGGGAGTGTCAGCCTAGATTTTGTGCTGTCGTCTCTGGAGTGGACTTGAACTCAAAATCTTCTGACTCAGAGGTGAAAGTGCTACCCATTGAGACACGGCTTACACTACTAAAACTAGTGCATGTGGTTAAAATGGTGTTGCTGTCGCCACACCTGTGGCTGCTCAATGATTTCTATTGGACAACATGGGGATAAAAAATGAAAATGTTTTCCACTTTGTGACCAGCCGAGAAAACCGTCTCCTCTTGTCAAGCTGCAACAACAAGCTATAAATGTCAAGAAAATTATGGTTTATATAAATGAATGGATTTTACCACCAATTTTCCACCAGTTTTCGGAAGCAAAACTGAGCAAAATAGGGTATTAAAGCCTACTTAAAAAAATGTACCAGAATTATCCTCTGAGAAAACCACGTGTTCAGTACCCACCTCAACACATTTAATTGGGGTTGGGTAATCTTACATTTCGTTTTTATTCATTCTCAGGATGTGGGTGTCACTGGCAAAACCGGCATTTATTGTCCTTCCCTAACACAACTGGATGGCTTGCAGTTAAGAGTTAACCACCTCGGTGTGGGACTGGAGTCACTTATAGGCTCAGACTGGGTAAGGATGGCAGGTTTCCTTCCCTAAAGAACATTAGTGAACCAGTTGGGATTTTACGACAATCCGACAGCTTCATGGTCACTTTCACTGATAAAAATATTTCCAAATGGTTCAAATTCTCAGACTATTGTGGTGCAGTTTGAACTCATGTTATTTGGCTTATTAGTCCAGGGCGTGGAGGCCCCGACCTGCATGAGAACACCAGCGGCAGGTCGGGGCCATAAAAGGAGCGGTGAGCGGGGGCCCGGGAGCAGCGTGGAGGCCACTTCAGCAAGCAGTGCGAGCTAGTGCAGGAGGGCAACGGCAGTGAAGAGTGACGACATCAAGGTCCAGGTCGGTGATTGGAGCGTGGACACGTAAGCAGGAGCGGCGAGAGACTGTGGAGGGATGTGATCGGGGTGCAGGAGAGGTGCGTGTTCGGGGCCAGGGGCCCAGGGTCAACACGGGCCAGCCCACACTGCGATATGTGTGCGCACTGGGTCCGTGCAGCAGAGCTGGTCTCCAGCCATCCTGGTTAACCCTTGCCACTGGACCAAGACCTAGCTCTGTCAAGCCCGTGTGGTGGCTGGTGTGCAACGGTCACCACACGTTAAAACAATCCACACACAGGCATCTTCCACCCTTCAACATGTAGTTCGGGATGTGGAATATTAGGTCCTTCATTGAAACACCTGAGAACTCATCCCTTCATGGTGTGGAAGCAAGTCATCCTCATTTCGAGGGACTGCTGATGATGATGATGATGATCATGATCATTAACATTTTCATTGACGCCCCCCTGAGGTACAGCCTCTGTGTCTATCTGAGCAGAGCTGGAAGAGGACAGTGCCCCTGACACGGACTCTCCGCAGCTCTCACTGCCACCACTCCCTGCTCATGCTCACTTGTGAACTGGGAGTCACCAGGTGAGTTCAAACCTAACTGTCTAACAGAACCAGTCAAAGCTCTGGTAACTACGCTGGCGCCTGGTAACCACGCTGGCGCCTGGTAACCACGTGTCCTGTGACTGTGCATCGTCAGCATGATCAGCTCCTCGCAGGAATCCTCGTCAACAACGGGGGGGACCTTTTGTTCGTGAAGGTCCTGAGGGAGAGAAAGATGGGTAAGGTTTACACATTGACCTTTACAAATGCTCACCATTTCCTGCTCACCTCCTCCTCACCTCCTCCTCACCTCCTCCTGCTCACCTCCTGCTCCCCTCCTCCTCACCTCCTCCTTCTCACCTCCTGCTCCCCTCCTCCTCCCCTCCTCCTGCTCATCTCCTGCTCACCTCCTCCTCACCTCATCCTCACCTCCTCCTGCCCTCCTCCTCACCTCCTCCTCACCTTCTCCTCACTTCCTCCTGCTCACCTCCTCCTGCTCACCTCCTCCTGCTCACCTCCTCCTCACCTCCTCCTCCTCACCTCCTCCTCCTCACCTCCTCCTGCCCTCCTCCTCACCTCCTCCTGCTCACTTCCTCCTGCTCACCTCCTCCTGCTCACCTCCTCCTGCTCACCTCCTGCTCACCTCCTCCTGCTCACTTCCTCCTGCTCACCTCCTCCAGCTCACCTCCTCCTGCTCACCTCCTGCTCACCTCCTCCTGCTCACTTCCTCCTGCTCACCTCCTCCTGCTCACCTCCTGCTCACCTCCTGCTCACCTCCTCCTGCTCACCTCCTCCTGCTCACCTCCTCCTCACCTCCTCCTCACCTCCTCCTGCTCACCTCCTCCTGCTCACCTTCTGCTAACCTCCTCCTGCTCACCTCCTCCTGCTCCTCCTCACCTCCTCCTGCTCACCTCCTGCTCACCTCCTCACCTCCTCCTCCTCACCTCCTCCTGCTCCCCTCCTCCTCACCTCCTCCTGCTCACCTCCTGCTCACCTCCTCACCTCCTCCTCCTCACCTCCTCCTGCTCCCCTCCTCCTCCCCTCCTGCTCACCTCCTGCTCACCTCTTGCTCACCACCAGACAATGTCCAGCTCCAACAAGAGAGACTCTAACCCCCGCCCCTCGACTTTCAACCACATTATTATTGGGATGGCCGTTATGTTACCAGTAATCCAGAGGCCTGGACTAATGATCCAGGAACATGAGTTCAAATCCCACCACGGCAGCTGGGAATTTAAATTCAGTTAATTAAATAAATAAATAAAGCTCGTATCAGTAATGGTGCCTGTGAAACTATCAGCTTATTAGTAAAACCCAACTGGTTCACTTATGTCCTTTCGGGAAGGAAATCTGCCATCCTTACCTGGTCTGGCCTATATGAGACTCTGAGTCCAGAACCACAGCAATGCCTCTGAAATGCCCTAGCTCAGTTGTACCAAACCGCAACAAAAAATTATACTAAGTATAAAACCGGACAGCATCGGCCTAGGCACCAGACACGGGAACAGCACTCCCAGCCCAGCCGACCCGGCAAAGTCCTCCTCACTGACATCTGAGGACTTGTGCCAAAATTGGGAGAGCTGTCCCACAGACTGGTCAAGCAACAGCCTGACATAGTCATACTCACAGAATCATACCTTTCAGCCAATGTCGCAGAGATCTTCCCTCACTATCCCTGTAGACAGACCCACTAGAGATGGCACCACAGTGGTATGCAGTCGGGAGGGAGTGGCACTGGGAGTCCTCAGCATTGACTCTGGGACCCATGAAGTCTCATGGTTTCAGGTTAAAAATGAGCAGGGAAGCCTCCTGCTGATTACCACCTACTGTGCTGAGGAATCAGTACTCTTCCATGTTGAACACCACTTTGAAGAAAGAGGTGCAGGCTTATACCATGTGGAGCTTGTAAATCAGAAGAGATTGTGGGATGAGGGGGAAGTGAGAAGGAGGATAACATTTGAGGATGCTGGTAAGTTGTATTCTTTCAACCACCTGCTCCTCCAAGAATGGCCAGAACCATCTCCTCCAAGGGGGTGAGATCACGCAGGCTATGCCAGCAGCCGAGAACGTGAGTTCTGAAGGCTGTGTTGCCTGCACGGTGCGAGGGTTAAGGACACCTCCTGTGGGCTGGAGAGGAACTTGGAGTGGGAGGAGAAAGTCCCAGAGGTCGTGGTCCACGTGGGTACCAACGACACAGTTTGGACAAAGAAAGAGGTTCTACAGAGGAATTATGAGCAGCTAGGGACTAAATTAAAAAGCAGAACCACAAAGGCAATAATCTCTAGATTACTACCTGAGCCACCAGAAAATTTGCATAGGGCAAATAAGATCAGAGAGATGAATGCGTGGCTCAAAGATTGGTGTGGGAGAAATGGGTTTCAATTCTGGAACACTGGCATCAGTACTGGAGTAAGAGGGAGTTGTTCCATTTGGACGGGTCCACTTAGACCGTGCTGGAACTAGGGTATTGGCGAATCAAATAACTATGGCTGTAGAGAGGGCTTTAAACTAAATAGTGGAGGGGGTGGTGGGGCAGGGAGGGTTCAGGTAAGGGGAAATTTTAAAAGTCAAAGGAGAAGGCAGTAGTGCAGGATAGCGATAGGGGTAATGATAACCAGAATGTGACAGGAAGGCACAGCGCATATAAACATAAGAGTGCACCAGAAAGTACAGTCAGAGTAGGGAAAAATGTTAAAAAGACAAAATTAAAAGCTTTTTATCTGAATGCACGCAGCATTCATAACGAGATAGATGAGTTGATGGCACAAATAGAAATAAATGGGTATGATCATTGGAACAGAGGAGGTTGAGAGGAGACCTCATCGAGGCGTACAAAATATTGAGGGGCCTGGACATAGTGGATAGTAAGGGTCTATTTCCATTGGTTGGGGGGGGGCTATTACGAGGGGGCATAGTTTTAAGGTGGTTGGTGGAAGGTTCAGAGGGGATTTGAGGGGAGGCTTCTTCACACAGAGGGTTGTGAGGGTCTGGAACTCACTACCTGGACGGGTGGTGGATGCAGAAACCCTCACCACTTTTAAGAGATGGTTGGATGGGCACTTAAAGTGCAGTAACCTGCAGGGTTACGGACCTAGAGCTGGTAATTGGGATTAGACTAGATGACCTTTTGATGGTCGCGCAGATATAATGGTAAGTACTAGGAATAAAATACGGCCAGGATGATCTCCTGGACTAGTTTTGATCACCTGGATGGGTCGGAGAGGAATTCTCCCAGATTTTTTCTCCCTAAATTGGTCTGGGTTTTTATCTGGTTTTTGCCTCTCCCAGGAGATCACATGGCTCCAGTTGGGGTGGAGTGTAGATGTTTTTAGTGTAAGGGGTGTTGCAGTGGTGTGGGGCTGAAGAGATAGTGGATTGGTTGTAATCTACCAAAATTGCCTGGATTCTGGAGAGGTCCCAGCAGATTGGAAAGCCACAAATGTAATGCCCCTATTCAAGAAAGTAGGGAGACAGAAAGCAGGGAACTATAGACCAGTTAGCCTAACATCGGTCGTTGGGAAAATGCTGGAGTCCATTATTAAGGAATTAGCGGCAGGACACTTAGAAAATCATAATACAATCAAGCAGTTAGCATGATTTTATGAAAGGAAAATCATGTTTGACAAATTTGCTAGAGTTCTTTGAGGATGTAATAAGCAGGCTGGATAAAGGGGAATCAATAGATTTTGTGTATTTGGATTTCCAGAAGGCATTCGATAAGATGCCACATAAAAGGTTACTGCACGGGGTTGGGGGGTAATATATTAGCATGGATAGAGAATTGGCTAACTAACAGAAAACAGAAAGTCGGGATAAATGGATCATTTTCAGGTTGGCAAACAGTAACTAGTGGGGTGCCGCAGGGATCAGTGCTGGGGTCTCAACTATTTACAATCTATATTAATGACTTGGATGAAGGGACCGAGTGTAATGTAGCCAAATTTGCTGATGATACAAAGATAGGTGGGAAAGCAAGTTGTGAGGAGAACACAAAGAATCTGCAAAGGGATATATAGATAGGTTAACTGAGTGGGCAAAAATTTGGCAGATGGAGGGAAAATGTGAGGCTATGCACTTTGATAGGAAGAATAAAAAAGCAAATTATTATTTAAATGGAGAGAGACTACAAAATGCTGTGTTACAGAGGGATCTGGGGGTCCTTGTATATGAAACACAAAAAGTTAGCATACAGGTACTGCATTCACGTGGCAATTAGGATGGCAATTGGAATGTTAGATTTTATTGCAAGGGGGATGGAGTATAAAAGTAGGGAAGTCCTGCTACAAATGTACAGGGTATTGGTGAGGCCACACCTGGAGTACTGCATGCAGGTTTGGTCCTCTTATTTAAGGAAGGGTATATTTGCATAGGAGACAATTTAGAGAAGGTTCACGAGGTTGATTCCTGAGATGAAGGGGTTGTCTTATGAAGAAAGGTTGAGCAGGTTAGGCCTATACGCATTGGAGTTTAGAAGAATGAGAGGGGATCTTATTGAAACATATAAGATTCTGAGGGGACTTGACAGTGTAGGTGCAGAGAGAAACAGAGTTAATGTTTCAGGTCGATGATCCTTCATCAGAACTGGCGAATGTTCGAAATGAACAGATTTTTAAGGAGCACTGAAAGGGGGAGGGGAGAAAAGAACAAAAGGGAAGGTCTGTGATGGGGGGAAGACAGGAGAGATTAGAGAGACAAAAGGGATGACGGGCTGACTTGAAATGGTAATGGCCGGAGTTAGAAAAAGATTAGTCGAGATAGGGTGTGAATGGGAACAGGGAGAAAAAATACATAAGATCGTTGGGGGGTTATAAAAAAGGAGGAAAGGGAGCATAATATGGGCAGAGGTTACAGTCTGAAATTGTTGAACTCGATGTTGAGTCCAGAAGGCTGTAAAATGCCTAACCGAAAGATGAAGTGCTGTTTCTTGAGCTTATGAGCTTCGTTGGAACAGTGGAGGAGACCGAGGGCAGAAATGTCGGAGTGAGAGTGGTGCAGGGAATTAAAGTGACAGGCGACCGGAAGCTCGGAGGTCACGCTTACGGACTGCGATGGAGAAATGGAGATGAGTCTTGCAGTAAAGGGTGTGATTGTCAGCCGATGGTGTTTGTCCTCGGGCTGCCCACTGCACTGACTGTCACTGTCGCCAGTGCGGAGTTGGAGGTTAGGCACTGGTGACGGAGGAAGCTGCTACCTCTGTTAGTCTGAGTGTAAGAGGACTGTGTCGACTATGATGAACGCGCTGCTGAATAACTTTGTTTCAATGGTTCTGTTCTCCGTAAACAGGAACAGCGATTTCAGAAAGGCCAGGTTCTGGTTTAAGCGAAAAAAAATGGCATTTTATTTTTGCCGAAAGTAGCTATGATGCAACTAAATGAATCCTTCAGAAGCGAACGACACAGACAGAGACATCTAGACACAATAAGATATTGATTACAATCATTTGGTTGTACGTCAGTCTGATTAATGGTCCCCTTATACTATCCTGAAATCCTAAATTGTGAATGGGTGCAGAGAGACATCTGATATCTGAGCATCACTGGCAGTAAAGTGTGTCCCGGACAGGCGTGTGAGTTGGCCTTGCAATGGTATGAATATTTAATTAATAATTAGTCATGTAATTCCTCCTCAGGAGTGATTATCCCTGGAACTGGTTTGTGAATTTAATTATTAGCAGCCTTTTTGTTTCCATGTCCCCTCATTACTGTCAGGATTGATGCAACATAAACTTCATTAAAAATTAAAGCTCGAGTCTTAATTACAAGGCTACCCTGACTGAAGTTAGAATTAGCCAACTCAGTGATGTGCAAATGAGTGCATTATTTTAGAAAGATGCTCCAAGTAGTATGCTAATTTAGCAGGTTCACAGTAGTAGACCTTTTCACTTGCGGTTGCATATTCATTAAATGCACTATGCAAATTTAATGTAGCAGCCTTACTAATGCCTTGTTAATTTATTCCGATTTATTGAGTACGACTTGTATCAAGTGCAAATTTAATTACTCTATCTCCTTGGATGTTGCAAGAAGTTAGTTGAGGTTTAGAGTGTGTAAATCTGGATTACTGCAGTTTGATCGAGAATGTGGTATCAAAGGACACGGTTTTTATAACTGTGCTTGAAAGGATGTTTGATTTACTTATGGAATGATCTAAGAAATCACTAAAATTACACTTGCAGCTTCCCAAAAGGAAAGTAAAAGTCTCGGCTGTATTAAGTAAAGAGCTCAGCATTGCTGAGCTCACAGTCTAATGGATATAATGGGCCAGCGGAGATGGGAAGGGTTATTGGCCGAGATGCAGGTGTCACACAGTGAAGCCACACCAGATGAATGTGCTGCTGTTTGCCTCCACGCAAAGTCGTCAAGTGTTAGACTTCCATGTCCCTCTCCAGGAACCGACCGCCTCACGTTCTGCTACGTCCTCGGTACGGCCCAAGCCATGAATTCCATTTCTCGGCTTTCCAAACGTTCTCACGTGGATGGCAGCGAGATGACAAGGTAAAGAACAGACGGCAGCAGCACACAGAAGGGAATCAGACGCTTGAAACGGAAAGGCGAAGAAGAAAAGCCGAGGGCCGATATGGCGAATGAGACCTTGGAGAGAGACGACTGTACGGGCCGTGCTGGGGTAGGATAGTCACCCAGTAGCTGCTGGCTATCAATTCGACAAACACTTATGGCAGCATCTGACGCGCAAGAGTTGGGAGTCGGGAGGTTCCTATCTGTTCCCTCCTTCTTCAGCAGTCCCTCAGGGTCGAGGATGACTTGCTTTCACACTAACATGAGTTCTCAGGTGACTGATGAGACCAATGCGGGACCTACAGTCTCTGTCTCAGGTGGGGCAGATGGTGGTTGGAGGGACAGGTGGGTGGGGTGCTTGGGTTGTCGTGCGCTCCTTCCGCTGTTTGCGCTTGGCTTTCCGCATGCTGCCGGCAAAGAGATTCGAGGTGTTCGACGCCTTCTCGGATGCTTCTCCCCCACTTTGAGCAGTCTTGGGCCAGGGATTCCCAGGTGTCACTGGGGATGTTGCACTTTTTCAAGGAGGCTTCGAGGGTGTCTTTGAAGTGTTTCCTCTGTTCCCACAGCCTCGGTGGCGTCAACCAATAAGAGTAAATTGTCAAGTGCAGGGAGTTAGTACATTGGATACTTGATGCACGTGGTGATACTGCAGATAAAATCAGATGGTTCACCAAGCTCACGGTCTACAAGGCCGGAGTAATACCCGTCCTCCTGTATGGCTCAGAGACGTGGACCATGTACAGTAGACACCTCAAGTCGCAGGAGAAATACCACCAGCGATGTCTCCGCAAGATCCTGCAAATCCCCTGGGAGGACAGATGCACAAACATTAGCGTCCTCGACCAGGCCAACATCCCCAGCATTGAAGCACTGACCACACTTGATCAGCTCCGCTGGGCAGGCCACTTAGTCCACATGCCAGACTCGAGACTCCCAAAACAAACGCTCTATTCGGAACTCGTCCACGGCAAAAGAGCTAGAGGCGGGCAGAGGAAACGTTACAAGGACACCCTCAAAGCCTCCCTGATAAAGTGCGACATCCCCACTGACACCTGGGAGTCCCTGGCCATAGACAGCCCTAAGTGGAGGAAGTGCATCCGGGAGGGCGCTGAGTACCTCGTGTATTGTCGCCGATGGCATGCAGAAATCAAGCAGCGGAAGGAACATGCGACAAACCAGGCTCCCCACCCTCCCTTTCCCTCAACGACTATCTGTCCGACCTGTGACAGGCACTGTGGTTCTCGTATTGGACTGGTCAGCCACCTGAGAACTCATGCTAAGAGTGGAAGCAAGTCTTCCTCGATCCTGAGGGACTGCCTATGATGATGATGATCCCCTAATTAATTATTAGGCCACGTGGTATCTTTAACCACATTCAAAATTCAGCCCATTCAAAATTCAGGACATGTGAGTTTTCTCCATTAAAAGAGCCAGATGCACGGGACCTCCACTGCCCTGAGCAGATGCATCACCGCGTGCCTTAAGGGGAGCATTGGTTAGTGTTCCTGACGGAGCGAACCTGGTATTAACCCAAGGATGGGATCATGCCGTGCGTGATTGTGAGTGACCGAGAAACCCACAGCTTCGCGCACCGAATTTAACGGTCATACGTAACTTAATTAAAGCCCGGCCTGTTCTTCAATAGAATGACAAGTCGGGGCCGTACCACACAGCTCCAAGAGGCAATGATCATGCCACTACTACACAAGGAAGTCCAGATCAGTGAGAAAAGCTGCAGGAGTCAAACGAAGAAACTGAATTACCGGAGGGCATTGGAAGGTTTTCTGAAAAGAGAGATGACCATACCCGCGTACGTAGGGAGATCATACCCGGGTACGTAGGGTGATCATACCCAGGTATGTAGGGTGATCATATCCGGGTACGTAGGGTGATCATACCCGGGTACGTAGGGTGATCATACCCTGGTACGTAGGGTGATCATACCCGGGTACGTAGGGTGATCATACCCAGGTACGTAGAGAGATCATACCCGGGTACGTAGGGTGATCATACCCAGGTACGTAGAGTGATCATACCCGGGTACGTAGGGTGATCATACCCAGGTACATAGGGTGATCATACCCGGGTACGTAGGGAGATCATACCCGGGTACGTAGGGTGATCATACCCGGGTACGTAGGGTGATCATACCTGGGTACGTAGGGTGATCATACCCGGGTACGTAGGGAGATCATACCCGGGTACGTAGGGTGATCATACCCAGGTACGTAGAGTGATCATACCCGGGTACGTAGGGTGATCATACCCAGGTACGTAGGGTGATCATACCCGGGTACGTAGGGAGATCATACCCGGGTACGTAGGGTGATCATACCCAGGTATGTAGAGTGATCATACCCGGGTACGTAGGATGATCATATCCAGGTAAGTAGAGTGATCATACCCGGGTACGTAGGGTGATCATACTCGGGTACGTAGGGTGATCATACCCGGGTACGTAGGGTGATCATACCCAGGTACGTAGGGTGATCATATCCGGGTACGTAGGGTGATCATACCCAGGTACGTAGAGTGATCATACCCGGGAACGTCGGGTGATCATACCCGGGAACGTAGGGTGATCATACCCGGGTACGTAGGGTGATCATACCCTGGTACGTAGGGTGATCATATCCGGGTACGTAGGGAGACCATACCCGGGTACGTAGAGTGATCATACCCGGGTACGTAGAGTGATCATACCCAGGTACGTAGGGTGATCATACCCGGGTACGTAGGGTGATCATACCCGGGTACGTAGGGAGATCATACCCGGGTACGTAGGGTGATCATACCCAGGTACGTAGGGAGATCATACCCGGGTACGTAGGGTGATCATACCCGGGTACGTAGGGTGATCATACCCGGGTACGTAGGGAGATCATACCCGGGTACGTAGGGTGATCATACCCAGGTACGTAGAGTGATCATACCCGGGTACGTAGGGTGATCATACCCAGGTACGTAGGGTGATCATACCCGGGTACGTAGGGTGATCATACCCGGGTACGTAGAGTGATCATACCCAGGTACGTAGGGTGATCATACCCGGGTACGTAGGGTGATCATACCCGGGTACGTAGGGAGATCATACCCGGGTACGTAGGGTGATCATACCCAGGTACGTAGAGTGATCATACCCGGGTACGTAGGGTGATCATACCCAGGTACGTAGGGTGATCATACCCGGGTACGTAGAGTGATCATACCCGGGTACGTAGGGTGATCATACCCGGGTACGTAGGGTGATCATACCCAGGTAAGTAGAGTGATCATACCCGGGTACGTAGGGTGATCATACTCGGGTACGTAGGGTGATCATACCCGGGTACGTAGGGTGATCATACCCAGGTACGTAGGGTGATCATACCCGGGTACGTAGGGTGATCATACCCGGGTACGTAGGGTGATCATACCCGGGTACGTAGGGTGATCATACCCTGGTACGTAGGGTGATCATATCCGGGTACGTAGGGAGATCATACCCGGGTACGTAGAGTGATCATACCCGGGTACGTAGGGAGATCATACCCGGGTACGTAGGGTGATCATACCCTGGTACGTAGAGTGATCATACCCGGGTATGTAGGGAGATCATACCCGGGTACGTAGGGTGATCATACCCGGGTACGTAGGGTGATCATACCCGGGTATGTAGGGTGATCATATCCGGGTACGTAGGGAGATCATACCCGGGTACGTAGGGCGATCATACCCAGGTACGTAGGATGATCATACCCGGGTACGTAGGGTAATCATACCCGGGTACGTAGGGTGATCATACCGAGGTACGTAGGGTGATCATACCCGGGTACGTAGGGTGATCATACCCGGGTACGTAGGGTGATCATACCCGGGTACGTAGGGAGACCATACCCGGGTACGTAGGGTGATCATACCCAGGTACGTAGGGTGATCATACCTGGGTACGTAGGGAGATCATGCCCGGGTACGTAGGGTGATCATACCCAGGTACGTAGGGTGATCATACCCAGGTACGTAGAGTGATCATACCCGGGTACGTAGGGTGATCATACTCGGGTACGTAGGGTGATCATACCCGGGTACGTAGGGAGATCATACCCAGGTACGTAGGGTGATCATATCCGGGTACGTAGGGTGATCATACCCAGGTACGTAGAGTGATCATACCCGGGTACGTAGGGTGATCATACCCGGGTACGTAGGGTGATCATACCCGGGTACGTAGGGTGATCATATCCGGGTACGTAGGGAGATCATACCCGGGTACGTAGGGCGATCATACCCAGGTACGTAGAGTGATCATACCCGGGTACGTAGGGTGATCATACCCGGATACGTAGGGTGATCATACCCGGGTACGTAGGGTGATCATACCCGGGTACGTAGGGAGATCATACCCGGGTACGTAGGGCGATCATACCCAGGTACGTAGCGTGATCATACCCGAGTACGTAGGGTGATCATACCTGGATATGTAGGGTGATCATACCCGGGTACGTAGGGCGATCATACCCAGGTACGTAGGGTGATCATACCCGGGTACGTAGGGAGATTATACCCGGGTACGTAGGGTGATCATACCCGGGTACGTAGGGTGATCATACCCGGGTACGTAGGGTGATCATACCCAGGTACGTAGGGTGATCATACCCGGGTACGTAGGGTGATCATACCCGGGTATGTAGTGTGATCCCCACTCCCCTCCCCTACCTTTTCCATCCACTCACCTCTCCCTCCCCTCTCCCTCCACTCCATTCCCTCCACTCACCACTCCCTCCTCTCCCTTCTCCCTCCTCCCTCCTCTTCCTCCCCCTCTCCCTCTTCTCTCCTCTTCTTCCTCTCCCTCTCTTCTCCACTCCACTCTCTCTCCCCTCCCCTTTCCCTCCTCTCTTCCTCCTCTCCCAGCTCCTTTCCCCTCTCCACAACCCTGGCCGCTCTCCCTCGCATGCCCCCTACCTTCCCTCCATCGCCCCCTCTCCTCCTCTCCCCTTCTCGTGGCCCCCTCCTTTTCCTTGCTTCCTTCCTTCACACTCTGCTCCCTCTTCCCTCACCCCCACCCCTCTCCCTCCACGTTCCCTCCAGTCCACTCGCCCTCCACTCTCTTCTCCCATCTCCTTTCTCTACCCTCCCTCCCCTTTCCCTCCCCTCGCCCTCCCCATTTCCTCCCTTCCCTCCCCGTCCCTTCTTCCTCTGCTCCCCTCTCCCTCCACACCTCTCTACCTCCCCTCTACCTTCTGTCTCCCTCCTCTCCAATCTACCTCCCCTCACCTCTCCCTCCGCCCTCCCATCCCTCTCCCTCCTCCCTCCGCTCCCCTCCCCATCCCAAAACATCACCACTCGCTCCCTCCCCTCTCCCTCCACTCCATCCCTCCCCAATCCCTCCACTCCCCTCTCCGTCACCATCCCTGCACCCTCCCCTCTCCCTCCACTCCTCACTCCTCTCCTATCTCCCTCCCTCCCCTCTCCCTCCATTCCCCTCTCCTTCCACTCACATCTCCCTTCCTCCACTCCACTCCCTTACCCTCTCCCTCATCGCCCCTCTCTCTTCCCTCTCCCTCCCCTCTCCCTCCACTCCCCCTCCCTCCCCTCTCTCTCCCCTCTCCCTTCCTCCATGCTCCCTCCTCGCCCCACTGGATACACTTCCCTCTCCCTCTGCAGCCATCTCCCTCCCCCCAGTCCCCTCCCCTACCCTCTCACTGACTCCCTTCGCGCTCCCTCTCCTCTCCTTTGACTGCTCTCTCCCTTCCTTCCCTCTCCCTCCATGCCCCTCTCTCTCTCTCTCCTCTCCCTCGACTCCACTCTCCCTCACCTCTCCCTTCCTCCGCTCTCCCTCATTCCCTTCTGCAATCTCCTTCCTCTCCTCTCCCTCCTCTAATTCCTCTCCCTCCTCTGCTTCCCCTCTCCCTCCTCTCCCCCTCCCTCCCCTCTCCCTCCTCTACCCTTCCCTCCCCTCTCCGTCACCTCACCCACAACTCCCCTCTCCCCACCCTTCTCTCTCACCTCTCCCTTCTCTACCCTCTCCCTCCACTCCCCTCTCCCTCCATTACCCCCGCCCTCCTCTCTCCCTCCGCTCTCACTCCACTCCCCTCTTCCCCACACCATCCCCTCTCCCTCTCCGTCACATCTCCCTCTCCCTCCACTCCCTTCTCCCATTTCCTTCGTCCTATCCCTCCTCTCCCTCCTCTCCTTCCCCACTTCTTTCCCCTCACCACCATTCCAACCCCTCTCCCTCCACTCCCCTCTCCCTCAACCACCCCTCCCACTCCCCTAACCTCTCCCTTTCTCCCCTCCCATGCCCCCTCCCTACCCTCCATTCCCCTTCCCGTGGCCCCCTCCTCTCCCTTGCTTTCTTCCCTTACACGCCACTCCCTCTACCCTCACTTTACCCCTCCTCATTCCCTCCCCTCAACCCACCCCTTCCGCACTCCCTCCTCTCACCCACGCCCCTCCCTCCACACACCTCAACCCCTCCCCATTCCATTCCCTCACCCCCACCCCTCCCCACTCCCTCCCCTCACCCCCACCCCCCTCCATCCCCTCACCTCCACCCCTCCCCACTCCCTCCCCTCACCCCCACCCCTCCCCACTCCCTCCCCTCACCCCCACCCCTCCCCACTCCATCACCTCACTCCCACCCCTCCCCACTCCCTCCCTTCACCCCCATCCCTCCCCACTCCCTTCCCTCACCTCCACCCCTCCCCACTCCGTACCCTCATCCCCAACCACTGCCCACTACCTCCCCTCCACCCTCCTCGCCCCTCCCCCTCTTCTTCCTCTCCCTCTCCATCCACTCCCCTCTCCCTCCACTCTCACTCCCCTATTCCTCCTCCACCCCCTCCCCTCTCACTCCTCTCCCCTCTCCTCCACCCCCACCACTCCCCTCTCCCCCACTCCTCTCCCTTCCCTCTCCCTCCCTCCCCTCTATCTCCCATTCCCTCTCCTCCCCTCTCCCTCCACTCCCATCTCGCTTTGGTCCCGTCTCCCTCCCTCCATTCCCCTCCCCTACCCTCTTCCTCCTCTCTCCCTCCACTCCCCTCTCCCTCCCCGCTATCACCCCTCTCCCTCCCCTTCACTATACCTCCCCTCTCCCTCCACTTCCCTCTCCCTCCCCTTCCCTCTCCCTCCCCTCCCTTCTCTCTACCTCCCCTCTCCCTCCACTCCCCTCTCCCTCCCCTTCCCTCCCCACTCCCTCCCCTCATCCTCACCCCTCCCCACTCCCTCCCCTCATCCTCACCCCTCCCAACTCCGTTCCCTCACCCCCAATCCTGCCGACTGCCTTCACTCTGCCTCCATGCCCTCTCCCCCACCCCTGACTCACATTCCCTCTCCCTCCACTCCCCTCTCCCTCCACTCTCCCTCCCCTCTCCCATCCCTCTACCTCCCATCTCCCTCCACTCCCTTCTCACTCCCTTCTCCTCTCCCTCACCTCTCCCTCCCCTCACCCTCCACTCCCCTCTCCCCCACCCCGCTCCCTCCCCTCTCTCTCCCATGCCCCCTTCCCTCCAACATCCCCTCCCTCTCCCTCGCCTTCCCTCCCCATCCCCTCCACTTCCTGTGGCCCATTCCTCTCCCTTTCTCCCTTCCGTCACACACCCCATTCCCTCCTCTCACCCCCACCTCTCTCCAGTTCCTCCCCTCACACTCAACCCCTCCCCACTCCCTCCCCTCACCCCCACCCCTCTCCAGTCCCTTCCCTCACACTCAACCCCTCCCCACACTCTCCCCTCCCCTCTCCCTCGCCTCTCCCTCCCCTCAACCTCCACTCCCCAACCATCTCTCTCCCCTCTCCCTCCTCTCCCCTCTCCCTCCCGTCCCCACTCCCTCTGCTCTCACTCCACTCCCTGTGATATATTCACAGAGTACAGCACACACAGCTTCTAACATGGCAGGCAGCTCTGTCGGAAGCCTCCGGAAAATGCCTGGTTCTGTTTATTATTAACTCTGTAGTTGCAGTACACGATACATCCACATCCACAGTGTGGAGCTACAAACTTTACAAGCTTATAGACATTACACTTCTCCCTCCTTAATGAAGAAGTTATTATAACAACATCATACATAACTTTCATGTTTATAAAATAACACAGGATATAGACTTATTTTTTTCCATAGTTACAAATTTAACTTAACCACTTGTTTTCTGTTTTGAAGAGGATACCTTCGCTTTCGAACAGAACCTTCCAAACCTGGTGTCGATTTCACACTCATTCAAGGCTCATCCTGAGGAACGTTTTCCTCCACGGAATTTCCTTAATTTTCATTTGAACTCATTCTAACTTCAGGCTCCTTGTTTTCCTGACTCGGACTCAGGCTTTCATTCTGATTCTCTCCTGGATTTGTTTCCAGTACGTTGGATTTAGGATTTGCTACTGGTATATCAAAACTATCTGATGAGTCAGAAATAATTGAATCATTCCCACCTTCAACTCCTTCCATGTTTGTAGGTAAAATATGATCAATATGGACAAATCTAACCTGTCCATTATCAAACATCTTGACCAAATATGTGCGAGGACCACATATCTTCACCACTCTTCCTAGTAACCACTTTAACCATTTATGGTTCTTCACTCTCACCTTCTGGTTTAATTTCACACTTCTCTCTTGTACTCTACCTCTATCATGATTCTCTTTCTGTCTTAATTGTGTCTCTTCTACGGACTGTGACAAATTTGGTTTTAACAACGAGAATCTGGTTCATGGCTGTCGTTTGAGAAACAACTCTGCTGGTGTTCTACCAGTAGCTGTATGAGGAATATTATGATGTGTAATTAAAAAATTCGCCAATTTGTGATCCAATGACAGCTGTCATTTCTTTGGATTTGGATCTAACATTTGCTGGTTGAGGACACGTTTTACAATGTGTACAGTGCGCTCTGCTGCACCATTCGAAGCAGGGTAGTATGGTGGAACCTTGGTATGTTTCACACCATTTTTGTTCGTGAACTGTGCAAATTCTTCGGAATGAAATTGTGGTCCATTGTCCGAAACAATTTCTTCTGGGAGGCCAAATGAAGAAAATAAACTTCACAAAATGTCTAATGTTTTACTTGTTGTTATTTTCCACATTGGAAACACCTCAACCCATTTCAAATGGCTATCAATCACAATGAACAATTGTTGTCCTTCTAACTCAGCAAAATCAATATGTAGCCTTTGCCACACCCTGGGAGGCCATTTCCATGGCTGTATTGGTACTGATGGTGGTTGCTTGCTTACCGATTGGCATGTCGTACAGTGACTCTATATTTTTAACAAGACCTGGCCACCATAAATAACTACGTGCAAAACTCTTGGTCAAGCACATTCCCAGGTGCTGGTCATGGAGGTCTCCTAATAATTTGGACCTGAATTTATTTGGTATAACCACTCTTGCACCCCACATGATACAATCTTTATCAACTGATAATTCATTCCTACGAATGAAGAATGGATGTTTATCTTTGTCTGTTACCTGGTTTGGCCATCCATTTGCAATATACTCATACACCTTTGACATCACTGGGTCACATTTGGTTGCTCCACCAATCTCTTCAGCTGTAACTGGCAGTTCATCAATGTATGAAAAATAAAACACTTCTTCCCTATCGGGTGTAACTTGTGATGGGGAAGGTAATCTAGACATTGCATCAGCATTACTGTGATCAGCTGATCATCTGTATTCAATATCATATGTATATGCTGACAAAATCAAAGCCCATCTCTGTATTCGGGCTGCAGCTAATGTTGGAACTGGGGACTTTGGATGGAGGATTGCAGTTAGGAGCTTATGGTCCGTAACGACCATACAAGTATTTGTGGAACATCTTGACCGCAAAAATTAATGCCAAAGCTTCCCTTTCAATCTGTGCATAATTACTCTCACTGGCACTGAGAGTGCGTGAAGCAAAAGCAATTGGTCTCTCCTCCCCACTAGGTGATACATGAGAGATCACTGCCCCAAATCCATACGGAGAGGCATCACATGTTAGCTTAATCTCCTTAGATATGTCATAGTGAACTAACATGGTGCTCTCTACCAATTTGCTTTTACACTCCTTGAATGCTGTATCGCATTCTTTTGACCACTTCCAATGGACCTGTTTTTTCAAAAGTTCATTCAGTGGATGTAATACTGTAGCCAAATTTGGTAGGAACTTCCCATAATAGTTCAAAAGACCCAAGAATGAACGAAATTCAGTGACATTCTTGGGAGTGGGTGCATTTCTAATTGCATCCAGCTTTCCCATGGTTGGATGTAAACCATCTTTGTCTACTCTGTACCCTAAGTACTCCACTGAGTTTTTAAATAACTTACACTTACGAGCAGACACTCATACTCTGTGCTTCTCTAGCCGTTTGAGGACTTCGTTCAATATGTTATTATGAATTTGCCTATTTGGTGCTGAAATTAATATGTCATCCAAATAACATATTACCCCTTCAATACCTTGCAAAATCTGGTTCATCACCCCTTGGAATATGGCAGGGGCGGAAGACACTCCAAACGGTAGCCTATTAAATTGATATAGGCCTAGATGAGTATTTATAGTCAGACATGACTTGGACTCCTCATCTAGTTCAAGCTGTAAGTAGGCATTCGTAAGATCCAGTTTTGAGAAGATCTGACCACCTGTCAGTGTTGTGAACAAATCTTCTATATTTGGCAATGTATTGGGGACATCACCCTCTAGAACCTGGTTTACGGTTACTTTATAATCACCACACAATCTTACCTTACCATCGGACTTAGGTACAACAACAATGGATGTAGCCCAATTACATCGATCTATCTTAGAAATAATTTTCTCAGTCTCTAGTCTTTCTAGTCTTTTGAGTTCTTGCTCAATTTTCACCTTGAGTGCATATGGTACAGAACGTGGCTTGTAGTAAACCGATCTAGCGTCCTTCTGTACCCTGACACTCGCCATGAAGCCTTGGATCGGACTGCCTGTTTCACAGAACACCTTCGGATACTGCTTGATAACCTCATCCGTTGATGAAAATCTCACTTCCACACAGAAAATCTTACTCCAATCCAGCTTCCGTGATTCAACCAATTTCTTTCTAGTAAGGCAGGCTTGTCTCCTTTCACTACTATTAGAGGCAAGTTCTGAAATTGATCCTTATATTTCACCGGTACGGTGATACGACCTGCCACAGGAATTTTCTCTCCCGAGTAGCCTCGCAGCTCTATCTTGGATTTCTCCATTTGGAAATCACGCAATTTGTCGCAGTGTAATGACTCCGGTACTACACTCACAGATGCAGCAGTGTCAATTTCCATTGGTATCTTGAATCCCGCAACATCTATGTGGATTTTGATACTTTCCAAATCGCTGTCCGTTAACCTCGTGCTCCTGTTGACGTGTAACTCTAACATCTCCTCGTCCTGTTGTTGTTCTTCCATGCTATGTAGTTTCTGGGGATTTCTACTCATAGCTTTGAACGCTGGACTCATAGCTTTGAAAACTGGTTTACCCTTCAGTCGGCATGCCTTCGCAAGATGCCCAGTCTTCCTGCAGAAGAAACACTCTGCCTTCACGTATGGACAACTTTGATCAATGTGTTGTCCCAGTCATCTATAGCACGACTTCGACGCTCTGTTAGAATTTCCAGTTTCTGAGACTTTGGGTCCCCACCGCCTTTTACTTTGAACCTGCAGACGATTTACCTCGGTTGACTGACGACCGTAATTATTATTTAATTCTCGGGAATATTGTTCGGCCATGCCCATCGACCTCGCTGTCTGACAAGCAATCTCAAAAGTCAAGTCATCCATCGTCAATAACTTCCTTCTGATCGCATCATTTTTCACCCCACAAACAAAACAATCCCGCAATGCTCGGTTTTGAAAGTTTCCGAAATTACAGTGAATAGATAGCTTTTTTAATGCTACGATGTAATCACTGATACATTTCATCAGACTTTTGATTCCATATCCCGAAACGATAACTTTCAGCAATTTCTAACGGTTTGGGGTTATAGTGCTGCTCCAGCTTTGTTAAAATCTCTTTAAACGTTGTGTCCTTTGGCTCGTCAGGCACAAGCAGATTTACAAGAGTTTCGTATAATGCCGGACCAGCTTCCGATAAGAAAATTGCTCTCTTACGTTCCAATATTGCCTGATTCTGGACTGCATTGTCTGGAACTTCGATTATGTTATTTGCAGTGAAATACATTTCTAGCCGATCCACATACACTATAAAACTTTCCCGGTCATGTCTATATTCACCCAAATGTCCCATTACACTTGCGGGTGCTGCCATTTTAATTTCTAGCTGTTCACACCATGTGCTGTATTTTACCTCGGATTTTGTAGCTTTTTCCAAAGACAGAAGTTTCCAAAGTCTCTCTGTTGGCTGGCTGAATCCTTCACCAACAAAATTTCAGCTTTAAATTATCCAAAAAACCTCATCTCGCCGCCAAACGTGATGTATTCACAGAGCTCAGCACACACAGCTGCTAACATGGCAGACAGCTCTGTCGGAAGTCTCCGGAACATGCCTGGTTCTGTTTATTATTAACTCTGTAGTTGCAGTACACAATACGTCCACATCACAGTGTGGAGCTACAAACATTACAAGCTAACAGACAACTCCCCTCTCCCTCTCCCTCCTCTCCAGCCACTCCCCTCTTCCTCCTCTCCCTCCTCTCACTCCCCGCTCCCTCCCTCCCCACTCCTTCCCCATCCCCTCTCCCTCCTTCCAATCTCCCACCTTTCCTGTCTCCCTCCCTCCCCTCACCCTCCACTCCCCTCTCACTCTGGTCCCCTCTCCATCCCTCCACTCCCCTCCCCTATCCTCTGCCTCCCCTCTCTCTCCAATCCCCTCTCCCTCCCCTTCCTCTACCTCCCCTCTCCCTCTACTCCCCTCTCCCTCCCCTTCCCTCTCCCTCCCCTCCCTTCTCCCTCCCCTCTACCTCTCCTCTCTCTCCCCTCTCCCTCCCTTCCACTCTCCCTCCCCTCTCAGTCCACTTCCCTCTCCCCCACACCTCACCCACCCCGTCTCCTCTGCCTTTCTGTCCCGCCTCCCTCTCCCTCCTCTCCATCCACTATCCTCTCCCTCCACTCCCTTCTCCCATCTCCTTACTCCTCTCCCTCCCCTCTTCTTTCCCCTCACCACCACCCCACCCCTCTCCCTCTCGTACCCTCTCCCTTTCTCCCCTCCCATGTCCCCTTCCTTCCCTCCATCCGCCCCCCCCTCCGCTGGTGGCCCCCTCCTCTCCCTTGCTCCGTTCCCTCACACTCTGCGCCCTCTCCACTCACTTCCACCCCTCTCCACTCCCTCCCCTCACCTGCACCCCTCCTCAATCCATCCCTCACCCCAAATCCCCCCCGCTTCCTCCCATCATCCCCTACCTCCTCTCTCCCTCTTCGCCCCTCTCCCCACCTCCTTCCTCTCCCCCTCCATCCACTCCTCTCTCCCTCCACTTTCACTCCCCTCTCCTGCCCCTCTTCCTCCTCACACCTCTCCCGCCTCTCCCCCACCCTTACCCCCTCCCCTCTCCCTCCCCCACTTGCTCCCCTCCCTCCCCTGCCTCTCTCACTCCACTCCCCTTTCCCTCCCTCCCCTCTCCATCCTCCCCCTCTCCCTTCACTCCCCCTCCCTCCTCTCCTGTCTCCCTCCACTCCCCTCTCTCTCCACTCCCCTCTCCCTCCCTTCCTTTCCTATCCGCTCTCCCTCCCCTTTCCCTCCCTCCGCTCCCCTCCCCTACACTCGCCCTACCTCCTGCTCCCTCCTCTCCCCTCTCCCTCCCCTCTACATCCCCTCACCCTACACTCCACTCCCCTCTCCCCCACCCCTCCCTCAAAACTCCCCCTCCCCTCCCCTCTCCCACCCCTCTCCCTCCATTCCCCTCTCCCACCTCTCTACCTCCCCTCTCTCTCCCCTCCCCTCTCTCTCTGCTCTCACAACACTCCCCTTCCACCACCACTCCCCCAACCCCTCCCGACCTCCCCTTTCCCTCCACTCCCCTCGCCCTCCCTCCCCCCTCCCCTCTCCCTCTTTTCCACTCTCCCTCCAATCCCCTCTCCCTCCCCTTCCCTCTACCTCCCCTCTGCCTCCTTTCCCCTCTACCTCCCTTCTCCCTCCCCTCTCCCTCCACTCCCCCTCCTTTCCCTCTCACTCCCCTCTCCATCAACTACCATCTCCCTCTCTCCACTTCCCTCGGCTACCCTCTCCCACCTTCCCCTATTCCTCCACAGCACTCCTCTCTTCTTCCCTGCCCTCTCACTCCCTCCAACCTCCCTCCCCTTCCCCTCAACCTTCCTCCCCTCTACCTCATCGCCCCTCTCCCCCAATCCCTCCCCACTGCCACCACCTCCCCCACTCGTTTCCTTCTCCCACTTCTCCCTACTCGTCCCCTCTCCCTCCCTCCACGCTCCCTCCTCTCCTCACTGGCACCACTCCCCTCTCCCTCCTCTCCCTCCTCTCTCCCTCCACTCCACTCCACTCTCCTTCCACTCCCCTCTCTCTCAACTCCGCTCCTACTCCCCTTCCCTCCCCTCCCTCAGTCCCCTCTCCCTCCCCGTTCCCTCTCCATCCTTCCACGCTTCCTCCCTCCACACCGCTCTCCCTCCACTCCACCCTCTCCTCTCTCCTGTCTCCCTCCACCTCCCTCTCTCTCCACTCCCCTCTCCCTCCTTCCCTCCCCAACCACTCTCCCTCCCTCCTCTCCACTCCCCTCCCCTACACTCGCACTCGCTCCCGATCCCCTCACCCTTGCTCCACTCCCCTATCCTACCATCTCCTACCATCTCCCTTCTCTCGCATTCAACTCCCCTCTCCCTCCCTTCTCCCTCACTCCCGCTTCCCTCCCCTATTGCTCAACTCCCGTCTCCCTCCCTCCCCTCACCATCCCCATCCCCTCTACTTTCATCGGTGCTCACTCCTCTCCCCTTTGGCTCCCCTACCCTCTCCCTCCACTCCCTCCCCCTCCAACTCCTCTTCCTCCACTCCCCTCTCCCACACCCCCACCCCTCCCCACTCCCGCTTCTACCTCACCTCACCCTTCACTCCCCTCTCCCTCTGCATTCACTCCACTCTCCGCTTCACTACCCCCTCCCCTCTCCATCCCCACTCCATACCCACCCTCCCTTATCATCTCCCTCCTTCCCCACTCCCCCTCCCTCCTCTCATGTCACCCTACACCCCTCTCCCTACACTCCCCTCTCCTCCCTCTCCCTCCACTCACCTCTCCCTTCCCTTCCCTCTCCCTCCCCTCTCCCTCCCCACTCCCTCCCAACACATCCCGTTCCACTCTCTCCACTCCCATCTCCCTCCATCCCCTCTCCCTCCCTCCCCTCTCCCTCCACTCCCCTTTCCCTCCGCTCCCCTCTGCCTCCCGGCGCTTCCCTCCCCTACTCTCACCCTCCCTCCCCCACCCTCCGCTCCTTCCCCTCTACCTCCCTTCTCCCTCACTACCCACTCCCTCCGCTCCCCACTCCCTCTTCTTCCCTCTCCCCCACCCCCACTCCCGCCCCTCTACCTCCCATCTCCCTCCCCGTCCCCTGTCCCTCCCTCCCCTCTCCCTCACCCTCCCTTCCCTCACCCTCCACTCCGCTCTTCCTCATCCCTCCCCTCACCCCCAAGGCTCTCCATCCTCTCTCTCTCATCTCCCCTCTCCCTTCACTCCCCTCACCCTCCCTCACCTCTCCCTCCTCTTCCCTCTCACTCCCATCTCCCACCCCCTTCCCTCTCCCACCCCTCTCCCTCAACTCCTCTCCCACCCCTTGCACTCCACATCCCTTCTCCCTCCACTCGCCACTCCCTCCACTCCCCTCTCACTCCACTCCCCTCACCCTCCCTCCACTCCCCAACCATACCACCTCCCTCCCCTCTCATTCAACTCCTCAACTCCCCTCCCCCTCCCCTCTCCCTCCATTCCCCACCCTCCCCTCTCCTTCCCCTATCCCTCAACTCCTATCTCCCTCCCTCCCCTCACCGTCCCCGTCCCCTCTCCTTCCCTCCACACTCCCTCCTCTCACCACTGGCTCCCCTACCCTCTCCCTTCACTCCCTCCCCCTCCCTCCACTCCCCTCTTCCCCACCCCAACCCTACCCCATCCCCTCTCCATCCACATTCCTTCCCCACCCTCCCCTTCCCATCTCCCTTCTCCCCTCTCCCTCCCCTCTCCTCTCCCCCCCTCTATCCCACCTCTCCCTCCACTCCCCTTTCCAACCCCTTGCCTCTCCCTCCCCACTCCCTCCCATCCATCCCCATCTGCACTCCTTCCTTCCCCTCTCCCTCCACGCCCCTCTCCTCCCCTCTCCTCTCCCCCACTATCCCCCCTCTCCCTCCACTCCCCTTTCCCACCCTTTCCCTCTCCCTCCCCCCTCCCTCCCC